>NW_022111371.1:3361973-3392073 GCF_000313985.2 Echinops telfairi
GTGATTATTGGCCAGGTTGGCACAATTAACTAACTCACTTGTAAATGCAGGGATACTATCATGTATATAGCAACAAGATTTATTTTGTGATTTTAATTGCCACCTAGTGAATGCATAGGTTCTGCATGGACACAAGAGACTGTTCTGGAATTCTCATTCTTCAAAATTTTATTCATATTTCATGATGATTCACACGGTTGAAGGTCTTCGGATAGTCAATAAAGTATAGTAAGTATCTTTTCGATGCTCTCTGTTTTAAACCAAGATTCATTTGTCCTCAGCGATGCTGTTGCTGTTGTCGTCGTTAGGTGTCATTGAGTTGGTTCCAACCCACAGAGATTCCATGTGCAACAGAATGAAACACTGCACGGTCGGTCTTGCCCTTCCTATTCTGGAGCCCATGCTTGCAGCAATGGTGTCAATCCATCTCCTGGAAGACCTTTCCCTCCTCCGTTGACCCCCTACTTTACCAAACAGGGACTGGTCTCTCCTGACAACACGTCTGAAGTATGGAAGATGAAGTCTCGCCACCCTTGCCTCTAAGGAGCCCTCTGGACCACAGACAGTTGCCACATAGATCAATAATCCTCATCCTCCTTCCTTGTCCTTTTCGTAGGCTAGCTTCATTTCTAGCAATACCCTGTTGATGTGCTCTGGTAAGGTTTTTTGCAGTATCTTTAGTAAAATTGAACGACATCATTTGACAATTACTGCATTCTATTGGGTCACTTTTCCTTTGAATGGGCACAAATGTGACCCCCTTCCAGGGGCTTGGGCATGTAGCTGTCTTCTAAATGTCTTTAGATTTGAATGAGTGAGGACTTTCAGAGTTACATAATTTTACTGAAATCTCTTCATTGGTGTTCTGTCAATACCTGGAGTTGTGTTATTTGCTAATGTTTTCAGCGACGTTTGGGTTCTTTATTCAATACCATTGGTCTTGATTTATGAGCTACCCCAGAGCATTTACTAATTCTCTTTTACTGCTATTCTTTACCTTTTGGAAGATAAACAAGGGGCCATCTAACTGAGAAACAACAAAGCGCACATGGAAGAAGCACACCAGCCTGTAAGATGACAAGGCGGCGAAGGGGTCAGGTATCAGGCATCAAAGATGTTTATTTTTTTATATCTTCTCTAAAGATTTATTCAATATTGCAACTGGGGCTGGAAATTTTTCCTTAATGTTTTTCAGCTAGAGAAAAAACTAATGTAGTTTTCATTTTTGGTTTGCTAACTCCTTATCTTTGCACATTTAGTATGCTACTCTAGTTTGTCTTTTCAAGCTATCAGTTGAAAATTCTTGTTGAAGTGTTTATATCATCGTGTCTTCTGCTCCGGCTAGTTACTCAAACTCAAAAAAAAGTTCCAGAGTCTCTTCCTACCTGCATTTTGGTATTCTCTTTTCCCCTTAATTTTTAAATGGTATTTTGCTTTCTTCATATCTGATGTCCTTGATGTCATCCCACAGTCATCTGGTCTTTGGTCATTAGTGTTTAGCGCACACACACATACTTACAGATATGCATGCACACACACACACACACACACACACTCACGCACACATACAAACCTACACATCCACAACTACACACACAAACACCCATTCACCATGCACATATCTGACCGCAAACGCTCACTTATAATAGGAACGGCAGTTTTATTTTCTGTTTTCATACTTTCAAGATATCACCCACAGTCCATATTTTGCCACAACATCAACATGGACTTAATCATCACATTTAAAAGGTCGATTATGTTCACGAAGAAGGAAAGAACAAAACAATGTTTATGGAACATGTGCCTGATAAAGGGTTCTTTAGTGAAACTGGTTCTCTGGTGTTAGGGCGTTCCCAACCCTATCCTTCTGACTTTAAGATCCACACAGTATTTTCCCATATTACACAGGGAGTGTCTGAATAAAACAAATTTTGGTATCAAATTACTATATTCAAGACAGTTATAACAAATGGTCGCCATAATGCTGGGCAATTATCTTTTTAACTGTGTTTCACAAAGTCCCTAGTGCTGTGTGTGTGTGCACATGTGATGTCTGCATGCCTGCCTGCATGTGTATGCATGTTTATGCATGTGCCCATATGTATCTGTGTTTGTGTGCATACATGCAGAATGGGGAAGCTAGAGTTTCTGGCCTCAGAATAAGACACATTTGAGTTTAGAAATCCCAGAACTACTTATTTGTTAAAAATTTATTTACATGGTTCTAAATTTGGCCAGCATTATTCTCCATCTGATTTTCATGCAGGATGACAAAGGGGGAAAAAATACGCATCTTTTCCAACCTTCCAGTTTCATGCAACATGAAGTCACAGCTGACTGCCCAGCCCACACATTGCAGGGATTACAGAGTGTGACGGCAGAGTGGCTTTTTGAGCAATGAGATGCTGCATATTTCATTTTCTTCAATATTGCCTTCTTGCCAGGGATTGCTATAAAAATGCCCTGAATTCTGAAATGGGAGGGAGTGGGTTTTCCAAACAGCTGCTGAGTGATATGGAAGCTTCTGAGCTTGCACTTTGTCCATTTGGGCTGTTGGCACAGGCATGTCACCCAAAGTATTTATTAAGGACCCAGCTGTCCTGGCTGCCACCCAGGATGTGGTGCAAACGACCAGAAACTGGGACAGCCCGGTTCTCGGGGCTTGGAGTGATTGGGACTGACAGATTTAGGCCAAGAGTCCAGGTATCTCCCGGTAGGTGGGTGCAGCAGAATGTGCAGAACTCTCCTGACTTCACTTCTGAATACACCCCCATGTGGTAGGCAGGCACCAGGTGTTAGCCAACCTTTACAGAAGCGTTGCTGGGCCTGCCCCAGCCCCTGTGCTTATGAGTAGGAGAGGCAAGCTTGAAATCAAGATCTTTGAAATGCTTAACATGTATGCTATTTTTGGAGTCCCTTGATGGTGCACGTGATTAACAACAACTCAAAGGCTATCGGTTTGAAGTACCTTGAGGCTCTTCAGAAGAAAAGTCTGGCAATCTTCTTCCCTATGGAGGAAAATTCTGCTCTGATGCACTTGAGGTCGCTGTGACTTGACATTGGTCCAATGGCAATATCCTTGCTTCTTGTTTTGCATTTTAAGTAGTGTAAATGGTGAGGGTTCTCGATGGCTCACTGCAAAGTTAATTGTTTAGGTCAATCCAGAGGAAGAAAGGGAGTAAGGCTTTTTATCAAGTATCAAGTAGTATGGGCTATTTTATTGGACCAAACCAAATACCAACCTCACTCCCATCCAGATGATTCTGATGATAGCGCACCCACAGACTGGGTCGAGATGCCCGGTGGGTTTCTGAGACGGTAACTCTTCACGGGAGTAGACAGGCTCATCTTTCTCTCAGGGGTGGCCAGTGGTTTCCCACCGCTGAGTTGCGGTTAGTAGTCCAGCAGGGCACCCACTCGCACACCAGTCAAGAGGTGGGTGTCAGTAGGCAGGCCATGTGGTAAAACCTTGAGTGCCTTGTGAAAGATCAGCCACTGAACCCAGTTCCCCTGTCACACACAGGCTCTTCATGAGCCACCATTGACCCACTGGGAATTGGTGCCCTTTTCATTCCGTCCAGCTACCTTCTCCACACATTTTACACAGGAGATTTTTAGGTACGTGTCAACCACCCAAATATACACAGGATTTTAAATCTCAAGAGCATCTAAGAGCTGGGATCCAACACACTTGGCTTCCCCCATTCAAACACGAATAGGGTGAATTTGACATGCAGGATCTCTTCCAGGTCAAGGCCGATTTCTGTCATGAGAATCTCATGGAAGCTGAGGAGACAAAGTAATAAGACTAAGAACCCAGTATGCTCACTTAAGATTCCCTTTTTTCCACCTTAGTCAAAGTTCCTCTGCTTAGCTGCCCTTAATTCCTTTGAGGCAGCGAGAGTACTGGCTGTCTTCTGAAACAGAAAAACAATCTAAGTGAAATAGAAGCTGTGTTTGTTGGCACATTCAAACTGAAAAAGAGACCAAATAAAGTCACTTTGCAGGTGAATGAGGCGCGTTGCAAACTTGGAATGTCAGTTCAAGAAAAGAAAATTCTTCTCACACATTTACCCCCTTATACAATAAAACCATGACATCACTGAACCAAACACACACTCCCATGAGCACCAAGGGAAGCTGTCTTCTCTCTCCAGCGCCTCTTGGAACCTGTGGCCAGCTTTTAGCTTCTTCATGTCACCTGTGTACTCTAGTGACTCCAGGTTCAAGAGCAAGTTTGAGAGTTGCTTCTGCTATCCTTTCTTGGCTGTTTCTTTCCTGTCTGTTTAATCACCCTTTGCTTTCTTCATGAATGATGCTCTCAATGTCACCTCACAACTCATCTGGTCCTTGGCCATTAGTGTTCAATACATCAGATCTGTTCTTGGGATGGTCTCTAAAGTCGGCAGCTGTGCTCCGGGACTTGTTCTCATCTTCTTCACCTTCAGCTTGAATTCTCACACGATCAGTTGATGGTCTGTTCTAAAGTTGGCTTCAAACCTTGTTCTGAGTGATAATATTAAGCAATCTATGGTCGCTTTGCACACATGCATTTGATTCGATTCCTGTTATTTCATTTCATAACATCTACACGCATCATCACTGTTTATGTGGTTGGAAAAAAGGTATTTACATCGAATAAGGCATTGGGTTTGCAAAATTCTGATACAGGATCTCTGGTAATATTTCTTTCAGCAAGCTTATATTTTACTGCTTTTACTAACCCTTCATTTTTATTCCCAACTTTTGCATTCCACAAGGAGCTATTGTGTGAGTTTAAAATCAAGACAGGTATATATCAGGATTAAATGCTTTCATTTTATTAATTCACTGTTTTAGCTGAGCAAAAAAATTTGGGAAACTGGACTATATGGGGGGGGGAACATCATCAGGAATGGAGGAAGTCTGATTAAAATCAGTGATGTGTATGTAATATAACCTTGCTTACTGGACTTCAAGTAGTGAGGACTTGAAGTACTTATTGATGAAGATCAAAGAATACAACTTGCAGTATGATTACATCTCAACATAAAGAAAATCAAATCAATGAACTATAGGTACATTCAACCATGTAGGTGAAATTCATAAATGTAATAAAAATGACAGATCTAAATAACGCATATTTATTATTCCTTTTATAATAAAACAGCAAAAGTAAATGACAGTATCTATATAAAACTGAATGAAAGAAGGAGGCATCGGAGGACAGTTTTATCTATCTATCATCTATCTATATATACATTTCTACTTTTTTATATTCATGAAGCTGAACATTTATGTTTTATATACTTTTCTGCATGCATATTATTTTCTTCAGTAAAAGTTTTATTTTAGCTCCTCTATATACATCTTTGTGCTTTGAACTTTCTCATGAAAAAAAACATCACTTACCAGAAATTACAACAATGTTTTCACTTCTTCTTAGTATTACCACTTCTTAGTATAATAATCACTTCTTAGTATTACCAGCACCATGGTAGGTCACAGTTATTATATACTCACTAGACACTCAGAACTTCAGGACACGTTTCACTGTCATCCAACAAAACATACATTATTTGCATTTCCCAGATAGAAGAATTGAAGCACAGAGATTTTAACTGGCTATTAATTCTTGAATACGAACACACTTTAACTTTGTCCTCATAGTCTCCGTGTGTGTGTGTGTGTGTGTGTGTGTGTGTGTGTGTGTGTGTTGTGTAAGACATAGGAAATGGGTGGACAGGGTTTGGGGAAAGATTTAAGCTGGAGTGTTTGGGTAGAAGTTTTGTTGTTGGGTGCCATCCAGTGATTTCCAGCTCAGAGTGATCCTGTGTACAACATAATGAAACACTGCCTGGTCCTGCACCATCTTCATAATGTTCCTGTGTTTGAGCACGTTGTTGCAGCCACTCTGTCAGTTCATCTCCTTGTCTCTCTTCCTCTTTGTTGCTGACCTTCTGCTTTACCAAGCATAATACAATGTTCCAGAGATTGGTGTCGTCTGATAAAATGCCCCAAACACATGTGATAAAATCTCACCATTTCACTTTTTTTTTAATTTGAAAGTTGATTTTTTAAAATCATTTTATTAGGGGCTCATACAACTCTTATCCCAATCCATACATACATCAATTGTGTAAAGTGCATTTGTACATTCATTGCCCTCATCATTCTCAAAACATTTCCTCTCCACTTAAGCCCCCGGCATTAGGTCCTCATTTCCCCCCTCCCTCCCCGCTCCCCACTCCCTCATGAGCCCTTGATAATTTATAAATTATTATTTTGTCATAGCTTGCCCTGTCCGATGTCTCCCTTCACCCACTTTTTGGTTGTCCGTCCCCCAGGGAGGAGGTCACATATAGTTCCTTGTAATCGGTTCCCCATTTCCAACCCATTCTCCCTCTACCCTCCCAGTATCACCACTCACACCACCGGTCCTGTAGGGATCATCCGCCCTGGATTCCCTGGATTCCCTGGATTTCCGGAGCACTCTGGGTGTACTTCTTCACAGAGAGGTTTATTTATCCTTCTGGAAGTCCATGGAATGTTCAACATTCCTCACCAATATCATAATTCAAATGCATTAGTTCTTCTGCTGCAATGTCTCTTACTCCATGTCCAAATTCCACATACAGAGAAGTAATTGAAAATAACCTGTCTTGGCTGAGGAGGACCATAGCTCTCAAGTGATGTCCTAGCTCTTCAACACTTTAAAGATGCCTGCGCCCAACATTTGCCAGTGCAATACATGGGTTGCTTGCTTGCCTTCTGTTTCCATGAGCATGGATTGTTAATTCAAGCAAAATGAAATTCATGACAAGTTTTGTTTCCACTTATAAGAGATAGACATAAGGGATTAAACACATTGTGGAAGTATTGTGATATTTTTAGAAAGTATTGCTGTAGTTTATTTGGTATAGAATATGCTTGATTAATAAAGACATACCTTATTTTTCAAACATTTCCAAGTGGGATCTGAATTTCTCTTGGTGGATTTCCATGCTGAGATATGAAAACCAGTTCTATTCAGGTTAAACATGCAAATGTTACACATCATTGCAAGGTGCCAAGAGCTAAATTTCAGAGCTGTTCCTGTGATTATCAATATCATTATTTCAGTGAAGAAAGAGAAATAAAATAAAAGTGAAATGGACTAAATGGTGGAATGACTCCTCACAGCCTTGTTGCTCAGAAGACAAACATGCACCATTTCTTGCTGCCACATGCTTGGTCCACACAGCGATGTTACCTGCCCTTAGTGGGCACCTGAGAACACTTCGGAGACAGTCACAGATAGAATACTATTCTTGAATTTGGAGCCCACAAGAGAGTATGTAAATAAGCATATGGTGGATATTAATGTATAATAAGAGCATACATAGTAGAGTGACGATTTTGTTCACGGAAATTAATACAAGACTGGTCACAAGAAACTCAAAACTCAAGTTCATTGCTGTGGAGTTGATGCCTCCTCATTGCAACCCTGTAGGACAGGGTACAGCTCTCCCTATGAGTTTCTCAGATTTTCCATCATTCTCCTGAGGAACAGCTAGTCGTTTCAAACTGCCGACATTATGTTTAGCAGACCAACAAGTAATGCACTATGCCATCAGGGCTCCTGGTCACAAGAAGATGCTTATTAAATATATCGTACACACCCCAGCGTTCCACACTGCTGTACCACTCCGTCCCTTCTGACTTCACGCACGATCTCCTCCACTCAGTCCTTCCATGTACACCCTGGGGTCTGAAACCCGCTGCAATGGCCACTCAGAACTGACAATATCAAGGAAAATCGCTCCCATTTTGTGGCTGCTAAGCAGTCCCACCCAAATAAAAGCTCAGACGTCTGTTTGGAGCATGCTACTTATCCTCAAGGCTGTGGAAGTTGATTAAATCAGGTCTAAGACCCAGATGCGGGACCCAAAGCAGATGCTTCACCTGGGCTCTCACTGGTAGTGAGATCCCCTGTCCTGCTTCTCTGTGATCTCATTTTATACACAGAAAGGCCACTGCAATGTCTCCTGTTAGCACTTAGTCACAAGTCAATCTTATCCATGTCTTTCCCTACCTTCTTACCCAGACCCATGCAGGCAAAGGTCGTTTGATGAGATTTATAGAGCCCATGACTAGAAGAGTGACATTAAGTAATTTTCTGCCCCTACAGATAGGTGAAAATACATTGGACTGCTAAAAGGACAAATAAATCAGTCTTCAGAGAAGTATGACCAGCGTGCTCCTGAGAGGCAATGATGGTGAGATGTCCTCTTACAAACTCTGGAGATGTTGCCAAGGGAGACCAGCCCCAGGAGAAGGACAATGTGCTTGGAGGGGCAGTGAGAACAAGAAGGTCCTCAATGAGGTGATTGGCTTCAGCAATGGGCTCCGGCATGGGGACAATTGTGAGGATGGTGCAGGACTGCGCATGTTTCATTCTGTTGTGCATAGGGTCGCCATGGGTCAGGACCGACCCAGTGGTACTAAACAACAACACAACATATATACATTTTTGACAGAGATTTAGAGCTTTCAAAGGCACACAGCAAGCATCCATGTTCTCTTCTGTGATTCTCTGCCTCGTTTAAACCAAAGAGCAATTGGATTTCATAATTTTTGAACAAAATTCTAAACAAGAACATGCACACATTTGGTTCAATACTGAATTTTATGGGCAAATGCCTTGCCCTTTCTTCTTTCAAATTATTCCTCTTTTAAAACCACACCATGTGATGAGACTCATCATTATCATTAGCAGTGTGTCCTCAAGTTCATTTGCTCTTGACAACTTTCAAATCTTCCTCTAAGCCACTGTAGGTTTTCACGGTTAAGAGCAGGTATTTTAGTGTTAGATGTGATTGGTTTTCAATCAAGGCTCTGCTTCCATAATGGTTGGGCTGCTAACGGCAAGGACAGCTGTTCAAAACCACCAGCTGCTCTACAGCAAGAAGACTAGACTTTCTGCTCCCTTATAGTGTTCCAGCCTCAGAAACTCACAGGGGAAGTTCTACACTGTCCTATGTGGTCATTATGAGTCAGCATCCACTCAGTGACAGTGAGGTTTTTTTAAAAAAATTTTGGTTCTACAGCAATTACCCATCCAATAAGTTATACTCTCCCTCTTCATTTTCTCATCTGCACAAATAATTTATTGTCCACTATTGGGCAGTGTGAGTATGAAACAGGATAGGCTCCATACAATACTTGAAATGGATACACCAATATAGTGACACTAATTACATGTCATTATTGCTGTCATACTGGTATCATCTGTTGCTTATTGTTTTTATACTTCCCTGAAACAAATGCTTACTATCCTCCCCTCCTGCAAGCCTACAGATTGAATAACTCATTGCCATTCAAACTCTTGATCACTTACTACCGCTAATATTGCAGTTTGAAAATGGGATTCCTTTGTTTGTTGTTGGTATTTGCCACAGAGTGAGCTCCAGTATATGGAGAGCATACATACAATACCGCCAAACCTTAGCTGGCCATGCAGCATCTTAGTGAGCATCGGCGTCTTTGAACCCACTGCTGTGGCTGTTAATGCTAATCCATAGCACAGAGGGTCCCTCTCCCTTTGGCTGACCCTCCTCTTCACTAGACGTGACGGCTGTGTGCGGTAACTTGTCTTTTCCGATGACATGTTCGTTAAGGGGTTCAGAGCTTTGCTCTTGTAATGTTGATTGTAGTTCCTTTTTTCTCCGGGAGTTTTCATCCCATTATTTTCCTTATGGCATTTTATAAAATAAAATCTTTTTAAAAAGTATTCGTTCAAATGTTTCCCCAACCCTCAGATTTTGCACCTAGGCACTACATTCAGTGGTTCCTTGACAATTCTCTCTGTAGCAAATCTAAGATTCACTTGGATTGATTGGAACCTTATTCAGTTCTCTCAAATGCTGTCATTACAATGAACATGTCACCTACTTATTGTTTTTAGATTTATGTATTTTTTTTCTGGGAGAGAAAGACGGAGGATCAGATTTAATCTTCACACAGTTCTCAAAGGCACAGTGGACAAAGATTTTATCAGAGTCGGAATCCAGACTCGGTGGCAACTGAAATAGTCACAGTTTAGTTTCTTGCAACAGAGCTTTACCATTTATTCAGAGGACAATAAGAATAATAATCAACAGCATGACCTAGATTTCATTTTCCCTGATTTTTGCACAAAAGAAGTCTATTCTGACCAAAATGACCCAAGTTCAGAAATTTGGGAAAAGATTCAAGATACACCATTTATCAGCTAAGCTTGCGGTGATAGAAGTGGCAGATGCTTCAGCATCCTTGAACGATGGTAGCAACAACCATCGATCTAACAGGTCAGCCGGCTGGCAAGAGTGTTGGGGCTTCTCTTGGAAGTTCATTTACTTGGGCAGCAAATTATTTCCCACCAGGAACTGTGAGAAACAATTGGGTCCTCAAGACCCACCAAACCATCTTTTCTCTCAGAAATCCCATAAATCGTCAATAGATTACTACTCAGTGCACTGTGTGACCTCAGACACATATGCAATATGGAAGGGAATTTACCTATCTTGAGACCAAACCAAATTCACTGCCGTCAAGTTCATTCTGACTCACGGCGGGGTGCAGATGTCCTTGTGGCTTTTGGCCACTGTAACTCTTTACAAGAGTAGAAAGCCTCAGCTTTCTACCAAGTAGCAGCTGAGGGTTCAAACTGCTGAACTTGCGGTGAGCAGCGCAACCCATAATCTATGATTCCAGAAGACGGAAATCTTTCTGCAGACGAAAGTGAAAGGGTGGGGTAAGTCAGGAGAGTGCTGGGAGCAGATAAAATACAGGAGAAACAGACCAGTAGACCAGGCTGGGATCTTGAGGGGCTTTGAAAGATCTCTAAAGATACACAGATCTTCCTTGCAGTGCAATGGGCAGGTCTTAAATGATTTTATAAAACAAAATGACCGTATTAGTCACAGTTGGCAAGTGAAATCATTCCCCAAATTTTCTTTTTCAAGATGATCTGAATTTTAATGTTTTATAATTACCTTTTCAATCAAAACAATGCAAAGAGGATTGCCCAGAATACTTCTTAGAGAGATGGATGATGAGACTCTGTACCACGCATGTTGAACATTTTGTTAGGAGAGACCAGACCCTGGAAAAGAGCATCGTGCTTGGTAAGGTAGAGGGGCAGCAAAAAGAAGGAATAGGCTCAGTGAGATGCACTGACATAGTAGCGCCAACAATGGGCTCAGACATAAGAACAATAGTGAGGGTGGTGCAGGCCTGGGGGACGTTTCCGTTGTGTTGTACATTGGGTCATTATCAATTGGCACCGATATGACAGCACCTCATGACAGCAGCAATCCATACTGAACCAACATGTATGCCTCCCAATTCAATTTGATCACATCCAATATTCCTATTTTTAACCTTTGTTCATTTCATATTTGGATTATCAGTGGATGCTTATAGCTCAATCTTCTTATTTTGAATTGTGCTCCATCAGAGAGCAAAGGCTCACAAAGCTTTCAGGACAACTCAACTTTGAGAAAGCATCTCTTTCCCCAGGCATCATTTCAGTGCCTTCTGATCTCAAGGACTCGTCCGAGGGGACTGTATCAAATGCGTGTTCTGTTGCAATTCCTGTGGTTTAAGTGTCTGAGCCCGCAGAGATGGAGAGTCTATCCCATTCTCCTAGTGTGCTCTCAGCCTGCAAACTGCTGCAACTTGTTCCCCATGGGTGACCCTGCTGGAGTTTAAAATGCTGACTCACCGTTTCTCGCATCCTACCCAAAGGTAAGTGACCGTTACACATCAAAGTGACAAACCAGTGGTGGAAAACACCGAATGGGGAGTGGGAAATCGATGAAGTGGGCAATGAGGTAAAACTTTTCATAAAGTCATCAAATTAGGACTCAGAAGATGGTAGAATTGGCACAAAGGCCTGAAAGATAGCAGAACATTCTACTGGGGAAGGACTTTCTTTCCTCTTGTTTAATTTAGTTACTGTCCATGCAGAACTCCCAGTCTTGTAGGAGCAGAGATTAGTCCTGAGCCCTCAATATAGCATCTTCTCTCAAGGACACTCGCTAGCATTGTCAAAGATAGCCCATTACATCAGACCTCTTCTGCTCTACTACGTGGGGTTAGTGAATCACCCTTATTAGAAGTGACACTAATCATCCTTATTAGAAGTGACACTAGTTTTCCATCCCTGCCCATGTTGACACTGCCAGCCACATCATCCAAGGGCATCAAGAACACCTGCTCTATTGGCATCATGTCCTGCACGAGGTCTTTAGAACAAGGAATTTATTTCATGGAAAATGAAGTTTAAGCAAGGCTGAGGGACCATGGGGTGCAGGCTCTTGCAGCAGCTCATTCCATCAACTTCTAGGAGTTGCAGCAGCAGATAGATGGTGGGAGGATACAAGCTTCTCCCTCGGTCTCAAGGCTGGAGAGCTTTGAAGAGCCATCCCTGTATCATATTTTCTGTGGAATTAGATGGGCCTTTTTTAGGATTCAGGCGTCAGTGTTTCTCTTTTCCCTATCATTTTATTTTATGCTTCATCTATATTAATTCCTGATTAATCAAGGGCACTCCCCAATATATTATTCAATGTTTTATTAATGGTCTTCATTTCTCTATCAAGAATTTGCTTCCTGAATGATGAACCTGAAGCACTGATATATATATTACTCGGGTCTCCAGGACCATGGCATAGGCAACTACAGTGGCCACAGTCTGTCAAAAGGAAAGTAGTTAAAGCCTCTGAAAATCTCTGTTTCCCTCTCATAAAAGCAATTCTAACCTGGACTGTGATCTAAGAAGGAATAAACTCAGAGCACAGTGGAGGAAAAGGTGATGGTAGATAGCTAGCAACTTTGGCCTCAAGTATAGAGGCAGAGACTGTACCATATTTCACAAACATTTTTCTCATTGGTCTTCAGCGAGTTCCTGGATGATGTAAAGGGGTATCCCTCCTGGTAACTAACCAAAAGGCTAATTATTTGAGTCCAGCCAGGATGCCTAGCAAGAAAGACCTGGAGATCTACATCTGAAGAATCAGCCATTGAAAGCTCTATGTATCTCAGTCCAGGTTGACTCCCAGGTACCTGGTTTGGCTTGGCAGACATTATAAAGACTCTGAAAGTAACTGGCTTCATTATGAGCACGAAGACATCGGAGCGACCCAAGTACACTGTTTTCAGCATGTTTTGTGCACCACTTCAACGTCTCTCGGTTTTATCTCTCATTCAAGCCCATGCTTCAGGGACAAGTTCTTAAAGAATCTTGCCAATTTCATAAATGTGCAATCTGAGATCATCACACTTCAATTTCTTGGAGGATTCTCAGTTCAGAATGAGGAGTGAGAAACCCACCAAAAAACATCTCACACACATACACATGGATGGGTTAAGGTCCTATGAGGCTACCCATGCTGAATAGGAGATAAATCCTTTATTCTTCTGGGTGGATTATTCTGAGATTCAACTCAATTATGGTTCAGACATTCCTAAAAACAATAAGTAGCAGTAATCCAGGATGGGATGGTACTCAAGTTCATAATTCATTCACTATTATTCTCTTCCTGTTTCCCTAATTACATCCTTCATATCTGATCCCTTTCATCATACTTATAAATACAAAATTCAGAGATGCACTCCTCAAGATTGGATGTAGGGTATCAATATGTGATAGTGTGTTATGATAGAACCAAAAGACAGATTCACCCACAAACAAGTCTCTAGTCCTTATCTGAATCATTTGTCTATTTGTCAAATACATTGAGCATTAGCTATTATGAATAATATGATCATACAGATTCACATATAATGTAATTGAACCTTGAACCCATTCTTTGAAACAGATTTATTATGGAAATGTCATATGTTGGAAACTGTGCAGATATTTAACAAAATTAAATGGGTGGAATAACCTTTTGTCAGGGTTTTTCTGTGTTTTTTAACCAGTAACTGTACCAGTCACATAGTTTCATTGACTTTTTCTAATAATTCTATGCGGTGTGATCATGACTGCTGCTGTGGTTTGTGATACTGAGTTGATTCCAACTGGTAACAATGCTACTATCACAGAATGAAACTACCTAGTCCTGTACTATCATAACAATTGTTCTATATTTCAGCTCATTACAGAAGCCACTGTATCAACCTAACTTGTTGAGGGTCTTCCTATGTTTTTTTTTTTGTAAGCATGCTGTCCTTATCCAATAACTTGTTTTTAGTGATAACATGTTCAAATTCTATGAAATACAGTGTTGCCATCGTCATTTCTAAGGGGAGTTCTGCCTATAATTCCTCCAAGACTTATGTGCTGGTTCTTTAGGTAGTTCATGGTATATTCAATATTCTCTGCCAACACCATAATTCAAAACTAGCAATTCTTCTTCATCTCCCTTTTTCATCGTCCAATTTTCACATGCATGTAAGGCAACACAAAACACAGATACCATGGCTGGGGGAAGGTGTGCCTTAATTCTTAACGTGACATATGTAGTCTTGAGCACTTTAAGTCAGTCTTGTGCAAAAGATTTTCCCAAATCAATACCCTTTTTAATTCCCTGACTGCTGCTTCCAAGGGCATTGATTGTGGATCCAAGTAAAATAAAATCCTTGACAATGCTAATATTCCCTCCATTTATCGAAGAGTCATTTATTAGTACAATTGTGAGGACTTTTGTTTTCTTTATGTTGAGGTATAATCTATATTGATTCGAATCATCCCAGCTGTACAGATAAGGATAAAAACCAAACCAATCTATGTGAAGTTAATTTCAAGTTGAGAAACTCTCAATCTTGTCTCTAGAACATGAACTTTATATATGTATATATATATTCGAGTAGTAGCAGACCTGAATACAAGCCGAGGCACCTAATTTTGCCACCAAAAACAGCTGGGAAACCTAATTGACTTGAGTATAAGCCTAGGGTGGGAAATGCAGCAGCTACTGACAAATTTCAAAATAAAAATAGATACCAGTAAAACTACATTAATTGAGGCTTCAGTAGGTTAAATGCTTTTGAATATTTATTTCAAAGAAAAACAGTAAACTAGCTCTGTAAGTGGAAAAGAGGGACAACAAAAACAATACGGTACCAACAATAAGTGTACACACTGTATTACTGCATGCACTGCATTACTACATACACTGCCTTACCGCATGTACACAATGCAGCTTGTATAGTTTGAGGCCTAATGCAGGCTGATGATATTCCAGAATGTGATGACATGTCTGTTTGCATAGAGCAGCCATAGTGTACATGTTGCTGTGTATATGCACTGTGACTGCATGTGCTGTGTTACTGCATGCGCTACATTACTGCATATGTATGGGAAGTGCTAATGCAACACAAGCAGTAACACATTGCGTACACAACACAGCATATGTATTATGAGCCCTAACACAGGCTGCTCTATGCAAGCATAGTCAACACAGGGTCCAGAAAATTAAAAATAAAATATAAGACCAGAGATATACCGGTACTTGCATTCAGCAATGCTTGGGCGGAGCAAGGGGTGTTGGCCAAGCATGAGTAAGACTGTAAAGGTTGCGTCACTGGTCACAACCCTGGAGAAGAGGGGGAGCCAAAGGATGCGGTCGCCCCAGGTGCCAGCACTCAGAAGTGGGAAGGTGCTTGCCAGTACGGCATAGACAACACAGAAGCTGCTGGCATGCCAGAGAAAAGCAGAGCGGTGATATCAGCAGTTATCAGACCACCCAGAGGATACAGGCGCCAACAGATGACAGGGAGAGATCAGAGAACACCCGCACTGCACTGGAGAACAGGTAAGTGGGACCCTCACTCGAGTATAAGCCAAGGGGGGCTTTTTCAGCATAAAAAATGTGCTGAAAAACTCGGCTTGCACACGAGTATATATGAATAGATGATAGATAGATAGATAGATTAGATGATAGATAGATAGATGATAGATAGATAGATAGATGATAGATAGATGATAGATAGATAGATGATAGATAGATAGATAGATAGATAGATAGATAGATAGATAGATAGATAGATAGAACGTGTGTTTCAAGGAAATGGCCCACACAGCTGTAGAGGGTAATAATAATGATTCACTGCCATCAAGTCAATTCTGACTCAGAAATCCTATAAGGCAGAGTGGAACTGCCCCTTTGGGTTTCTGAGACCATAACTTTAGGGGAGGGGAAAGCTTTCCCCCTCAGAGCAGCTGGTGATTTTGAACTGCTAAGCTGGCGGTTGTAAGTCCAGCATGAGCACTATACCACCAATCCCACCATTGTACGCAGTAGCGATGCCCAAGTCCTCAGGTCAGTCATAAGACTAATGGCTTCTCCTGACACACGTACCTGCGGGGTTAACAACCAAAATTGGCAGGTATGGTGGCTCACAGGCCACAGGGTGGAAGCCATCTCATATTTAGCAAGTGATACATCAAAACTGCAGAAGCACTGAAGGTGTAGTGGGCTCTACAGTGTGTTTGTAACCACAAGGTCAGCGGTCTGAACCCAACAGCTGTTCTGTGGGAGATAAATGAGGCTATTTGCTCCCATAAAGATTTAAAGTCCGAAAGACTAAGGAGCAGTTCTCCCCTGTCCAATAGGGTCACTAGGAGTCAGAAACAACTCAAAGCGAATGAGTTGACATCAAAACATGGGCTCAAGTATAAAGAACTGAAGTTAGAGCACAATAAGCCTGTGTAGGATCCAGGGTGTTTACGTCATTACATAGCTGTTGCACTATACCATATCTGCCAATGTTGACATACGACCTTCACTATGACACTGACTCTGGTCTTGCAGAGTAGAGCCCTGTAGGTTGTTCATGGCTATGATCATTCAGAATCGGATCTCCAGTCCTTTCTTCTAAGATGCCTCCTGGAGGACTCGGGCTGCCAGACCATCAGTTAGGAGGTCAGTGCTTAACTAGATTTTGTTTTCTAAGGAAAGAGTTCATTTTTTCAGAATATTTTGGTCCTGGAAAACAAAATTTCTGACTCCAAAGCTTATTCATTTTTCACAATATCCTCTTGACCAACCTTTCTTGATGGATAAACCCAGGTTGCCAGTGTTCCTTTCAAAGTATTTTCCACATTATAGACTATGAACCAATGGGCTGCATACACTACTTCTCTGTGTGCAGCCCATGCAGCCCAGATATGCAATGTGCCTGGCAATCTCATGGCTTATTTTCTTTCCTCAGTCTATGAATACTCTTTTCTTTATTTAAAGTTGGTCTAGAAACTCTTTAAAGTATTGGAGAACAGGGACTTCATTTGAAGGGCTATGGTGCACCTGACTCAAGACATGGTCTTTTCAATCATCTCATATGCATGTGAAATTTGGACATTGAATAAAGTAGACCTAGGAAGAATGGATGCACGTGAATCATGGTGCTGGTGAAGAACATTGACAGGACGATGGACTGCCAAACGGACAAAGGAACCTATCTTGGAGGATTGATAGCCAGAATGCTCTTTAGAGGCAAGAAGGACGGGAGTTAGTCTCATGTACATCAGGAATGGAATCAGGAGAGACCAGTCCCTGGAGAAGGCCATCACACTTGGTAAAGTAGAGGGGCTATGAAAATCTGGAAGGCCCTCAACAAGATGGATTGACACAGTGGCTGCAACCCATGGGCCAAGTGCAGGAGCAATGATAAAGATGGTGTAGTGTCTCATTCTGTTGTACAGAAGGTCACTAAGAGTCAGAAGTAACTCAAGGTCACATCACAGCAACATGAACTCCTGGAGACAGGGAGTGCGCATTCATCTCAGAAATCTCATGCTGCTAGGGAGCATGGCCTGGAGAAGATGTCTCGACAGAAGTTCAACTCGTGAATCTCACACGGTCCGTCTGAAATACTTCTTCGTGCCACGTTGGGGAGGCGTTTTGCAAAAGGAGCCCTTTATTCAAATTTTGACTCATATGATTTTTCATGAGTATTGAAACATAACAATGAATGAGTCTGTATCCTTGAAAAAAAGACAAAAAAAATCAAAACGAGGAAGCTGAAAGCAAAGAAGGTAAGAAAATGGGTGGGGGTGGGGTGGGGGAGGCGGGAAGAAGAAGGGCAAACAAAGTACCGAAATGCAGGAAGGACTTTTCTCCCTCTCATGTGCTCATCTGTAAAGTTCTGTTTGGGAACTCCCCTTAATCTTCTCAATTATTTATGGTAACTAATGTTTGTTACATTTTTGTCATTTCTGCTAAGCACATAGCAATGGTCTTTGTCTTATTTCTATGTTATTCATTTTGTTCACTAAAGAAACATCTTAGAGAAACTTCTTGCAAAGAGATTGTAGTGTTAAATTAAGTTAAAATGTTATTGAATTTTTACATAAAGTAATTATTAAATTATAAAATTCAATTAAAGTGGAAAACATGTTTCTCATGCTGAGCAATTAAATGCATCAAATCAGTTTTTTGAAATATGATGAAAATAAATTACATTTTATTACAACTTCACTCCACTTTACTATAAAGTTCATATTTTCTTTGTATTCGTGTACATGCCCAGGAGAGGGCTCAGAAGAGTGAGAGGTGAATCAAGTCCGAAGGCTGGATTGAGTTTGACATTGGATGAGGACGATAAATGAGTGGATTCCCACTGTCATCAGGTCAATGCTGACTCATAAGGACCTCACAGGACAGGCTAGAACTGCTCCTGTGGGTTTCCATTACCGTCACTCTTTACGGGACTAGAAAGCCCAGTGTTTCTGCCAAATGAATTCATTAGAGGGATGTATAATGTGAGTTTTGCAGAGAAGCTAGTCCTCTTGCCAATTCTGGTTAAAGAATTGAGCGATCATTTTCTGGTGGAAATATGCCCAAAATAGAAGAATAAGGCAACTTGGACATTGTCCCAAATTTGCGACTTACACCTTGATTCCTTCTCTTCTGGTGAAAGACAGAATCCCTGGAGAATGAATTCTGAACTGCCTCAGACCAATCTCCATCTGTTTCTTGACTCCGAGTTCCCGAGAGCTTTCTGGCCGCGTGCTTCAAGAGATGATTTGCCCACTCCAGCCGTACACCTGATTGGAGGTGACATAGAGTTGGCAAAGAAATACAAGACCTAAACTGAGGGTGACTGACTAGTCATCAGATGATCCACAGGGCGGTGGGAATTCCCAGAGTCCCAGATGGTCCATTTTCAGTGCTAAGACTCAGAAATCTCAGGCTGGTCATTGGAGAAAGTTGGTCACTATTGATTGCAATCCAATTATGCTCATAAAAACGAATACCAACTCACAGCCATGGAGTCCCTTCTCACTACAGGACAGGGTAAAGGGTTTCCCAAGACTGCACATCCTTACAGAATAGAAACCCCCCTCTTTCTTCCATGGGGCGCCCTGTTGGTCTCCAACTACTGAGCTTACAGTTATCAGCTCAACGTGTAACCACTGGCACCTGCGCTCCTGCTTCTGTAGATAGAACACTCCGGCCCCACTTTCCTTCTTCCCATCCCTTCCTTTTCCATTATGGATTATAAGGCAGGCTCCAACTTATTTTTATCGATTGCTTAAATCCTCTGATTTTATTGAAAGACAAGCAGACTTGATCCAGTAATTTTGCCCCTGGAGTTTTATCAATTAACATGTATTCATTTGGTGCTTTAAAAAAAACCCAGATGTATTACTCCTGTGAGTAATCAGGTTGCTTTTAACCAATGGGTGATTATGAGCATAGGTAAGCAGCCAAATTCCTCCCGGGACGGATAATTATGAGTCAGAAGGAAGCATGAGGATTGTAGCTCTGACAGTGAATTGCTTTCTATTGTGGTTTTCTGTTGTTTGAAATGAGGAATCTAGTTGTGCCATTTTTAAACGTGGGGAAAAGTTAAGCTATACCGTTTTAGAAGTAATTGAACATTTAGAAATTCACTAAATTGCTCCCCTGCCCAGTCTCCCCCCCACCCCCAGCCCCCCAAACTTTTTTTTCTGAGGAACAAAGGCTTTTATGGAATACTTATTTTGGGGGTTGAGAACTATGACAGGGAAGTTGGGATTCACATGCAGAAAAACATTAACACAATAAATAGATAGATGATCATGATGATAGATGATAAATATATAGATAGATAAACCACAAGTAAAATAAACCCAAAGAACTGGCTTTTTATGGGAGCCTCATCTTTCTCCCATGGAGCGGCTGCTAGTTATGAACTACTGATTTTGCAGCTAGCAGCCCAAAGCTTAACTCACTACATTGCCAGAGCTCTGTAGTTTTCAGTTTCAAACAAAACAAACTAACAAAAGTCCCCCACACAAAAAAAGAACCCACTGTCTTAGAGCCAACGCCGATTCATAACGTCCCAATTGGACAAGGTAGAACTGTCCCTGTGGGTTTCTGAGCCTGCAAAGCTTTACAAGTATAGAAAGCCAGTCTTTCTCTGGGGGGAGCGGGCTGGTGTTTTCCAGCTTTGGACCTTCTGTTAGCAACCCACCTCCTAACCACACAATTCCCTATGTCAACAGTGCAAAATCATCCCCGGGGAAGGTGTGGTCTTTCCAGCCTCCCCGAGGGAAGGATCTATCACTACTCTCCCTATCAATCAAATGTCACAATTATCCTGCCGCTGGAAACAGCTCTGGCATTTTTTGATGCTGCATAGTTCTGAAGCTCCTGTCCAAAGTGTTTCTGCTTCAGTCTTTCAGCCTCCTCTTCTCAGCAGCTTTTGCCTAATTTGCCCCAAAGTTGAGATAATGGTCACATCAAACACCAAAGCAAACAGCAACAACAGACCCTTCTTCTCCTTTGTTGGGCTGCTAGCGCCTTCAATGGCATTGTCTCAAATTTCCCTCCACACCCTGGGTGTTCAGACACCTAACTGTCGTTTATAACATCACGACTGGAGTGTGTGTCACCCAGAGATTTCACAGCGGCCCATTTTTGCCCCTCTTCTGGGTCATTAAGGGAGAGATGAGGCGCTTCTCAAAATGCCATAATCACAGCCTTCTCACAACTGCAAACATCCCAGAGATCACTGCAGATCTCTCCACTGTGTTAGATTTCCTCAGTTCCCTTCCAACCGATGGTCCAAAGCGATTTCTATGATGTGGAAGGCGGGGTGGGGGGGTGGGGGAGGGGTGTCAGCTTGCAGCCCTGCCTTACAGACAGGCCGGGAAAGTGCAAAGCAAAGGACACTGGAGTCCCTTCAGATGAGGACTAACTCACGAAGGCTGTGTCTTCCTCGGGCTGCTAGGTCTTAGCAACCTTCTACGAAAGTGAGACTATTGATAACACCTTCTGAGAGGCATGGTGAAGATTCAGTTAGATGAGACAGGATATAAAGCATCCAATAGAGGTCTTCTTTTTATATCAAGGTTTCAATAAAAGTTGGGTATTTCTTTTCGCTCAATCACTTGTATTGAGGGTTGTGATAGACGGGGCCCTGTTTACATTGCTTTATTTTCACGAGTCCAGCGCATCTGAGACCGGCTTTCAACTGCATTTCTTTTCAAGGGGATTTTCTTCGCGTTTGAACTTTGTTTTGCTGCCAGGAGGTCAGACGACTACAGCACAGTCATGATGACCATCAGGCGAAAGAGTCTGTCTATCCACATCAATGAGTTGATGTACACAGATCGCAGCTCATCCCTGGTAACATCCTCATCTTCTGAGTGAGACCATGGGTTTAATTTCCAGCCAACGTACCACCTGCACAGCCTTCAGTCCTCTGTCAGTGGACGGTTGCAGGCTGCTCAGGTGCCGAACAGGTCTCACTGGAGCTTCCAGACTAAGCAGGGTTAGGAAGAAAGACCTGACCATCTACTCCTGAAATTAGAAGGATGATGGCAACAGATGTACAAATGTGCCTGACACAATGGATGGATGTATGGATTGTGATAAGAATTGTATGAGCCCCAAATAAAATGATTTTTAAAAAGATAAATGAAACGTGCCCTTATAGACAAAAAAAACACACACACAAAAACTATGGTCCATGAGTTAGACTGGGTTCCTTTGAGAAGCACACTCACTATGTGTATGTATATGGAAATAAATCTCTAACAAGAAAGGCCTCACAAGGTTGTGGTTGCAGCTGTTGTTGTTAGATACCATCGAGTCAGTTCTAATAGTGACTTCCAAAATGAACCATTGCATCCTCACAATTGATATGCTTGAGCCCATCCTTGCAGCTACTGTGTCGATCCATTTTCTTGCTAGCTTTCCTCTTTCTTGCCACCCCTTTCATTTACTAATATGATGTCCTCCTCCAGGGACTGGTCTCTACTGACAACATGTCCAAAGGATCTGAGACGACGTCTTGCTATGCTTGCTTGCAAGAATAATGGCTTTGCTTCTTTCACACCATATTTGATTGTTCTTTTGGCAAAGATATGATGATCTCTTCAATACTCCTTACCAGCACAAGTGAGTCAATGCATTCATTCTTCTTCAGTTGCCCTTATTCAATGTCCAACTTTCACATGCATCTGACACAATTTAAAATGTCTTGGCTTGATCCAGGCACACTTTAGCCATCAAAGTAACATCCTTTCGTTTCTACATGTTAAAGAGTTCTTGTGCAGCCAATTTATCAAATGCTGTGCATCATTTGTTCTTCTGATTGTTCCTTCTGAGCAATGATTGTAGATCCATGCAAGATGAAATCCTTGATAATATCAGTATTTTCTCTGTTCATCATTGTGCTACCTATTGGTTCAGTTGTGAGGATAGTTGCTTTCTTTACATCAATTTTCAATCCTCATTGAAGGCATTATAATAAGAGGCCCATTGGTGCAACCACTGTGTCAATCCATCTTGTTGAGAGCTCAGATATGCGAATAATGTGAGGAGGGTGCAAGACTGAGTCGTGTTTCCTTCTGTTGTGCATAAAGTCGCTGTGTGTCAGACTGACTCCACGGCACCTAACAACAAAAAGAGGTAGACAAAGCAGGTGCAGGATCCAAGCACATCAGTAGGATGGATGTAGCCTCCCCAAACGGTCGATGTCTGCTAAAAGGAGGCCACATTCTGAAGGGAATCTCCCCACAACTATCCTCTCCACCACTGCTTGCCTGCTTCACCAAAGATCCCATCATGGGGTTGACCGCACTGTGTTAGGCCATACAATGGGTGAATCTTCATCCATCCTAGTTGACATAAAGTTTAACTATCATAGTCAATGGTCTCACCCTGTTGTACATGGGGTCACCAGAAGACAGAGATGACTCAGTGGCAGCTAACAACAATAACAACAAGGGAAATAGAAGATGATGTATAGACGTCTTTGCAGGACACCAAAGAAAGATATTCAATGTACTTTTGGAATTATTAAAATTACAACCTATAAAAATCTCAATCATCTGCATTAATTTCTGCCTGGCAGGGGATTGTGTCTCAAGGATAATTCATTCTAGGGAGAACTGGGGTCATAGGTAGTGTGTAGGGCATAAGGGTAGAGATTAATCCAAATCAGAGACTTCAAGGGGAAACTGAAAATTGGGAGTAGGACATGAGATCAGCTGTCCAGTCCAAGAACAACAGAACAGAGCCAGGAACCAGACCAAGACCCAGCAACAGAAGAGGGTGGGAATTAGTGATGGTTCCAGGAGAATTGAAGTATCCCCAGGTTATCTTTTAGGACAAGCAACAGCTACAGCTTTGTGTGCTGGTCCTTGTTAGCAGCTGTGGTTCAGTTGCCAATTCACAGTGAAGCCAGGTACAATGGGACCAGGCCATTGTGACCCATGGGAAGTGTGTTTACTCATTCTTTAGCGTGCATCACCAGGCCCTTGTGGCTTGACCTTCTTTGTCTTTCAGCTGAAATCCATTCATCATCATATGGACACCCAGGCCTCCACTGACAGAAAGATGGTGGTTGCTCAGGAGGTACCTTGACCAGGAATCAAACCTGGGTCTCCTGCTTGGGAGTTGCAAATTGTACCATGGAACCATCACTGCTCTCAGTGACTTTCTAGATGTCAGGAGTTATTGAGCAATAAGATGAGGTGGACCAAGGACCCCAGGCTGATGTCTCAAAGAAGGGTCAAGGTAGGTGGCCTTACCAGGACTCAGTAATAGGACCATGGCATTCTGGCCCGTTCCCAATGTGTGATTGTCTCTGTCCTTGAATTCCATCCATTTCTTAGAGCACTCTTTTTTGTCATAATAGCTGCATTGATGACTTAACTCCCTTATAGACACAAGCACTACCCTGGTTTTTGTGCCTTCACGTCCACTGTGGGCTGCCCTGGAGCAGAAAATAGGTTGCTTAATAAATAGCCGCAGCCTTGGTACAATATGGTCTATTTCTAGGTCTGCTGTACCTGGTGGGGAGGAAACAATCGTCCCAGGGTTCTAAAAGAATGTGCTGCCCTATTAGGAGTGCCATCCCTTAGATGGTTAATTAACCGGAGACCTGGGCACCCAACTTGGAGAGCACTCTCTGAGGATGAGAGAGATTCAGTGGCACTCTGGATGGGCAAGCAGAGGGTCAACCTTGGATGTCCTGGGAAGAGCTGCTCACACACAAGGCTCCACAGAGCACTGATTTAGCATTTATATAGTACACGGCATTGTACTTTCTCACTGCGGTGGACCTTTGTGGCAGGGGTTGTTTAATCTAGTAGGACGTGCAATCATGTCCTTTTGAAGGTTTCTGGCTCTACATGCTCCTTTATGCAAGCAGGTCCCTCTTCCAGTCCCCGACAGCACAGGCAGCCCCACATAATACAGTGACTTTGCCCTTGCTGGTTGAGCAACTCCCCTTGACCTGCTTGCCTGATGCTTCACATGCTCCACTTGCTACCCATCTCCTGCCCTCCTTGCCGCTGACTTTACAATTTATAAAAGCCACGATTTACCACACATCCTTTAGGAAACATTCAGTCGAAATGGAGGCTGACAGTATGTGAACGCCGGTTGTTGTTGTGAGGTGTCGTCAAGTAGGTTCCCACGCGTAGCCACCCAGGAACAACAGAATGAAACACTGCCCCAAACTGCCACCTCCTCACAATTGCTCTTATGTTTGAGCCCATGGTTGCAGCCGTGGTGTCAAACCACCTTGTCGAGGGTCTTCCTCTTATTCATTGCTCCTCTATTTTACCAGGCAAAGTCCTTCTACAGGGACTGGTCTCTCCTGACAATGTGTCCAAAGTATGTAAACCCAGTAGGCAGGCATAAACCTGAGCCTAACATTGACATTTCCTAGAGAGAGGTCTGATCTCTGGCAAGTTAATGGACCTTTGTAAGACTTAGTTGAATCCATCTAAAAATGGGGACAACAATGCATACCAGGTCAATCTTAGACAGTGTAAATGTCCCTAGTTGCTAACTAAAAGAACATCATTTCTAGTAAACCCATAGGAATCTCAGATGAATAGCTTGGTGATCTAATTCCCCTACAGCATACAGTTCAATTCTGACACACATGGGCTCTCCAGGAATTGGAAGTGATACAACAGACTAATTTAAGGTGACCAGACATCCCACTTTTGGTGGGACAGTCTTGATTCTTAACGATTTTTCCCACGTCCCGCGGCGTTCTAAAAAAGTCCTGATTTTTGGAAAGAATGCATGACAAGCTAGGGTACCCGTCTTTCAGCTGCCGTGTGGCTATTTCACCAGGATATGAGTTTTATCAGTGGTGTTCTGCTTTACCAATGTTAAAATCTGGTCTTCTTAGACTAATTACATATTAGGTACTTTTTATCTCCAAAACCATTTTATTGGGAGCTAGTACAGACATCCTATTGTTCCATAGCTCAATCACATCTAGCAGTCTTGTATAATTACTACCACAATCAGTTTGAAAACATTCTTTTCCTTCTTGAACTCCTTGACATTGTCACTACGGAGCATGGTGATGTGGTGGTTATACATTAGGCTAGTAACCACTAATTTGGCAGTTGGGAACCACCAACCACTTCCTGGAAGAAAAAAACATTTTTCTACTCCTTTTATAGGTTACAGTCTCTGAAACCCACAGGGGCAGTTCTACCCTGTCTTACAGGGTGGTTATAAATCACAATGGACTTGAGGAGAGTGATCATTTACATATTCATTTTTATCACTAAGGAGCCCTGGTGGTACAGTGTTTAAGCATTCCTTTGCTAACTGAGAGGTCGCTGGGCATAACCAACCAATGAGTATAACCCTTGTGGGAAACACATGTGGCTGTCTGCTGCCACAAGATGACAGTTGTGAAACCCTATGGGGCAGCTCTCCCTCATTCAGCAGGGTCACTACAAGACAGAATTCACTCAAGTGAAATGGGATTAGGTTTAGGTTTAGCATCATCCCTGGTCTCTGCATAATGTGATCACTAGCATTTCCTAGGAACAAGAACCAGAGATGTCTCAGACTTCACCAAAGGGCCCTCAGGAGGGCAAAATCATCCATGGCTGCAAACCTCTAATATAAGTTCATTGCAAGACGACCAGGAAGAATTCGTAAGAAACTTATTTTGAATTATAGAATTTGGGGAATGGGTAAAATAGGGAAAGCTTGAATTTCGGGACACTTTTGTACGTAGAATTTGGCATTGAAACAGCTTAGTTAGATTCCAGATTTGTAACCTCCGGTTGCAGTTGACAAGCTCCTACCTGAATGAGCTGGCTCCTGTCTTTCCTCTAAGTACCCTATGCGGTGAGATGTAGGTAGGAGTGTGTGCAGCTGGCTGAGGTCTGTGAGGGCTCTTCCTAGAAGCATATTTGAAAATGGAAAAGTGAGGTAAGATATTTCGATTTTATCAAGAGTTGAGTTCTAAGGGCGGTTAGCAATGAACTGCTATAAAGTTTGGCAGGCACAGGTCCTGCTAGGCCTGCTTTGCTGAAGAGGTGATATAATTGTAATTGGCTCGTTACTGATATGTTATGGAAGGCTGCTAAACACTGGAAATTAGGATACACTTAATTAGTGCATTTGCTCATTTCACAGTATGTGGGAAAGACTTGAAACTTCCCCTCGTGTAACTTATAATCTAGCAAGATTATATCCACTTGACATAAAATACAGCAAAGACAGATATTTTAGGAGAATAAAAACATGTTATTTCCTTATGAATTTCATTCCTGTGTTGGAGTACTGGATTCTAGGACACTGGTAACATAGTAGTGAAAGCTTCTTTCTTCAGTAGTATCAACAGCCCCACCGCAAAGCACTATAAATGACTAATGTGCTTAAGATCTCTTCCTTCATACATACTATGTATGTAAAACTTAGGCTACTCAACCATCAAGTTGATTCCAACACATAGTGTTCATATAGGATTAGAACCGTCCCTCTAACCAGTAGAATTGCCCATGTGAGTTTCTGAGACTGTAACTCTTTACTGACAGAAAGCCTCCGCTGGCTCCTGAGAAGTGCTTTGTCATTTAGAACTGAGGATCTTGTGGTTAACAGCCCAACACACAGCCCACCACCCCATCTCGACTTCTGAACTGAAAGAAAGGACCCCAAACCAAAATTCCTGTCTCCAGTATGTGTTTGTTCAAAAGATGTATTGAATTTCAAGCATGCAGCAGATATGGTGCTAAATATACAGCTGTTCTCAACCTGTGGGTCATGACCCCTCTGGGGTTGCCCAGTTCATAACAATAGCAAAATTACAGTTACGAAGTAGTAATGAAAATAATGTTATGGCTGGGGGGTCACCACAACATGAGGACCTGTATGAAAGGGTTGCAGCATTAGGAAGGTTGAGAACCACTGTGTTAAAAGAAGAGACATTTGAGAAGAGACCTGAACAAAGCTTTGGCTTGAGTAATACCAGCTCTTATTGAATCCCAACTATGCAAAAAGACTGGTGGTAGATCCCAATCTAGTAATAAGAGTAATAAATCAGCAACCAGAGCAGAATCACAGCAACCACGTAGGACACTAGTCTTTGGCAAACATTCTTAACTCTTTATTTTCCTTGCTCTCTGTGTACGTATGTGTATCTTTTGACTCTTTTTTTTAATCCCTCTGTCTCTCTGCATCTCTTTTTTACCCAAAGAATTATTTTATTCCAGGATCATAGTTGTGTTATTATGGAAAAATGGAACATAAAGTATTATGTTCATGGTGGAGGAGGAGTCATTAAGATCGTGCAACTAGAGAATGTAGACACAGGCACTGAATTACACTGGTAGAAATGGTTGAATGTGTGTATGTTTCCCTGTCTATACATTTTTAACAACAAGAATAAAATAAAATAAATAATAAAACATTTTTTGGGGTGGTGGGGGGCTGAAAGCTATCCCTGATGAGTCCAACAGTAACTGGTTTCGATCACAAACTTCCCACCTTGCAGTTGTCCAGCCTATATTTAATCGCTTTGCTGGCTGGGGAACACAGGACCATGAAAGGAGACCATTGTGCCTAATACTCAAACTCACTGCCATTGACCTTATTCTGACCCATAGTGACCCTACAGGACAGAGTTAATTGTCCCTGTGGGCTTCTGAGACTGCAGATCTTCATCAAAATAGAAAACTTTGTCTTTCTCCCTGGTGGTTTCCAGTGGCTGACCTTGAGTTTAGCAGCCCACCTCGTTATGCCACCGGGGTTCCTTCTGAACTGACAAATACTACACACACCTGGGCATCCACCTGTGTACTCTACACATGGTCCCATCCAGGTTAGGGGATATTTTCCCTTTCCAATTTCCCCCACACGTATAGAAACAGAGATGACATATATTGTGATTACCTTCTTGTTCATCGGGGATTTCTACTCCCATAAAAGGTTACTGTCTCAGAAACCCACATAGGCAGTTCTAGTCCTGCCATTGTAGACTCTTTTCTGTGGTGGTCACTCCAGGGCCTTGTCCAGAGAGAGCCCTCAGGTCAGTCAGCAGGAAGGGCCAGGGGCCAGAGGCATCCACAGACTCACCTGCATCAGGGGCATTGCCAGGGTATGTGAGTGTTGGGCTGCTTTAGTTGGGACAGAGAGGGGCATGTTCTGTTTGTTGAAATGTTTGTAGTATTTTCCCCTCAGTTTCTCTCATTCCATTTCTGCCTTAACGTTAGCTCCTTAAGGGAGGTAAACTCCCATTAAAGTTTGGTCATCACAGGAAGGGCCATCGCACCCTATCCCACCCCCACTCCCATCCTGCTGATTTGGGTCAAGCATCAGCATCCACTGAGCCCCTCACAGCCACCACCACACAGCAGCAGCGTCTCTTCAAGGAGAGAGGAAGGGCTCTGGGAGTCAGTATTGACTTGCTTACCATGAGTGTGTGTTTTTTGTGCATCAGTCATGCCCCCCGCTTATTGTTTTCTTTCCCTGGAACATCTTTTGGAACTATTACTATGGTCTAGGAGCTTCACTGGGCATACAAATATCAAGGTCTATAAGACACAGTTTAGCCTTCCAGCAAGAGAGGAAAGCTTTGAAAAGGATGCTGCTGGAATATGAAAAACAGAAGAGAGATGACAATGAGCTACAATGGAAAAAAAAAACAAACCCGGAGAAAGGGTGTTCAGGGCTAGTCAGCATGTAGACAGGGCAGGTCATTCCAAGCAGAGGGAATGAATTGTCTTAGCAAGAGAGGATCCTGTGAACAGTAGAAGTACATTGGAAGGCTCCCTCATTAGAATGGGAGCTATGGTGTGATTGAAGAAGGCCCTGGAGATCGTGCTGAAGAAAGACCTGGAGGCCAGATAGGAGGACCAGCTCAATGACTCAGTGAAGCTATGTTTGAGCATCCTCACTGAGCAGCCAGATGAGCAGGATCATATGGCAGGAACTGTCATCTCATTTGCACGGAAAACTAGGACTTCTGCTTGGGCTTGCTGAGATAACTGGGGTCCGGGTGATGCAGTGGGTTTAGTGCCAGGCTGCCAATCACAGCGATTAGCAGCTCGAGTCTCTCAGCTGCTCTGAGGGAGACCAATGAGACCCTCTGCTCCTGGCAAGAGGTACAGCCTCAGAAACTCCAGGGGTCAGACTCGACTAGATGGCAGGGAGGGGTTAGGGTTATAATAACAGCATGCTTCCATTTGAATTATAAAACAATACGCCAATCAACATTGGTGTTGGGAGGTGGCTACGGGACTCTGAATGCCTCATTAGGAGATGTGATAGTGTTCAGGAGGGACCTAAAGAGGCAGACACAAAACGAGAGCCTAGATCTTTTGACGCAAGCTAATATTCTTGCATAAGAACAACCAAGGACTCAAGTCGAAAGAAAATGTTTAGAAGGTGAT
>NW_022111371.1:3392858-3395849 GCF_000313985.2 Echinops telfairi
TCCATGCCCCACTCCCTCATGAACCCTTGATAATTTATAAATTATTATTATTTTGTCATGTCTTACACTGTCTAACGTCTTTTCTATGGAAGTATTTTTGTTTTGTTTTGTCTAGTTTTGGTAGTTGGGGTTTTTGTTTGTTTGCTTGCTTGTTTCCCATTTGTGTTTTGGATGATTTTCTGTAGGTTGATCTATAGAGAGAGTAACTGAATTGGTAATTATCTCGAGGCATGTCAGGGGGCTATTGGGGGGAAATGAGGAGCCAAGAATAATGAGTATACAAAGCAAATGTTCTAAAATTGATTGTGGTGATGACGGCACAGCTCTTCTTAATATGACTGAGTGATTTAATTGCATGCTAGGTGAAGTATATGCCAATACAACTGCTAAAACCTGACTTGACCGGCTAAAACCTTGTCAGTTGTCCCCCCTCGGATGCATGCTGGACCTGATCTGGTTTTCAACACGATCTGTAGTTTTTCTTGTTCTCGTTTGTTCATCTCAGGGTTCATCTCAGATGCATTATGTCATTGGGGGTCACCCGCTTGAATTTGTGTTCTATGCTGTTCTGTTTTTCAGAAGATGAACCCCAGGATTGATGAACCTACAGGGACAACAAGCAGACTAAGGATTTCTGTGGAGTGGGGTTGTGGTGGGGTACAGTGGTGGTGAGAAGGTAAAAGAGAGACTATGTCAAGGAGTTCAGGGAGGAAAAGAATATTTGGAAACTGATTGTGGTAACCAATGTCCAATACTGCTCGATGTGATTAAACTATGGAATGGTATATATATTAACTCCCAATTTAAGAAGAAAAAAAAAAAGGCTAGGGGAAAGTGTTGGATTCAGCTGGATGACCACGAGTTTGTTGTTTTGAGATCCATGGTGGCACAAACAGTTAAGCAGTCGACAAGTATCCAAAAGATTGGCCAATCAAGCCCAGCAAGAGGCATCCTCAAAAGACTGATCCTGTCATGTGCTTCTAAAAGGTCACAGTCCGGAAAGCCATATAGAGCCTTTCTGCACTGGGTGACACAGCGAGGGAGGGTGGGTGTCACCCTGAGTCAGAAATGACATCCCAACAGCCTCAAGAAGACAGGGTGAGTCCCTAAGTGAGCGAGATGGTAAATTGCTCAGGGGGTAACCAGGAGTCTGGTAGTTGGAGTCCATCCAGAGGAACTTTGGAAGACAAGAAAAGGCTGGTGGTCTACAGCTCACAACAACAGCCACTAACAACCCCTGGAAGCAGAGTTCTGCTCTGACCACAGATGGGGTTGCCTTGAACCAGAGCAGACTCTCACGCCATTTTTTTTGGGTAGAGTTGATAACACACACACACACACACACACACACCCCAAACCATCTGACCTTCAATGACCCACTGAACTGCTTGCCCCTGCTCACTTCACATCATCACTCACCTCTGACCGCTGGCGAGGCAGTTGGCAGGATTTTGTGGAAAGGGCCCGGACAGCCTGGGAGCTGCTGTCAGCTTTTCAGAGCTCTCTAGTTCATTTCTGAGAAGGCGTCTGTCTCTGAGTGCTGGCTGTGCCACACGCCCCAGTGAGCACGGAGGAGAGAGAGGCCTGGTCTTTGACTGTGATGGCTGAAGCCTATGCCACACGGTTTTCTTCCATGCAACATCCTGTCGAACGCTTTGCATGAAATATGCATCCTCACACCCCCACATGTGCCTCCCTTTGTTCTGATTCTTCATTGACAAAAGCCAGGGTGGGGAGGGGATGCTCCACAGCCCTTGCTAGGAATGAACTAACAATACCACCCGCCAACAATGTCTTATGGACATGATCAATATTTAGAGTCAATTGTCCCCATTACCTCCAGTAATTGGTACTTTAAACCCTCTCTGTATGGCTAACGAAACGGGTACTCAGAGAAGAAGAAATTAAAGAATACTTGGAGAGGAGTCCCTGGGTGGCTCTAAGGGTTAAGCGCTGTTTACATACTGAAATGGGGATGGTTCAAAATGACCCAGAGGTCCCTTGGAAGAGAGGCTTGGTGATAAGCTTTCAAAACGTGACTAAACCCCAATGGGACAGTGCTACTGTGCACAAGGGAGGCCGCCATGAATCCGAGTCCACTGGGTAGTTACCACTACTCTGGAGGCACTTCCTGTATGTTAAGCCTTCCAGAAGTTTTACATACATTAGCTGATTTAATTTTCACATCATCCTATGAGACAGTTACCATTGTTTTCCTATTTCCTAGATTGGAGTCAATGTGTCATGGGTTAAATGACTTGGCCAGGGTCACACAACTGATTAGTCAATGTGGAGCTGGGATATAAGAAGACTGGCAACAGCCCTACCCCATGGTTCTCTTGAGCAAACTTGGAAAGTTGCCCCTAGCTGCCCAGCGTACAGCAGAACAAAATATCACCATTCTCATATTACTCTTATACTGGAACCCATTGTTGCAGCCGTTGTATCAATCCATCTTGTCCACAGCCTGCCTCTTTTTCATTACCCCTCTACTTTAGCAATCATTATGCCCTTCTCCAGGGGCTGGTCTCTCCTGACAGCATGCTCAACGTATGTGAGATGAAGTTTCACCGTACTTGCCTCTAAGGAATATTCTGGCTGTCCCTCTTCCAAGACAGATTTGGTTGTTCTTTTGGTCATCCAAGGTACAGGACTGTGTTAGTCTGGTAGACTAGAGAAACACATTTACAACAAAGAGATTTATAGACAAGAGCTATTGAACATTGATAGAACATCCCAGCCCAGTCCAGATCAAGTCCATAAGTCTGATATTACCCCATATTTCTGATATCAATCTATAAAGTCCTCTTCAGACTCACGAAACACATGCAATGAAGCAAATGCAGACAATCACAGGCCAGTGGGTAGAAAGTCTTTGGATCCAGTGTCATTGGAAACATCTCAGCGCTGGCAGGGGTCTCTCTGTGGCTTCTCTGGATTCTGAGGTCTGATTGCGTCCATGTGACTTGTCTTCTGCAATGTCTCCCAGGG
>NW_022111371.1:3395949-3404045 GCF_000313985.2 Echinops telfairi
CCTCCAAGAAGGAAGTACCAGATTTCCCAGAATTCTCAGGGGAAGGCCATGCCCACACACAAGTCTCATAGGCTAGCTGCAGATTGACAGGCTAGACTCCACCTCTACACTCTTAATCCTTAAATTGACACCACATTAGGTGACTCCCACAAGGATAATAATTCTAATTCATTGATTCTTCTTTGGTCTTCCTTATTCTATGTCCGCCTTTCACATGCATATGAGGTGATTGAAAAGCCTTGCCTTCTCTCTGGGAGGAGCTGGTGGTTTTGAAGTGAGGCCTTAGAATTGGCAACCCAACACATCACCCGGGCACCAGCAGGGCTCCTCCTCAGGGGAGGCGGCAAATGTGACAGATATACAGGCTGAGGGGCTTTGGGTTGGAAATGTCAGGCGAAAGGTTCTTGTGCCGGCTGTCCGGTGACTGCCTGGTCAGCAGAATGGCATGTGTCCCCGCCCTGCTCCAGTCCCAGGCTGGGTTGCAGCTCTTTAGGATTTTCATGGCAAAGGACCTGGTGCAGGACTTCGCTGAGTTTCCTTCTGATGTACCCGCTGTTGTTAGGTGCCCTCTAGTTAGTTCCAAGTCATGGTGACCCTGTGCCTAACAGAACAAAACGGCCTGGTCCTGCATCCTCCTCACCAGGGTCCTCGTGTGTGAGCTCATCTGTGCCCCTGTGGTGCCAATCCATCCTGGGAAGGTCAGCCTCTTTTTCACTGGCTCTCTACTTGGCCAAGCTTGAGGTCCTTCTCCAAGAGCTGGTCTCTCCTGGCAGCATGTCCAAGCTGTATGAGAGGAAGTTGCACCATCCTTGCCATTAAGGAACATTCTGGCTGTCTTTCTTCCAAGATCGATTTTGTCATTGTTCCTTGGCAGTCCGTGGCCCCTTCGGTAGTCTTCGTCAGCACCATATTTCAAAGGCATCGATTCTTCTTTGGTCTTTCTTATTCAACCACCATCCTTCTCATGCATCTGAGGGGGTTGAAAATACCATGGCTGGGGCCAGGCTCACCTAAGTTCTCAAGTTAACATCTTTGCTTTTGAACACGTTTCAACATAGGACTTTCCATGAGGTTGCTATTAGTTGGAACTGATTGGACCACACCTGACAAAAGCAACAGCAACAATAATTTTCATTAGCTGATTTGGGGAAATAGATCTTCTGAATTCCCTTCTTAGTTTATTCTAGCTCTGCTTAAATCTGTTCAGTAGCACAGAAGCACACAAGCCTCCAATGATGAATGGGTGTTGGCCAAATATGAGTTACACTGGTCAAAAATGGAGCCCTAGGCTCCCCATGGGTGCTGAGAATGGTACCACTGAATTCTCATGGCCCTGAAATTGCCAAAGAGCAGGGCCCAGGCATACCTTAGTGCTCAGAATCAAAGATCCTGGAAACCTCCAGGCCCGTTCCCAGAGGGTCTTGGGCTTCATTGTCTCAGTCCATTTCTTTGTTTTATTTTTAGCACTGAGTTGCGGTCATTTGAGGTCTTGCTTCCTGGCTTTTTTTTTTTTTTTGACTCTTGAGAGCTTAATGCTAGTAGATCGCTTCCTGATTAGAGGAGAATTAGCATTACTGGCAATGGTCTTCTAGAATTCCCTTTGGTGTCAATCATGCATTAAGTAAAAAGTATATATTCCTCAATCTACACTTGCTGATTTAAAACAGTATCACATCGATCAAGGAGCTCTGGTGGGACACTGGTTAATGCACTTGGCTTTTAACCAGAGGGTCAACGGTTCGAACCCGCCTGCTGTTCTACAGGAGAAAATGTGACAATATGCTTTCCATAAAAATATACACTCTTGGAAACTATGAGGCACTTCTACTTTCTCTTCATCAAAGAATAACAAACTCACTGCCATTGGGTTGATTCTGACTTATAACAACCCTATAGGACAGAGTAAACTGCCCCTGTGGGTTTCCACGTTTGAACCTCTTTATGGGAGTGGAGTGAAAAACCTCATCTTTTCCCCACAGAGCTGCTGGTGGTTTCGAACCATTGACCTTGTTGTTAGCAACCCTTATGAGGAACCTACTATGTCACATGATGGCAATACATTTTGGTATATGAATCAACAATCAACAGTATTGTTTCTAAACTTTAGGCCACAGCTTCTAGCGAAGCATTTAAATTCATAAAACCTGAGATTTTAATTTTAGCCCTGGAAGCTTCTGTTAGGACAATGTTTGGGGTCAAGCTTTCTGAACCATAGCTTTCTCATCACCAAATCTGAGACTGGATGTCTATCACAGGAAGTTGTTCTGGAGAGGAAGATGAGTATTCAGTCACTTGTGCTACAAATGCTTACAAAGTCGCTGGTATTCTAGCAATTATTGGAAATTCGAGAGGTTACCATGATTTCCTCCTAATTCTCAGGGAGTGGGTGATCTACTAGGGTTGAGCTGAGTGCAAAATTAACGATGTGCACTAGTGGTTCAGTGATAGGAGGCTTGTCTTCCTTATGAGAGACCAGAGCTTAAATCTTGATCCACGAACAGTGCAATCAACAACCATCTTCTCAGAGGAGGGCTGTGTGCTGCTATGATGCTGAATGGGTTTCAGAGGCACCTCCAGATTAAGATGGACTAGAAAGAAAGTCCCAACCAATCCCTTTGGTATCCCACACTGATGTCATTGTGGGATAGTACTGAGCCAGGCAGCTTCATGTTTTGTTTTTGTGTGATGTAAGATGGCCATGAGCTAGGGCCACCCATAGCAGGTAATAGCCACAGGATGCCTTCTAAGACAATGTATGTGCAAACACTAAAAGAACATGAAGGGTTGAGAGGGGAGACCTAGTGCTAGTTGATTAGAAAGGAAGTGCAAGACCGAATCAAGGTATGTGAAAGAGGTCAAAATGAATCCATACTTTGATGAGAGTGGTAGTTAGATGATTTTATGTCAACTAGACATTCCTGGCTAGGGGTAGAGTCAAATCTGTCCATCAGGTGAAAGCCTGATGCGGTCTCCTTGTGAGTGTGACCCTCCCTCTGTCTTCCTCTCCCCATTTAACTTCCTGCTGACTGGCCACACTGAGAGCTGCTGAGTGCCCTGCCATGTGTCCTCTGACCTTGGATCCACACAGCTCTGCACCCACGGGCCTGTGACCTTCCTGCATTCTGCATCACTGCCTGTGTCTGAAGGACTTATAGACTAGTATTGGACTTCCGGGCTTGATTTGGACTGGGCTGGGATGCTTTCTTCAGATATAATTACTTCTTGATATAAAGCTCTTTCATATACATATACGAGTGTTACTGAATTTGTTTCTCTAGTCAATCTAGCCTAACACAATGGGTAAGTCAAAGGAAGTCAAATAGGGAAGGGTTCTGTGCAGACACAAAAGAGAGGAGACACTGGTTTTATACATGGGACATAGTTTGAAATGCTAATCAGTGCTCAGTTTCTCAATCTCTTTGATTCTGAATAAAACAATGAAAAAAGCCAATTTGACCTCAAAACCTGCCTTTGGTTTGCGTGTAACCAAAGCTATTACTTTTCAGTGTTTAACACTGAATCTTCACAGCTTCCAAGACTTAGGAGCTGTGCTTTGAAGTACACAAAAGCGAAGATCCTGTGGGGACAGAACTTTCTGAACATTGAGAGATTAATTTACACCACCACAAAAATAAAATCAACCTGCCGCTAATCAAAGTCCCAATTCACATTTTTTCCAGGACATTTCACAGGAGGGTTTTCCCACTCTGGAAAAAAAAAAGTAAGAGATAATAGAAAAATCAGTCTTGTGTTACTTTGGGATGAAAACAAACAACAGAGTCATGCTCTGATAGGGAAAGTTAGATGCTGTCACTGATATTTCTCTGTAGAGGAGATGAAGGTAACTTTCCAACGAAGAGGGTGGGGGGGAGCACCCTTGATCAAGTAATTCAACCTATTTCAATGACTCTTTTCCCATATGTCCAATATAAGCCCTGGGCTGTACTGGCCCTTAGGATTCAATTCCATATGGCCCACTTAAGAGTGATATAGTTTGGGATAGTTGAGCCTTTGATTTATTCCTGATTTAAGGAGGAGAGACCTAAGGAAGACCTTCAATCCCTTCCCCACATATTTAGAACACTTAATAACATCAGCCAAATCTATAACCCTTTTTGTCACCAAATGGATCAATAGATGTGAAACTACTTTAGCAAAAGTAATGGGGGCTAATGTAAGATATTAATAAAATGAACACATTTGTGAATTCCCTTGGAGTTCATCTTTTGTAATGCTGGAATTGCATTTACAGGGCTGGGAAGAGGTGCTTTTGGATATGTAGTTTCTCTCATTGATTAATGTTATTTCTACTGTGTATTTTCTTTCAGATGAGCCCTGGTGGATTAGGAGTTGGACTGCTAAACACAAGGTCAGCAGTTCAAATCCACCAGCTATTCCACTGGAGAAGCATAAGGTGTTCTATACCTGTAGAGATTTAGAGCCTTCAAACCATAAAGGGGCAGCCTTTTTGAGTGCTTTATGGTCTCTGAGGAGCCCTAGGGACATAGTGATTTTGAGTTGGGCTTCAATCCTCCAGGTCAGTAGTTTGAAACCTGCAACCACTCTTCCGAACAAAGAAGAGACTCTCTATCATGGTCCACAGTTACAGACTTGGAAATTCACACAGGCAGTTCCCAATAGTTTCGCTATGAGTCAGGAACAACTTGATGGCTGTGAGTTTGGTTTTTAAAGGCCATTATGATTGTGAATCCACTCAATGAAAGTGAGGTTTTTTGGGGGATTTTTTTCTGTAATTCTCTTTCAGATTTATCTGTCTCTTCTGCCTTGATGGTACTGTTAGGTAAGCTTTGCACTACTAATTACAAGGTGGGTGGTTCAAATTCACCAGTTGTACCTCAGGAGGAAAATGAGACTATATGCCCCTATAAAGATTAACAGCCTCAGAAACCTTATCTAAGGTCGATATGAGTCAGTGGGTTTGTTTATTTATTTATTTTTGGCTGCCTTCTGCTTGGGAACTTGGTATCCAATTACTTTGCAGTTATCCAATTTGCTTATTTTTTAAAAATGAATCAATAACTTCACAATACATTCATCAATACCTAGTCCAATAAGAAAATTATCATCAGTGAATGAATGAATAAAAGCATATTCCAGGCTGCTGCCCCCCGACCTTTTCTTGTTGTTTTTATCATTTTAGGTGCGCTATTACAGATATCATAACATTCTATAGTTCAAACATCAAGCAGTATTGTACAATTGCTACCACAGTCAGTTTTAAATCATTTTCTTCTTGAATTCCTTGATATCAGCTCCCTTCACCCCTCTCCCCCCACCCTCCCCCCAATGAGCCTTTATTATATTTTTGGAGGAGTGGTTCAGCTTTATCTTTAGTTACTTCTCAAATGCTCAAAACAAGGCTTTCACCTTTCATGCAGGATCCCACCCATAGAATCCAGTTGATGAAGGAAGAATGCCATCTCCCTCTAGTACAGTTCTTGGTACTTAGCTGATGTTGATGGGATAATGGTCACCTTCTCCCTTTTTCCTTCACTGCCATCAGCCTCACCCCCAGGGGAAATAATAAAAACAGCAAATCCTGCAAACTAATTCTGCCATAAGCTCACTGCAGGAAATTGTCTACCTTGATTAAAATCATAGAGTCTCCATTGTGGTATCATTCATCTTTTAGAGTAGCCATAAAAACACCAGAATAAGTCAAAAAATAATTGGAGAGCTCAAAGGCACGAAGTGGGACACTATGAAGAAGACATAATATTGGTTGAAGAAAAAAGGGGATCAATTTCATGTTAGTGTGTGTACGCAGGCTTCTTGCCCTTTGGACACCAGATTGTACACTGGAAAAAGCTGGGTTTGCCTTTTCATCTGGAAGGTGCTGGCGGCTGCGTTTCAGAGAAAAGGGACATCATGAATTGGCTACTGAAACCTGTCCTTGCATGAAAGGATTTTGTCCACAAAGAAGATTCTCTGGGTTTTGAAGTAATTCAATAGAAGCAGTCCTGGGATAAGATTTTTTTTTTTAACCAAAGTCTACAATCTTAAAATAATCAAACATAAAATCAAAATGCATTGATAATTACTAGTGATAGGGATATGAAAGTTGGAAACAAAGAAGGATCAACAGTTGGAAAATATAGTCTTATAAGAGAAAATGTTGGATATCTTATTGTGTTAGTCTGGGTAGACTAGCAAAGCAAATTCATAGACACTCATATGTGTGTATGAAAATGCTTTATATACAAGAACAATCGAATATTGAGAAAACATCCCAGTCCAGTCCAGATCAAGTCCATACATCCGGTATTAACTCACATGTCTGATAACAATCTATAAATTCTTCTTCAGACTCATGAAACACATGCAATGATGCCAAATGCAGGACAATCACAGGCCAGTGGATGGAAAGTCTTGTGGATCCAGTGGCAGTGTAATCATCTCAGGGCTGGCAGGGGTCTCCATGTGGCTTTTCCAGCTCTGAAGCTCTGGATGACATTAGCTTGTCTCCATGTGGCTTGTCAGCAAGAATGTCTTGAAGGGGTTGAGCCTACATCATACCTCCAGTGAGCTATTTAGGCTAAACTCCATCCCTTCATTCTTAATCCTCTCAAATTGACAAAGATTACATAACTACCACACTTATGATAGAGTTTTGTAAGACCAATTGTCTTAGGACAAATGTCTATTTCCCCCCAAAATCACTTAAACAGTAATTGGTTTAAAACATAGACATAACCAGATGGAAAACCCAGCGATCAAATGAATTATATCTGTGGAAAGAGACAATGGAGAAGCTGCAATTGTCAGTCATAACAAGGCTTGGAGGCTGATTCCAAAGCTGGACAGCCATAGTGACTGTGTTCCTTCAGGTCAAAGCTGAAGAAAATTAAAACCAGTCTGTGAGACACAAAATACAATCTTGATCGTTTACTACCATATTCAGAGACCATCTCAAGAACCCCTTGAACATACTGGACACAATTGACCAAATAACAGATGAGCTCTGTGGTGACATCCAGGATGTCAGACAATGAGAAAGTTCAAACTATTTGAAAGTACAGGAAATAATAAAAGACAAACAATGATTCCAGAAGAGACTCACAAAATTGCTCTTGCTCAGAGAATAGCTAAATTAATATACTCAATGATGAAGCAAATGAACTGGGGAGAAAAATTTAAAAGGTGGCTCAAAAAAGACAAAATGAAACATTATTATAATAAAATGTACAAAAGGCTGAAGCTAGAAATTGGAAGAATATACTCACCTGCCTGTCTCAATTGGACAGATGTGAACAAACAAAGTTAGCCTTGAGTTGAAGTACTGAAGGGTTCTACTAAATGACGCAGAAAGCTTCAATATAAGATGGCAGGAACATGGAGAATCAATCACTGCACCAAAAAGACTTGCCTTCATTTCAGGATGTAACAAATCAAAAATAAATAAATGAATAAAAAGTGAATAGTATTGAAGGAAGAAGTTCAATCTGCACTGAAAGCAGTGATGGAACACTAATTCAGATATTTCAACAAACGAATGAAGTGCTAGAAACATTCTCCCTTGCTTACCTACTGAAAGACTCCCCTATTTGCACCAATTCCAAAAAGAGGGTCTAACAGAATGAATAATCATTGAATACTATATATATATATAATAACCCCACCTTTTTCCTGTCAGCTTGCTTACAGGGGCGCTTTGCGTGTTGCTGTCATGTTGGAGGCTATGTATCACTAGTATTTGCGATGCTAGCAGGGTCACCCCAATTGGGGAAGTTTCAGCGGAGTTTCTAGAATGAGAATGGAGAGCCAAGAAGGACTACGCTCACTGCTTTCAAGGAAAGAGCCATTAAAATCATAATGAATGGCTTTGAGACATTGTCAGATACCAAAGGCCTTGAGAGTGCCAGAGGAGGGACTCCTCAGGCTTTGTTGTTGTTGTGAGGTGTCATAGGGCTGGCCCCGACACAAAACAACTCTAGGCACAACAGAACCAAACGCTGCACAGTCAGGTGCCATCCTCATAATTGTTGCTATCCCTGAGCCCACTGATACAGCCACTGTGTCAATCCATCTCACCAATAACCTTCCTCTTTGGGGCCATCGCTCCACTTTATCAAACA
>NW_022111371.1:3405141-3406200 GCF_000313985.2 Echinops telfairi
TAATCATAAAGCAGATAAAGTAAATGAAAGAAAGAATGAAGTCAAAGAGGTGAATAGGAAATTGTAAAGGGCAACTTGAGAAGACAAAGACAAATATTATCATGAAATGTGCAAAGACCCAAAATTTAAAAAAAAAGGAAAGTACCGTATATACTCGAGTATAAGCCGACCTGAATATCAGCCGAGGCACTTAATTTTACCACAAAACTGCATTACAAATGTGCCGAAGAACTCGTCTTATACACAAGTATATATGGTATATGTTCAGCATATATTAAACTGAAAAAAATTCAAGGCTTGAATTGAAATCTTGAAATATTCTAAAGACAAAACATTGAATGATTCAGGAAGCATCAAGAGAATATGGAAAGGATGCATAGCACCACTGTACCAAAAAGAACCAGTCGAGATTCCACCAGTTCAGGAGATGGCATAAGAGCAAGAGCCAATAGTGTTGAAGGAACAAATGGAATTGGAATTGAATAAATTAGTCAAAACCAAGGCACATTTCATCAGATTGCTGAAATGTCTCAGCAGATTAAGCATTGAAGGCACTCAACTGTGTGTGTCAGGAATTTGGAAGACAACTCTCTTGCCAACTGACCAAAAGAGATCCATATTTGTACCTATTCCAAAGAAAGGTTACTTAACAGAATGTTCAAAGTATAGAACAATATTACTGATATTGTATGCAAGTAAAATTGTGCCGAAGATAATCCAATAAGGGCTGTAGAAGTATAGTGACAGGAAGCTGCCATAGTTACAGGCCTGACTTACTTAGGACAGTACATCAAAAAAGGGATGTCCTTACTGGTGTGAGATGGATCTTGCTGAAACCATAGAATACAAGAAAGATATTAACTTATGTTTTACTGACTAGACAAAATCATAGACTGTGTGGATCATAAAAAACTATGCATACACTTGGGAACAATGGGAATTCCAGTCCACTTCACTGTAGTCATGAGAAACTTGTACTGGAACAAGAGCTACTTTTGGGAAGAGCAAGGGCATAGGGAAGTGTATTAGTCTAGGTACTTTGGAGAAACAAATCCACAG
>NW_022111371.1:3407996-3418089 GCF_000313985.2 Echinops telfairi
TATAAATAAATATATTAAATTATCAGGAATTTGGTTTTATCTCTCTAGAGAACCCTGTCTAACACAGGAAGGGTTTAAAATCAGAAAGGTGTGAGTCAGGGTTGTATCCTCTCACCATATGTATTCAATTTGTATGCTGAGCTAACAATCAGAGAATCTGTATTACATTAAGAAGAATGTGGCATCAGGCTTGGAGGATGGCTTATTAACACCTTGTGCAGATGCAGATGACAAAACATTGTTTGCTGAGAGTAAGAAGGAATTGAAGCACTTGTTCATGAAGCTCAAGCCTTCACTATGGATTACAACTCAATTTAAGGAAGACCCAAATCCTCACAACTGGACCAATAGGTAACATCATGATAAATGGAGCAAAGGGTGAAGTTGTCAAGGATTTTGCCTTGCTTGGATTCACAATCAATGTTCATGGAAGTCGAGAGATCAAAAGACATATTGCATTAGATAAATCTGCTGTACAAGACCTTTTCATATAGGAAAAAGTGAGGGTGTTACTTTGAGAACTAAGGTGTGCCTGACCACATCATGATGTTTCCCATTACCACATATGCATATGAAAGTTGGACACTGAATAAAGACCAAAGAAGAATCAATGCCTTTGAAAGGTGGTGCTGAAGAAGCATGTTGAGAAGAATATGGACTGCTAAAAGGGCAAACCCATCCATTCTGGAAGAAGTAAGCACTGCGTACTTCTTAGAGGCAAGGGTGGCAAAACTTTTTCTTACATACTTTGGACATAATCTCATGAGGGACCAGCCCTTGGAGAAAAGACAATGAAGGGGCAATGAAAAGAGGAAAGTCCTTAATGAGATTGATTGACACCATTGCTGCAACAATGGGCTTAGGCATAGGAACAGGTTGTAAAGATGGTGCAAGACTATCCAGTGTCTTGTTCTGTTGTGGATAGGGTCACTATGGGTTGTATCTGACTTGGTAGCACCTAACAACAACACCAACAACATATTAGTAATCTGACATATGCAGATGATACAGCGTAGCTTGCTGAAAGTGAGGAGAATTCGACACACTTGTTGCTGAACACCATACATGGCAACCCTCACTATGGATTCTGACTCAATGTAAAGAGGACCAAGATCATCACAACTGAACCAATAGGTCAAATGAAGAAAAATTGGGAAGCGTCTGCAGTTGTCAAATATTTCGTCTTGCTGGGGTACACAATCAATGCTGAGGGCAGCAGGAGTCAACCGATGAAAAGAAGCATTACAGTGAGTCAATATGCTGCCCAAGACATCTGTAGAGTTTGGATAAGCAAATATGTTACATTGAGGACCATGATGCTCCTGACCTAAGCCATCGTATCTTCCATTGTCTAATATGCATGTGAAAGTCATCACGGAATAAGGAAAATCAAAGGAGAATAGATGCATTTGAATTATGGTATTGGTGAAGAATATCGAGGTTATTAGGGACCGACAAAAGAACAAATACATCGGTCTTCTAAGAAGTATGGTCAGGGTGCTCTTTAGAGGCAAGGATAGCAATACTTCACCGTACATAGGTTGGACAGGTTGTCAGGAGAGACCAGTCTCTGGAGATGGACATCGTTCTTAGTAAAGTAAGGACTGCAAAAAAGAGGAAAGCCCTCAGCCAAGTGTGCTGACACAGTGGAAGCAACAAGGGCACAAAGATAGGAACATCTGTGAGCATGGTGCAGGCCTGGACAGTGCTCCTCATGCACATAAGGGACAGTAGGGTTAGAACTAACAACAAGACAAAAGCAACTTATTATCAAAGTCTCAAATAATGAGTCAGAACCAACTCAATGGTACCTAACAACAGTAACATAACATATTAATAAAGAAACCAGAGATGAGATGGACTGACACAGTGGGTGCGATAATAAGCTCAGATCTAACAATTGTGAAGATGGTACAGAACTGGCTCGCTTTCATTCTTTCTACATAGGGCTGCTATGAGTCAGAACCAACTCAAGGCTACGTAGCAACTAACAACTTTTGATATTGTATGTAAATAAAATTTTGTTGAAGAGAATCTAAAAATGGTTGTAGCAGTACATTGGACAAGGAAATGCCAGAAATTCAAGTTAGATACAGAAGAGTTGGAATGGGGGCCATGCAGGGTCGTTCTAATGTCAGATGGATCACAGCTGAGAGCACAGAATACCAGGAAGATGGTTGCCTGTTCTTATGAATTATTCAAAGGCATTCAAGCATGTGCATCATAACATATCATGGTTAGCACTGGGAAAATGAAAATTCCAGGATACTTATTTATGCACATGAGAAACCTGCACATAGACTAAGAGACAGTCACTAAGAGACTGCATAGTCAAGATTGTATCCTTTCTTTTTTAAATTTAATTTTATTTAATTATATTTTAAAAATCATTTTATCGGGGGCTCGTACAACTCTTATCACATCTATTCATTGTGTCAAGCACATTTGTACATTTGTTTCCATCATCATTCTCCAAATATTTGCTTTCTGCTTGAGCCCTTGGTATCAGCTCCACATTTTTCCCTCTCTCCCCACTGCCCCCTCCCTCATGAACCCTTGATGATTTATAAATTATTATTTTGTCATGTCTTACACTGTCCAATGTCACCCTTCACGCACTTTTGTGTTGTCCATCTATGCTTATTTAATCTGTATACTGAGCAAGTAAACTGAGGAGCTGCACTACATGAATAAAACCCAACTCAAGATTGAAGCGTGACTCATGAACAGCCTGATATGTAGATGACACACCTTGCTTGCCAAACACAAAGAGAGTTTGTAGAGCCCACTGAGAAAAATCAAAGAGGGGAGCCTTCTGTGTGGATTACATTGCAATGTAAAGAACATGGAAATCCTCAAAACAGGACCAATAAGCCACATCGTGATAGATGGCAAATATATATATATTAGCTGTGAAGAAATTCATTTAACTTATTTCCACAAAGCAATGCCCATGAAAGCAGCAACCAAGAAACCCAATGATATCAGGCACACCTGCTGCAAAATATTCCTCTAAAGTGTTTTTTGAAAAAAGACTTCCCTTGCAGGACTCAGGTGCTGCTGCTCCACGCCCGGGTATCTTTATGGATGTGCCCTGTGTGGTGCTTTAAGTAAAAGTTTACACAGCAGTTCATTTTCCCAATCAAAAGGTTCTCCAGTGACAAATGGGTTCATTCTTCACAGCATGAGAGCTTTATCATGATCTCTGTTTTGATTCTTCCCATTAGACACTATTTTTAAAAAAATCTTAAATGCATAAGGGGACAAATCTAAACAATAATGATACATTAATAACTTTACTGAAGCAGAACATTTTCTGTTTTTCAAAACCTTTTAATTTAGTTTATGTGAAAGCTTAGAGAGCACAGCATCTGCTTTATATTCAACCAGGGACGCACTTCAGGTTTCATCCTAACCATTCTCATCCCCTAAGTGTACCGTGACCTAACCCGCTTCCTCAGGGGCTCCTGTTTTCTTACCTTAGTCTATCCTAACCCACTCTCCATGGGTAAATGCTGACCTTTTCGTTTTACTGTAATGGTTGATTCTTCTCTAAGGGATGAGTTTAGTTGCAGACCTGAAGGGTGATTAAAGGGGTTGTGGGGTCCTACCAGTTTCTATCCAATCAATAAACCGGATCTCTTTTATGATTTTGAGTTTTCTTCCGCATTTTCTCCCATTCTATCCAGGAACTGCTAATGTGACCCTTGTCAGAGGAGTTGGCTGTGATAGCGGTCTAGTTCTTCTAGAGTCACGGTTGTGGAGATTAATACTCCCTTGGTCCATTAGTCCCTTGGACTAATTGTTTCCATGTGTCTTTCAATTTTCATCACTCTTCTTTCCTCCAGCTGGGGTAAGAGCCAATATTTGCACCTTACATGGCAGCTCACAAGCTTTTCAGACCCAAGTAGAATATTACTTTCAGAACTGCGTTGTGCCAAATGGCTTTGGTCCTCTGAGACTATGGTCCTGATCCCCCAGGCCCAGCTACCCATCCTCTCACGGTGTTTTGTTTCTTCTAACAAGTTGACTTTTCTCTCTCTGTGCTCCACCACATAGGGCATATTTTCAACAAAGGGAAACACATACATTGGTACTCTCTGACACATACTATACCTGTTGATTGACTCTCACTCCCCATGTTCTATGGGAGGCTGCTAAAAACATTTCTTAAATTTCTTTTAGATACATACTTTAAAAAAGGAAAACACTACCCATTAATGTGACCAACTAGGGTTTGTTTGTTTTTTTCAATCATGCTTCAATGGATAATTAGAAACCTAGAGACAAGAAATGACTTGCCCAAATCACACAGATTTTAGATCAGAGCCTGGGCTTACTGGCTTTTTCCTATTCCATGAACTTGTTCCACCTCGCTGTTCATGAGGTGAACAAAAAGTTCCAATTGGGTTATGATCCATCAATAATGGGGGTGTGCTGGGTCAGAGCCAAGAAGACAAGATCCTGATCAATAGTCACTAAGTAAATGAAGTTATAGGAGAACACTTTGCATCTAATGGTATTGAATAAACAAAATTCAATGTATTTATCTTATGAGTTAATCACACCAATCTTCATTTGTTAAGGGCAAGTTTTGGATGTCGGTGATTGAAGGAGCATGTTCATGGTCAGGGAGCTATGAGGTGGGAGAGCTAGGATTGAAACAGGACTACTACATCTAAGTTATTTTTACTTCTGAAAGACAACTGCTTATTCTCCAAAGGCACTGGTGAAGCACAATGTGGAAAATTTAATGATATCACCCTAAAAATGTATACACACACATACATACACAGATAGATATATTTATTACACTATTGCCTGCTTTTCCCAAAGAGTTTTCAATCTTCGTAGTCAAATTGATTTCTGTTAATGGAAGAGTGAAATGATGCAAACCACCCAGCGTGGTGGAGAATTATCTCCAAATGCCACGCTTGTATTCTGAGGCAAGGATAAGATGTTGGCGTGGCTCCTCCCCTTGTCTTCTCAGCAACTTCTGTCAGAGGCATCCTTGTCCAGCAGAAGGCATAGAAAAGCTCACAGTTCAAGCCCTAGCTCTGCTTCTTAAGAGTGGTACGACTTTAGGCAAATCACAGGTACCCTTTGAAATTCAATTTCCTCATCCATAAACTGAGAATAATAATATGCCTCCCATAGACATATGATGTGCTAAGTGATGAGGTTGAGACATTGAGGTGGCAGTGGGGCTGCTTCGGGTGGAATTCAGTTCTCTGCCTCACAGATGTGATCCCAGGCACATTGCTAAACCTTCCTGTGTTTCATCTCAAGTAGGGATCATAACAGTGGTAAATAATAGCATTCAATAATAATCTTAAGAGAGTTAATACATGGAGAGTACCAAGAACGATGCCGGCCCAGAGTAAGTCTTCAAGAGTTGTAGGTTTAGGTACTTTAAAATGGGCTAAGGGCAGTTTGAACTCACCTATCCTCCATCTCCACCCAGACACACAGACACACACACTATATATATATATATATATATATATGGCTAATCCTGCTGGTATTTAAAATACTGGTGGCACAGCTTTGACAGCTGAATCCCTATTCACAAGAATATGAGCTGTGATTTACAGGACATTATGGGGTGGGGGGATAATTTCAAACAAAACAGGAGTTTACTGTGGTTTTAGGTCCCATCAATGTTCTACCAAATCCTCTGTCCACTCCACTTGCCTCTTCCTCCTTCTCTAGCTTTGAAGTCTTCTTGTTTTTTCTGAGGATGCTCTGATGAGAAGAGAAATCTGTTTGCCATCTGTATAAGGCTGAGTTACCTAGAGAAACAAATTCAGGGCACACATAATATATGCCTAAGGAAGAGCTTTATATGGAAGAGTAATTGTATATTAAAAAAGCAACCCAACCCACTCCAGATCAAATCTATAAGTTTGATATTAGTCCATACTAGTTAATAAATTCCTTTTCAGACTCACACAGCACATGCAATGATGCCAAATGCAAGGAGATCACAGGCTGGTTGGTGAAAAGTCTTGTGGATCCTGTGGCGGTGAAAGCATCTCAGTGCTGGCACCGGCCTCCACCTGGTTCCTGTAGCTCCCCAGTGTCTCAACAGCAGGAAAGTGAAGTAGAGAGAGAGAGGATGTTCCCAGAATCTTCTTCAGAAATCCGTGCCCACAAGGAAGCATCAGCAGGCTGTGACCTAATTGACAAATTGGACACAACTGCCTCATTCTCAATACCCTCAAGCTGACAGGGATTATATATGTAACTACAACTTCATCTCTAAATAGTTTCTGTAGGGCAAGGTTCATCTTTCTGCATCCGTGGTATCATCAGTTCTTGTGTGAGCAAGACTTTCATAAACCTTGTCACTCTATCTTCTCTCTGCTCTCTTCTAGCGTCAAACTTGTCCACTCATTAGTCTCTGGTTAAAGAAATATGGATGCATTTGATATCTGTCACTATCTCTTTGCTCAGCATCCATTTGTAAAGCCTTCAATCACATGAATAAATATGTATTGGGTGGGAGTAGGGCATAGACTCCTGGTTAGTTGTTTTACCGCCCCCCTTCCCCTAATTATAGGGAGGAGTTCAGTGAGAAATATGGGCCAAGACATGATTAATGGTGACTATTGTAGAATTCCTGGCAGTATTGCAATGGTGACTTGCTCTTTCATATGGCAAATCTAAGGTTTACTTAATTCTCAACCTATCATGTTTGCCAAATAGAGAGCCTCAGTTTTAGGATTAATTCAACTCAGAGAAAATGTGAGCCAAGAGAAGGGAAGAGAGAAACAAATGTTTAATGATACTCTTAGAGTCCTGAGCTCTAGCTGAATCAGGCACTATAATGCAAGCTGCATAAATCAATATAGTCACTCAAAAACCTTTTTGACTGTTTCTATCCAATATATTCAAAAGAGTCCTGACCTATGCAATGGGGAAATGGAATATACTGCTGACATTCCCAGCTTGGACATTTGAGAAGGATGATATGATATTGCTACTTCAAGGAGGATTATGAGAAAGGAGGATATGTGAAGAAGGAATACAGCCAGTTTGAACTAGCAGCATTTGAAGCACCTGTGGAATCAACCAGAAGTCCAGTGATCAGTTTCTTAATGTCAATATGACCTGTGAGAACACTCACACATGTTGTGCTCTATTGGGAATAGCTCCTGTTATGCACAGTTATTAAATCCTCAATGAGATGGATCGACACATTAGCCAAAGCAATGGATTAAAACACACCAGTGGTCATGAATACGGTGGAGGACCCGACCTCCCTCTGTTCTCTTATACTTATGGTCACAATGGCTAAGATCTGACTGTTTGACCACCGACAGCAATCACAACAATGCACAGTTATTAGTGCACTGAATCGAATTCCATCACACCCTTTCCCATTCAAGGCATTGCCTAAGGCAAGCAGGTGGGAATAGATTGATTAACTGCATCCTCACCGAAGCCTGTATTTCCAACCCATTGTTTGGCACCGTCAGTTCATTGTGTATTCCTGGTAGGCAAATGATTTCCACCACCCTGCATGATTTTTAACGATATATGAAGATGGCCTAAACCATGGCTGGGAACTAATTTGTCAGGGTCTCAGGACGTGGAGATTAGAAGGGGAGACAGAATCTGAACTGGAAAGTTTGGAGGAACCCAGGGCTTTCTAAGATTTGCTCTTGCTGCTGGAATGGGAGATAATTCGGGTTACTATCTGAAACCCCAAATTCTATGTGTAATACAAGTAGCTTTTCTCTCCCCAGTGTGTTCTATTGATTTCAGACAATATGTAATTACCTTCTGAGATATACTTTTTTCCATCTTAACTCCCTCTATGTGTGAAATGAACCGTAACAGACAAATTAGCTTTTTTTTCCTCACTTTCTTTTTTCCCTGCTCCTAACATTCTTATATTTCTCCCCCCACCTCCACCCCGCCTGCGATTTGGGATTATCTTCACCTACCAATAGAGCAGGGCAATTGAGAATTAATGGTGTGCTGTCTACATGGCCAGATAGAAATAATATGCATTCTGGTACAATGTTGGGAGCTACCCAGGAGACAAAGGCCAGAGTTGAAGAGGATTCTTGACATGACCACATCTCAGATGCTTGCTCTAATAAATGGGAAATGGAGAAGGCAAGAACAGAGGAATCATTGGTCCACAGTTGTATAAGGACTGTGATTCTCCTGATTCATTCCTTCAATTACCTTTAGGTTTGGTTGTATGCACTGAACCTACTTGGACATGTTGTGAGCAGAGAGCAGGCCCTGGGGAAGGACATCATACTTGGTAAAGTGGAGCAGCATCAAGGAGAAGAAGGCTCTGGACGAGGTGGATTGACACAGTGGCTGCAATAATGCTCAGGCATGGGAAGGTCTCAGGATGGTGTGAGACTAGGCAGTGCTTCGTTCTGTTGTGCGTCATGTTGATAAGGGTCAAAGCCGACTCAATGGCATCTAACAACAGCAACACGGATCATATTGTATGACTATTGTATGCTAGTTTCCATGACTCCTTAGGCATCTGCCCATTCCATCTCAGTGTGGTGTATCTCCATCTGAGCTTTATCCCATTGCCCCATGCTGGACCATCTTGGCAGCAGAAGCAGCAGTATTAAAGGGCATTCTTGGACACAAACTGGTGGACACTGAAGACTGCAATTCTTCAAGTCAGGGTACCTCAAGCAATGCACACAGTTTCATAGTGCTTTGTATTTAAATGGTCTTGCATGAGAACCGATATCCTTATCATCTCCACAATCCTTCAGAGTGTGGAACATACATGCAGGGCCTCATTTAGAAGTTCTTATCGCATGAAGGACACAGTATCAGAGCCCTTCTGTCACAGGGACCACTCACGAAGCCTGTCAAAGCCTATGTACAAAGTGGCTGTTTCAGTTTTTAAAAGAATTTGACCAAGAAATAGGATAACAATTTTTTAAAAATGCAACACAGAAAACTGCCATCCATAATGTAACCACCAATAAAACGATTTCTCATTTGCTATTTTTAATTTTTTTCTAAAATATACATTTTCTTATGCTTTTAGGTCTCTTTTTAAACATTTGTCCATTTATATGACACACACACACACTCATATATTTCTAAAAGACTGAAAAGTTCATGGAAAATGGAATTGAATGATAATGAAATTCTCCCATAAACTTATAAAGTCTCCCTCGCCTTAGATTCTTTTGTAAACTTAGCTACACATGGTTTTCTCTGTGGCTGTGCTGTATTTACAGTGATCTCAGGTAAGATTTGCTCAGCATTCAAGTGAGTGGGCATAACATAATTCAAGCTGTCTTTTGTCAGTGTTACATGTTTGTAACTGGAATGAAGAGAGGGTCAGGCTAAGAGGCTTAAACATGTCGTTGCTGATGATTTGGGTTTGTGTCCATGAGGGTCGGGAAGGAGCAGTAGGTGCGTGGCTGGCGTGGAAGCCAGTGGAGGCCATTAGGGATCAACTGACCACGAAAACACAAAGCCAAACCACTGCCGTCACATTGATTGCCGCTCATCAAGACCCCTTTAGAAGGTTCAGAGATGTAAACCTTATGGGAGGAAGCCGACTCCTCTTTCTCCCTCAGAGTTGCTGATGGGTTTTAATCACTCACCTTGCAGTCAGTAGCCCACCCCTAACCCACAGTGCCACCAAGGCTCAACGTAAAATGACAACCAAAGCAAAGTCCTTGCCATCTAGGCAGTTTCTACTCAGCCCCTGTACGTTTCTAAGGATATGCATCTTTACCAGAACAGAAAATGTTCACCTGTGAAGCAGCTGATGGATTTGAAATAAATGCACTGTCGTGGAGTCTCTACCAACTCATCATGGCATTACATGGGGTTTCCTAGGCTTTGCAAGGACTGCTAAAAGGACAAACCGATCCGTCTTGGAAGAACAGCCAGAGTGCACTTGGGGGCAAGGATGGTGAGGTTTTCTCTCACTTACTTTGGGCAGAGGAGATCAGTCACCAGAGAAGGACACCATGCTTGGCAAAGTAGAGGGCAGCACAAGAAGAGGATGATCCTCAAGGCAATGGATTGACACAGCGGCTGCAACAGTGCATTCGAGCATACGAACAATTGTGAGAATTGCCCA
>NW_022111371.1:3418397-3433950 GCF_000313985.2 Echinops telfairi
GAAACACTGCCCAGTCTGGCTCCATACGCACAATCATTCTTATGTCCAAGCCCACTGTTGCCGCCTCTGTGACGATCCATCATGGAGGGGGTATTCTTCTTTTCACTGCCCCTCTACTTTACCAAGCATGATGTCCTTCTCAAGGGATTGGTCACTTTTGATAACAGGTGGAAAGTACATGAGATAAAGTGTCCCCATCTTTGCCTCTAAGAAGCATCCAGTTGTACTTCTTTTAAAATAGCTTTGTTTGCTCTTTTGTCAGTCCATGGTGCATTCAATACACTTGGCCAGCACCATAGTTCAAGTACATGGATTCTTCTTCAGTCCTCCTTATTCAATGTCCAAGTTTCACGTGAATGTAAGGTCCTTGGAAATGCCATGATTTGGCTCAGGTTAACCTTAGTCTCGAATTATCTTTCTTGCTTTTCAACGTCTTACAGAGGATGTAATCAACTGATCTCTTGACTGCTACTTCAGTGAGCATTGATTGTGGGTTTTAGCAAGATGAAATCCTTGACAAAATCAATTTCTCGTTTATCATGTTACCTCTTGGTCCAGCTGTGAGGAATTTGGTTTTCTCTACATTTATCTGTAATCGCTACTGAAAGCTGCAATCCTTGATCTTCATCAGAAAGTTCTCCCGGTCCTCCTCACTGTCAGCAAGCGAGGTTGTGTCATCTGCCTATCTCAGGTTGTTCATAACCCTTCTTCCATCCCTGATGTTACATACTTCTTCATACAGTCCAGTTTCTTTGATTCTTTGCCCAGCACACAGATCGAATTAATATCATGCGAAGATACAAGCCTGAAGCAGACATTTCCTGGTTTTAAACCAGGCAGTCTGTCTTTGCTTTGTTTACATAACTGCCTTTTGATCCATGTGCAAGTTCCCCATGAGCACAATGAATTGTTTGGGAATTCCACTTCTCAAATCTATACATAGTTTGCTATACTCCATACTATTTAATGCTTTGACATAGTCAATAAAACATAAGTGAACATCTTTCTGGTATTCTCTGCATTCAACCAAGATCCATTTGAGAATGGCAATGATACCCTGTCCTCTTCTGAATCTGGCCTGAACCTCTGGCAGCTCCCAGTAAAAGTACTGCTGCAACCATTGTGGGGTATGGCCAGAAAATGTTTACTTGCTTTTAATATTAATATCATTATATAATTTGAGCATTCTGTTAGGTCACCTTTCTTGGAAAGTAGTACAAATATGGATCTCTTCTAGTTAGTTAGCCAAATAGCTGTCTTCCAAATTCCCAGTGCTTTTTTCAGATTTTTAAAACATTTGAAACATTTCAGTTCAACATTCTAGCAATTGATATTTGATCAATTCCTAGAGCCTTGTTTTAGCTCATGTTTCATTGTATCTTGAACTTCTTCCTTCGCCATCCTAGTTCATGGTGCCTCCAGAAATCATGAGTTGTTGACTAGTTCTTATAGGTATAATGACTCGTGCATTCTTCTCTCTTCTTTGGATGCTTCCTGCATCATTCAATATTTGGTCCACAAAGTCTTTCACTATTGCAACTCCAGGCATGAATTTATTCTTGAGTTCTTTCACTTCAAGATATACTGACCTTGTTCTTTTTTCTTGATTTTCTAACTCTAGGTCTTTCCATATTTTATTAAGTTTCTTTTTTCTTTTTGAGGTGCCCTTTGAAATTTTATGTTCAGCTCTTTGACTTCATCATTTCTTTCATTGGCTTATCTAACTTAAGACTAAGAGAAAACCTCAGATTCTCTTCTTCTTTTTGAGGTTTCTAAAAGTTTATCCATTATATGTGTGTGTGTGTGTGTGTGACAAAATAAGGTTAGAAAGCCCCACAGCTTGTACATCTATCTCAACAACATCACCACAGCCAACAGTCTCACTAACTCAATTCCTTGTATTTTAAGGGGAAAGGGGGGGGTCTTCTGTAAATCGTAGGATTTCCTTTTAGAATTATTCTGCTGAAAACCCACCGTTACCCAATTCTAGTCTGACAGTGTACTCTGGAATTTCACACTTTTCTGAATGTCAGCTTCCTGACATGAAAATCTCTCCAAATGTGTTTATGAAGGTAAATGTACAGCTGTTTTATCAAGACAAGCTATTTCAAACAAAATCAAAATATCCTTCGCATAGCCAATATTGAGGTGTGTTACAAGTGCCAGAATAAAACAAGGAATCTTGGAGATGGCGAGCCCATTACCAAAATGTGTTAATGGAGACAGTAGTTGCCTTTCCACTGGAGGCAAGGGGAGAGAGCTGGAGCTATGGAGAGTTGGCTCCCACGCTGCAGAAGCCAGTGAGAATGCCGGGGGGTCCTGGACTGGCCCTCCGCTTTTCAGACCAGGGGAAAGGAGCTGGCCCCTTTGGCATCTAGAGCCTTTCACATCCATCAAAGCCCCATTTTGTTTAGCTGGAGTCCCTCCGAGCACTCTTCTGGAAAACCTTAACTCTAAAACCATGGTCACACCTCTTGGAGTTTTGTGACTATCCGTACTCTCAAAATGTGTTCACATGAGCCACACACACAGGCCTCTTTTGTTTGGACTCCAGTCTAAGCTTCAAACGGGATGGGTGGAGTGGGCAGGGTTACGTTCTGCTGGAGGTCAGAGAGCCCACCACCCCCATCCCTACACCCTCCGAGTCCTTCTTTGATTGCAGGATCTGGTCCTCACCATTTAGAGGTGCAGGCCAGTGGTGCTCCAGCAGTCTGGCCATCCGGAAGAGCTCTCTGTCCTGCAACAGGTGCTGCACCTGCTGTACCATGGATTTATGAGCTTTTTCTGAAATGAAGGTTGGATGCTGTGCTCCTGGTCAAAAACACGAACTCTCCTTTCAGAGATATAGCTACTAACTTATTCATACTGATGTCTTTCCGTCAAACTCCATGCTGTAGACACCATTTTTATGTTCATGTCCCATCTTAATGACCCATTTTGGAGGCCAAGCAGTTTCATGTCCCCATTGTCGTAGCCAGCACACATAACACGCTCCTCTTGATGGTGAGAGTTGCCAGGAGCCACAATCCAACAGTCTCTTGTGTTCTCCTTGCACAGGTTCCATATGGGCAGCAGGATCATCTTTTTGCCTCAGGTCACATCCCTTGACAGTTGCCTCTCAAATTCCAGTCACTATTTTAGGTGATTCTCTCCCAAATCCTGGTCTACATACACCATCTATAGATTAATAATTAATTTCTTTATGGCCCTTCACAGAATACACTGGGGTCTCTGGGAGTTCCAGATTCCATATATGAAGGTTTCCAGTAGTAGCTAAGTATCTGTGCTGTAAAGATGTTGCAACCAATGGTTCCCATTTAATGGGCGTAGCCATTTCAATCGCCCAGAGCAGCTTCAATTCCCAATGCTGTGTCTCAAACAACTGAATGGCCCCAGTGTCCCTAGGGAATTTACCCATGATCACAATTTTGCCACTGCATGACCCCCATTTACAGTCAAACACTGTGTGGTTGAGGGTATGGGTCATAATCTGAGGTTTCTCGATGTGATGCAGTAGTTTTCACTTCTGGCAACTGCTAGACCCTGGCTAAGAATTAACCTCAAAATTAGACTATAAACATTAACCTCAAATTCTCTTCTGACATCCACTTTGAACTTTCTTTCCTGTTTTTTTAAATCATTTTATTGGGGGGCGGGTCTTACAGCTCCTCGAACATTCCATATATCAGTTGTATCAAGCATATTTGTACATATGTTTTCATCATCATTTCTAAAACATTTTCTTTCTACTTGAGCCCTTGGTATAAGCACCTCTTCCCCCCCTCCCCCCTCTCCTGAATCCTTGATCAATTATATACTATGACCATACCCTTTATTCATAAGTGACATGGTTGCTGTCTTCCTACAGTTCTCCAGTCTTTGATCATGAGTTTTTAATGCACCAAATCTGTTTTTGAGATCTGGAAATTCAGGTGGCCTCCTTTGGTTCTCATGGACTTGTTTTAAGGTTCTTCACTTTCAACCTGAACTTATATATGAGCAATTGGTGGTCTGGTCCAGAGTCAATTCCAGGCCTGATTTTAGTTGCTGATATTAAGCTGATTCATTGTCTTTTCCCACGGATGTATTCGATTTGATTTCTGTGTATTCTATTTGAAGAAGTCCAAGTGTATACGTAGTCACTTATTTGTTGTTGACAAACATATCTCCTATGAGCAAGTGGTTGGACTTCCAATAGCCTATTGTGCAATTTCCACGTTTCAATCTATCACCAAATCTTTATTTTCCAGAAACATTTCCCGCCTCCTTGCTTCCAGCTTTCTGGTCCAATAGCCAATATTTATCAGTGCAGTTTGATCAATTTCAGACTGAAGATATGGGTGTAATTCTTCAATTTCTGCATCATTAGCTTTAGTGGTTGGTTTATAAATTTGAATAATAGTTGTATTTATTGGATCTTTTGAAGTTGGATAGGATCCCATCACAGATAGTATTGTACTTTATCATAGATCATGAAATGTCCATTTTGATGAAGGTATGCCATTCCTTTTTATTGTGCCATCCCGCATAATAAACCATATGTTTTTCTGCTTTAAAATGGCCCATACCAGCCCATTCAGCTTACTCATGCCCAGGACTATCAATCTCCATGTGTTCTATTTTGGTTTTTATGATGTCCAATTTTCCTCAGCTTCATACTCCCTGCATTCCAAGTGTCAATTATTAGTTGATATTTGTAGCTTTTTCTTCTCATTTTGAGTCATGCCCCATCAGCAAATGAAGGCTTTACCCCCCATAGGCTTTCTTCCATTCATGTCATTATGGTCAAATCTGCTTTGAGAAGGCAGTTCTCCCTCAATTGTATGTTTTGTGCCTTCTGACCTGAGAGGCTCATCTTCTGGCATTGTCTCAATAATGTGCTTCCATTCTTTAGGCATTCAGTATCTAATAATATTCAGATGTCATACATAATCTTTTCGGGGCTGATTCCTCTTAAATTGACAGCCAGTTCCTTCTGTGTAGTCTGTTCTTAATCTGGAAGCTACTGCTGAAATGGATTCACTTCACGGGACCTTGCTGGCATTTGAAGTACCAGTGCCATACCTTCCAGCCTCACAGCAACACACAAAATTGCCACAGGGAGACAAATTCACAGACAAGTGGTGGCACTACCAGTAACAAACCAAAGAACCAAGTTCACTGCCATGGAGTTGATTCTGACTCACAGTCACTCTGTGGGACAGAATAGATTGCCTTTGTGGATTCCTGAAGCTCTTTACAGAAGCAGAATGCCTAACTTTTCTCCTATAGATCAACTGGGAGGTTCAACCTAATGACCTTGCAGTTAGCAGCCCAACTCATAACTCATTATGCATCTAGGATACCACAGAAAGAGCCTTTGATTAAGATTAGGCCATAGACTCCAAGGCAGGCAGGGCAATAGGAGAGCTTTATGGTGGATGTGGGGGAAAGGAAGGTTCTCCAGGTTTGCTCTGCTTGGAAACTGTGTACGATGACTAACAGAAAGCAGGGCATATACTGTGTTGGATTTGCACAGCACATTGACCTCTTTATGATTGATCTTAAATTGGAAGGAGATGTAAAAATTATAGGTGACAATCACTGTCCAAATTCTAACCTCTCTGAGGCAATTGTAGAAGAGTTTGTTTGGTTTCTGATCTGGGGGCACTAGAGCTGAAAGGTCACTTCTGTGATGATATATGGTTTGGCCATCATTCATTTTCATAACCAGCCTCTAGCTGGAATAAATCTACAGGATCACTTCCTGACACCATTACACCCAGAAGTAGTTTCAGCGTCCTACTTTTGAGTGGTTCCTGGATTTCAAGAATGTCCTGGTGGTAAAATAGAGCACTATTAATAAGTCCATGTTCCAGTTTTGATAGTTATGTATGGAAATACAATTTTCAAGGACTTACTATTGAGTTCAAGTTCACCAATAGTCACTCAATGAACCCTTCTGTGTTAGATTTGCCTCTGGATTCCAACCAGTGAGATTGAACTTTGAGTGGCTGAGTTGGTTTTATTGTTGTTGTTAGCTACCAAAAGTTGGCTTTGACTTATGGGGATGTTATGCATAACGCAACAAAAGATGGCCCAACTGATGGCTGTTCATGATAATTGGCATGTACGATGCCATTGTTTTAGCCACTGTATCAATCCATTTCTCCAAGGGCTTCTCTGTACTTTATTTAACAGCTTTATTGGCATGTAATTCTCATATCATAGGATTCAACAGTTTAAATATACTAAAAAGCATTGTGCAATCATCAGCACAATCAATTTTAGAACATTTTATTCTTTTTCATTCTATTTTTTTTACCTCCCCATTTGCCCTCAACTTCTATGACCATAGCAATCCAGTTACTCTCTCCATAGGTTTACCTATTCTAGATTTTATATAAAGAAACACATGAAATAACATAAAGCAAAATAAATAAAGTAAAAAAAAACCCAACAACAATAACAAAATAAAATTATTTTAAAAACCCAGTTTAGCCTTTTTGCTCTCTGCACGACACCATGGTGGTTGGCAAGAACAAGCGCCTTACAAAAGGTGGCAAGAAAGGAGCTAAGAAGAAAGTGGTGGATCCATTTGCTAAGAAAGACTTGTATGATGTGAAAGCACCAGCTATGTGTGATATAATATTGAGAAAACACTAGTCACCAGGCCTCAAGGAACCAACATTGCATCTGATGGCCTCAAGGGTGGAGTTTTTGAAGTGAGCCTTGCTGATCTGCAAAACGATGAGGTTGCCTTTAGGAAATTTAAGTTGATGACTGAGGATGTTCAAGGCAAAAACTGCCTGACCAACTTCCATGGCATGGACCTTACGCGGGACAAGATGTGCTCCACGGTCAAGAAATGGCAGACCATGATTGAAGCTCATGTTGATGTCAAGACTACCGATGGGTATCTACTTCATCTGTTCTGTGTTGGTTTTACTAAAAAACGCAATAATCAGATTCGGAAGACCTCTTATGCTCAGCACCAGCAGGTCTGCCAAATCCAAAAGAAAATGATGGAAATCATGACCCGAGAGGTGCAGACAAAGGACATGAAAGAAGTGGTCAATAAATTGATTCCAGACAGCACTGGGAAAGACAATGAAAAGGCTTGCCAGTCTATTTATCCTCTCCATGATGTGTTTGTCAGAAAAGTAAAGATGCTGAAAAAGCCCAAGTTTGAATTGAGAAGACTCATGGAGCTTCATGGTGAAGGTGGCAGTTCTGGAAAAACTACTGGTGATGAGACAGGTGCAAAAGTGGAACGAGCTGATGGCTCTGAGCCACCAGTTCAAGAATCTGTTTAAAATTCAGACTTAATGTTGACAAATAAAAGATCTCATAGTGAAAAAAACACCAGTTTAAAAAACAACAGAAAATAATGAAAACTGAAACAATATTAAAATAGATCAAAAGGACCAACAAAGAACAAGGAGTTAATTTTAAACTAGCTCCATCTACATCAGTCCCTGCTCCTTTGCACTGTGTCTGATAGCAAGGCTGTTCACATCCGTGCTTAATGGTCAGAGGTGATTCACTGGAGACGTATTCTAGGTGGAGGCCCTGCAGATGAATTTGGGGCTTTCCCCATCAACTACAGACTTCTGCAAAGTGGGTGCTCAGAATTTATACTCTAATATTGTTTGTTCCTCTGGTCTTGAATTTTACTCTTTATGATCCTTTGATCACAAAACCGAATTTTCTTCTTCCATGTGGACTGAGCTCTTACCTCACTTATATGGCTGCTTGCTTGAACACAACCTCCAAGAGCTTCCCTTGACGTTCCTGACCATAAAAATCACCATGTCTTTTTTTGAGGGCACTAACTCACACACAGGGAGGGTGCTGATTGTGTCTCCACAGGGAAAGAGGGATCAGACTTCAACCTGGAGTTCCAAGACAAGAACGCAACACATTGACATGAAGCAAGGAACCTACAGAGAGGCCTGAGGGGCTGGCCCCCTTACCAAGTAAGTGGACAGCACCACCCTCCCCAACAGAAGAATTCACTTCAGAGGACAGCACTGAAGCTACAGTTCAAGAAGAGGGACTTGTCTGATTAAAGCACACAGGAGCCAATGAGTGGGGAAAGGGGGGGTGGGGGGGATATAGTGAAGCACATCCTGGCTCACCAAGCACTGAGGACGATGTTCCTGCTCAGAACAGCAATGCACAGAGATGACCACAGGGCCAGCCTCACTACAGGACACAGTGTTCCTCATTGACCCATAGCACCACTGGGGACAACACTAGAGACACACGGTGGGAATTGTGCCTGTCATGAGCTCACTATGCTGAAGCCAGCCTCTGGGGGCATGCAGCAGAGCAGCATGGGGAGCAGAGCAACGAAGTCCCCAGGGATAGATGTGGTGCCAGGGCATGGCACCCAATCAGACTCGACTGGAAAGCACTGGTGAAGGACAACAAATAGACCCTGAACTATTTATACGGTTTTTTTGTGTTGTTGTTGTTGTTGTTGTTGTAGCTATAGCTTTACTTTCTATTGTTGCTTTGTTGTACTCGGTCTTGTGATGGTACATAGCATGTCTACCTGGAAGGGATAGGTGAGATAAGCAAGCCAGAAGAGAGAACAATGGGATGACAGTTCTGGGGGGACATGGGAGAAGGGGAGGCGGAAGAAAGGAAGTGGGTGTTAACAAACCCAGGGACAAGGAAACAACAAGTGATCCAAAATCAGTGGCAAGGAAGGTGTAACAGGTCTGGCAGGGCTGGATCAAGGGCAATGTAACTGAGAGGAATTCCTAAAACCTAAATGAAGGCTGAACATGATAGTGGGACAAGAGGAAAGTACAAAGAAATAGAGGAAAGAACTAGGAGGCAAAGGGTAGTCATAGAGATTTAAATACAGACATATACAGATGTAAATATATGATATACGATGAGGGGGAAATAGATCTATGTACATATATTAATAGGTTTAGTATTCAGGAAACAGATGGACAGTGGGCCCCTGCTCAAGTACTCCCTCAACATAAGAACACTTTGTTCTAACAATTTGGCAGTCTGAGATGCTCACCTTCCTGGCACTATCAGTGAAGACAATGGGTGCACAAGCAAATGTGAAGAAAGCTGATGGTGTCCAGCTACCAAAAGATATTGCATGTGAAGTCTCAAAGACCTGAAGATAAACAAGCAGCCATGTAGTTGAGAAACAACAAAACCCACATGGAAGAAGCACACCAGCCTGTCTCGACTCGATCACTGAGGACAAAGTGGGTACATAAGTAAAAGTGGTGAATAAAGCTGATGGTGCCCAGCTATCAAAAGATATAGCATCTCGGGTCTTAAAGGCTTGAATATAAACAGGCAGCCATCTAGTTAAGAAACAACAAAGCCCATATGGAAGAAGCACACGAGCCCACCCCCAACACGATTGCTGAAGACAAAGTGGGTGCATAAGCAAATGTGGTGAAGAAAGCTGATGGTGCCGGCTGTCAAAAGATATAGAATCTGGGGTCCTATAGGCTGTAAGATAAACAAGGGGCCATCTAACTGAGAAAAAACAAAGCCTATATGGAAGAAGTACATAAGCATGTGAGATCACAGAGCATCGAAGGGATCAGGTATCAGGCATCAAAGACCCCCTAAAAAATCATAGCATTATGAATGAGGTGGGGTGTGGAGTGGGGACCCAGGGCCCATCTGTGGGAAATTGGACATCTTCTTTCAGAAGGGTTGCGGGGCAGAGATGAGCCAGTCAGGGTGCAATGTAGCAATGATGAAATATACAACTTTCCTCTAGTCTTTGAATGCTTCCTCCCCCCACTATCATGATCCCAATTCTATCTTACAAATCTGGCTGGATAGGAGGATGTACACTGGCACAGATAGGAACTGGAAACATAGGGAATCTAGGACAGATTAACCCCTTAGGACCAGTGGTGAGAGTGGCGATACCGGGAGGGTGGAGGGAAGGTGAGGGAAAAAGGGGAAACAGATTACAAGGATCTACATATAACCTCCTTCCTGGGGGACGGACAATAGAAAAGTGGGTGAAAGGAGACGTCAGGTGGTGTAAGATATGACAAAATAATAATAATCTATAAATTATCAAGGGTTCATGGGGGAGGGGGAAGCAGAGAGGGAGGGGAAAAATGAGGAGCTGATACCAAGGGCTCAAGTAGAAAGCAAATGTTTTGAGAAAGATGATGGCAACAAATATACAAAGGTGCTTGACACAATGGATGGATGTATGAATTGTGATCAGAATTGTATGAGACCCCAATAAAATGATTTAAAAAGAAAGAAAGAATAAAAAAGATTTACAGCCCTAAAAAAATCAAAGTAAAATAAAAATAAAAAATAAAAGAAATTTAACTTTTCCCAATGGCATGTGCAAGGCAAGCAAGTTGAAATCTGAAAATTCTCACCCTAAGGAGAATCTTGATTGGTTTCCTTTTTTATTATTAATATATATAATCTCATTCCCTAGTTCATGTCAAGCAGAATTATACAATTGCTACCGCAATAAATTTCCAAACATTCTTTTTCTGCATGGACTTGACAGTCTTTCTTCTAAGTCCACAGGTTGCTTTTTTGGGAATCTTCAAACTCCAACTAAATCTTTGCATGGCTTGGTATTTAATCTAACATGAGATTTTGGTTTCAGTTAAGCAATTCCTTCTTATTCAACCTATTTTGAAAAATCAGGTTCCCAACATTTCACCATTTCTAAGGAATATTGGGTGGAACAAATGATTAATTGCTTCAAGATTAGCTGAAAGGTGGAAAGTTTGAACACATTTTGGGTGATCTACTTTTGAATTGTGATAGCCTTGAAAGTCCCATGAATCAGTTAAGGAATTCACGCAGTGCCAACTAACAACAGTTCTTTTGAAGCCCTGTATAAATTTATGGTAAAATATGCATTCAAGAATTTATAAACCATGGCAGATGCAGTGATTATGTATTGTGGCTCTTCTAGCTAAAGTCTCTCTAACTCCCACCAAATGACCTTTACCTGCATGAGTCTGGGTTACAAGGTGGGGAATAGCACTGATAAGATTCACCTGTGAATAATTGTTGAAGGACTACACTGTGAGTGCCCAACTGCTGGGTATAAAATGAGCCTTCTGAGAAGCAGGAGGGAGGAGTTTACCAGTACAAGCCAGGAGTTGAATTCATCCATTGGATGCCAGAACCCTGTGCAGTGAACCTCCTCAATCCACAAGACAGCTGCAACATCAGAGGAACAGCAGCAGAACCAGGAGCCAGAGTATAGAGCAGAGTGGTAGACTCCTCAGCCCACAGAGCAAGGGTGGTACTTACATAATTTCATGTCAACTTGCTCATAAAGTGGAGAGGTGGAGTTTAGCCTGTCAATCAATTCTCAGCTTGATGACTACATTTGGAGGCACCACGGAGATAAATGGCTGACCGGAAGTCATTCCTTCTCTCTTGACTTCCTCCTTCCTGCTAGCCAGCCATGCTGAAACCTGAGAGCCTTGTGATGCAGCCACTGCTATCTGATCTACAAGACTTCACACCCACTCGCCTGTCATCTTCCTGCATTCTGCATCCTTGTATGTGGCTGCATGAATCTAAAGAGGAACTTATAGACTATTTTCAGACTTATGAACTAGTATTGGACTTAAATGGACTTGATCTGGACTGGGTTGGGATGTTTGCTTGATACATAATTATTTCTTGATATAAAGCTCTCTCTTACACACACTTATATATGAGAATCACTGGATTTGCTTCTCCAGTCAATCGAGCAAGTCAAGCTGAGTGTTTTTGTGCAATAGCCTGGCTTGCAGAGTGGAGTACCTCTGAGCACGTACTTGTGGCTGCTAAGTTTGCTGACCCATGGAGGGGAAACTGAGTGCTTTCAGCTGAGCCTTATGGTGGAGTGCCTTGTCCTTTAGGGATTTATTAGCAGCCCTGGAACTGTGTGACATGTCCTGACTGAACAACCGTATCCTGAGCATCTCACACATGCATTGCAACTTGTTACCTTTCTTAATAAACTCTTTAATCATGGCTAATCTGTGTGAGTTCTGTATGGCTATTGCAATGAGTTACTGAACTCAGTAATTTGTACTGTTGTGAATGTCAGAGCAACCATGCATGTGCACATCAAAGCTAATTATTAAGTAACATAGCAGTGAGTTTGGTTGGAACAAAATACAAGGCACTATAGACTTGATCTAGTTCTTAGAAGAACTTAAAAATTTTGGGTGAGAAAGAATAGCAATACACAAGCAATGTAAATCAGCATGACAGTTTGTGTCTTAGAATAAGTGTTTTCTGATTCACATAATCAATATTTGTCATGAATTTATATATGTTGATGGAATTTCAGGAATCCTGGGCTTCATGAAGCTTATAGATTCTATATTATCATTGGAGAATCGACTTGGGAAAAATGATAAAATTACCAAAGATCACATAGTTAACAAGTTGTACAGACCAGATTATCTCTACTTATAATCACTTCCAAATCTAAATCTCTGCCCCTCCTTGCAATAGGCATCTCCTCACTCTTGCATTCTTGATTGAGTGCACATATTTTTCTAATGATTTGGGATTTAATATATATATCATATAATTCCATATTTCAATCACGTCAAGCAGAATTTTTCAACTGCTACTACAATCAGTTTCCAAACAATATTTTTCTACATGGACTCCTTGACACCATCTCCCTTTTGCCTCACCACCGCTGTACTCTCCTCCCCTGGAAGCACTTATTCTACTTGCTGTCCCTATAGGTTCATCTTTAAGGAATTGTGAATGTTGGAGCAAAAAGGAATACAGAGATAGAGAATGAGCACAGTAAAGAAGTGTTCTTAAATGAGTGATGCTTGTGTGTGTGTGTAAGGTAGAGAGAGAGAAAGAGAGAGAACTGGATTAATGCTGTGCGTCTCTCCGCACTTGAAAAATGGTGATTCAATTTCTTCCAAACATTTGGCAGGTGAATGGTGAATTTGTCACATTGCCAAATCAAATGGGTACCATATCTTAACTCCAATGTAACTGGCAGAAGGGGTGGGGGCGGGGAGTTCATGATGTACATGATCTGACACCTTCTTCCATAGACAAAGAGGTCACTTCAAAGCTGTGCGGATCTCTCTTTATTAGTTTCCATTTATAAGTTTCTTCAGTGGCATCTTTGTGTCTTACAGAGCTGCAAAGTTTTCCATGTGATGTAACCTTCAGAAGAGAGAGTGTAAAATGTAATTGCTTTGGCAACAGTTTGCAGCAACATCAAGAAGACTTTGAAGTCTGTGGTCTCAAAACTCAAATAATATCAACCGTGTTTCCTTTTTCTCTGAGTTGCATTCATATCAATCACCAGGTGCTGACAGCTCCACAAATATCCCTTTGCATGGCATTCAACCGATAGTGTTAAAGCCCAATAAAATATCAATGAAGAGGATAAATCTGATAAAAATAGATACCCTGCTGTCATTAGCCAGAGCTGCAGCTCTCCACAAATTGTTCCTAGCTCCAAGGTAGCGTTACTTCAAAGAGAGGGGAAAAAAATCTTCCAAATGGAGTGGAAAAACTCAGCTCTTCCTGAACCACATTTCAAACAAGAGAAAAGAAAGGCATCTACATTAACAGGATGAGTGGGGGAGGGGGGAGAAGAACAGTGTATGAATTTTAACAGCATGTTTATCATTTCCTATTGGACATAGTGCTCCAGAAGGCCCAGCTAGGTGAGGTTGCTAAACCCAAAGCAGATGGTCTTTAAAATGATCATAGAAATTCTCTTTTATAAGGCACCTTAAGACTCCTATAGGATTTATAAAAAATAACTGTTCATACATATGAAAAGACAGATGTTTCTTTAGATGCAGCTCAATGTTTCTTCTGCTGAATCCAGGAAGGGCCATTAGCTATGACTTTATTTTCAGGCAGTTGAGTAAGTAGAACTTTAGTCTCAACTAATCAATGTCAGAATACCTTTTAAATGGAAATCACCTTTCCTCTGGGATAAGGGAGTTGGGCATGTATTGAAGCGACATGAGGTCTGCCTCTCTTTTCATATATGCACACACAAACACATACATATGAATGTATATATACAAAATGACTGTGTTGTGTGAGACTTGGAACATCTTTTTTGTAACTTTTTTGTCAGTGAAGCAAGATACTGTTCAAAACACATGGTTTCTGTCTGAGAAGTGGTAATCAGATTGATGGCACAGAAAAAGGAAATACTAATGTTTGGCTATGACTATGGGTTTCATTCTGTTCCAGAAGGTAGGGGTCTGGGTTCTAATCTGGAAGTTAACACTTACAAGCTGCCCTGTACACCAAGTCAGTTGAGTGTGGCATCCTGATAAATATAAATGGAGATCTGAAATAATTCTTATCCTAAATCTACCTAATATTTAAGTTGCCTTACCATTTCAAATAAAAATGTAAAAATTGATAAAATGCTATACCATGTAATAAATTTACACACTAATGACCAAACATAAGACAAGTTCTGTGATGACATCACAAGCATATAAGAAAAAAGTAAAAGATCATTGAAAACACACAATGAAAGAAATGTTTAAAAATGATTATGAAGAGATACTGTGTTATCTTCTGGAAAGAAAAAAACTAATTGCCCACTGAGGAGGTGGGCAAAGGACATGGACAGAAGTTTCACAGGGGCAGAAATCCGAATGGCCAACAAACATATGAGAACTTTTTCCTGATCTTTAGCCATACGAGAAATGCAAATTTAAACAACAATGAGGTACCAACTAACACCCTCAAAGGTAGCCCAATTAAAAAAATGAGAAAGCAACAAGTGTTGATGGGGCTGTGGGGAGACAGGAACTCTCCTCCACTGCTGGTGGACCTGTAAGTATGTACAGCCACTATGGAAATCGATCTGGCTATATCTAAAACAGATGGAAATCGAGTTACCATACGATCTAGCAATCCCCCTACTGGGCATCTACCCAGAAGAGGCAAGAAACAAATGAAGGTCAGACATCTGTGCTCCAATGTTCATCGGCACAGTTCACAATTGCAAGGAGTTGGAAACAACCCAAATTTCCATCAAATGATGATTGGATTAAAAAGCTGTGATATATACATACGATGGAGTACTACGCATCGCTAAAAAGTAGTGATGAACATATGAAGCACATCGCTGCATGGGAAGGACTGGAGGAAATCATGTTAAGTGAAGTAAGTCAAGCACAAAAGGACAAGTACAACATGAGTCCGCTGAGGTAAACTTTAAAAAAGAGAGAGAGTATTGTTTATATCTCCACAGGGAAAGAGGGGCCAGACTTCTTCAATTCAGTGCTCCAAGATGTGAATGCAACACGCCGGCATGGAGTAGGGAACCAGTGGAGAGGTCTGAGGGGCCAGCCCCATTCTCAAATACTAAGTGGACACCTGCCCCTCCCCCCAGAAGAATTTATTTCAAAGGACGGAATTGAATTTGCAGCTCCATGAAAGGGATATATCTGATGGGAGCACACGGGAGCAGATGAAGGGGGAGAAGGCAAGAGTGGAGCACATCCTGGCCCACCAGGCTGTGAGGACGATGTTCCCAATTAGAGCAGCCAGTCCACAGAGAGGACCACAT
>NW_022111371.1:3435216-3436610 GCF_000313985.2 Echinops telfairi
GATGAAAAATACAACTTTCCTCTAGTTCCTAAAAGCCCCCCGCCACCTCCGCCTCCACTGTCATGATCCCAGTTCTACCTTGAAAGTCTGGCTAGACCAGAGGATGTACACTGGTACAGATAGGAACCAAGAACACATGAAATCAAGGGCAGATGATCCCTTTAGGACCAGTGGTGTGAGTGGCGATACTGTGAGGGTAAAGGGAGGGTGGGTTGGAAAGGGGGAACCGAGTACAAGGATTTACATGTGACCTCCTCCCTGGGGGATGGACAACAGATTAGTGGGTGAAGGGAGACATCAGACAGGGCGTGATATGACAAAATAATAATTTGTAAATTATGAAGGGTTCATGAGGTAGCGGGGAGCGGGGAGGGAGGAGAAAACATGAGGAGCTGATGCCGGGGGCTTAAGTGGAGAGCAAATGTTTTGAGAATGATGAGGGCAATGAATGTGCAAATGTGCTTTACACAATTGATGTATGTATGGATTGTGATAAGAGTTGTATGAGCCCCTAATAAAGCGATTTAAAAAATGGTTATGAAGAGATGATAAACCTTGCTCCTAGACTAAAAGTAGCTAAAGTGAATTGAAGACATGATGAAGTAAAAGAATGGAATGATTTTGCTTTTTTGGGTTTTTTTGGGTCTTTGATGCCTGATACCTGATCCCTTCACCGCCTTGTCAACTTACAGGCTGGTGTGCTTCTTCTATGTGGGCTTTGTTGTTTCTCACTTAGATGGCCTCTTGTTTATCTTCCAGCATGAGGGATCTCAGATTCTATTTAATTTGACAGCTTGGCACCATCAGCTTTCTTCACCGCATTTGCTTATGTACCTGCTTTGTCTTCAGCATTCGTGTTGGGATAGGCTGGTGTGCTTCTTCCTTGTGGGTTTTGTTGTTTCTTAGCTAGATGGCCACCTATTTGTCTTCAAGCCTTTAAGACCCCAGATGCTGTATCATTTGATAGCCAGGCACCATCTACTTTCTTCACCACTTTTGCTAATGCAAAATGTCCTCAGCGATCGAATAGGGACAGGCTGGTGTGCTTCTTTTGTGTGCATGTGGGTTTTGTTGTCTCTCAGCTAGATGGTGCTTGTTTATCTTCAGATCTTTAAGGCTTCATGTGCTATATCTTTTGGTAGCTGGGCACCATCAGCTTTCTTCACCACACTTGCTTGTGCACTCATTGTCTTCAGTGACTTCAGGTGTTGCATCTTTTGGTAGCCAAGCACCATCTGCTTTCTTCACCGCATTTTCTTGTGCACCCATTGTCTTCAGCGATCGTGCCAGGCAGTTCAGCATCACAGACTGCTGAATTGTTAGAAAACAATCATAGCATTGTGAATGAGGGGAAGTGCAGAGTGGGGACCCAGGGCCCATCTGGGGGCAATTGG
>NW_022111371.1:3437075-3456598 GCF_000313985.2 Echinops telfairi
AACGGCTCAAGTGGAAAGCAGGTGCTGTGAGAATGAAGAAGTCAAGCTATGTACTAATGTGCTGGACACAAATGATGTATGTATGGATTGTGATGAGTTGTATGAGCCCCTGATAAAATGATTATTAAAAAAAAAGAACTTAATGGAATTTTTATGGACTGAATCTAGAACAGTGGGTCTCAACCTTCCTAATGACGTGAACCTTTAATACAGTTCCTCATTTTGTGGTGACCCCTCCAACCATAAAATTATTTTCATTGGTACTTCATAACTGTAATTTTGCTACTGTTATGAATTGGGCAAGCCCTGTGAAGGGGTCCTTCGACCTCCAAAGGGTTCACTACCCATGGGTTGAGAACCATTGATCTAGAAGAAGGGGGGCAATATGGGTTGGACTAGGTTGAAATGGAAGAGATGGTAGTACTATGAAACTAGACTTCAAAAGATTGTTTTATAGCTTAAACAAGAGAAGTGGGATAGTAAATGTTTTAAATGTTTGTATAAAGGGGTATGTCATTGTCAAGTGCAAAGATGTACAATTCTAACCAATGTGTCACAGAGAAAAGTTCAGTTATAGTTTGAGATTCTATGCCTTGAAACTACCAATCACCTGTCAGTTTGTTGTGCCGTGTGGCTTGTGTGTTGCTATGATACTGAACACTGTCACTGCTATTTCAAATAGCAGAATGGCGACTCAAAGTGAGTAGGTGTCAGCCGAGCTTCCAGACTAAGAAGAGACTAAGAGGAGAGCTGAGTGGAATATTTCAAAGGGCAGATTGAAAACACACTATTTACAAAAAATAAACATACTGCCCACTTCAGAGAAATCAGCCACAGAAAATCTTACAGATAGCTTCAAAACAGGTCCAAATACTAAACACCTCAGGAGTAGCGGAAGAGCATTGTCATAGATAGGGCCAGAGGTAGAACCCCTCAAGTTAGAAGGCGCTCATGATATGAGTGAAGAAATACTACTTTCTTAACATAGAGTCGAAAATAACGACATGCATGGAGGAAAGCCGTGGGCTTAAGCTGTGCAGGCCTTCCTTTGCTGAAGGGGCAGGTTTCGAAATCAGAAGAAACAAGTGAAAATGTTCATTAGTATTTATAAGGTGGGATATACAAAGTATGAATCCAGGAAAATTGAAAGTTGTCGAAAATGAAATGGAAAAAATACTGTTCGATGTTCTAGGCATTCGTGTGCTAAAGTGGATGGGTACTGGCCATTTTGAATCAGAAAATCATATAGGTTACTATGCTTGGAATGACATAATTAAGAGGCATGGCATTGCATTCCTCAACAAAACGGACATTTCAAAACTCTATCTTGAAATACAATGCTGTCTAGGACAGGATGATATCTATCTGAACACAAGGAAAATCAATCAATACAAGAATTACTGAAAATTTACACCAAATGAAAAAACTAGTGATGAAGAAATGGAAGAATTTTACCAAGCTATTCATTCAAAATTGGTCAAACACACAATCAAAATGCATAGATATCCTTCTTCCGGGCTTGGTGCCTACATTAAAAATAGGCGGAAAGCATGTGAGATGAAGTCTTGTGATCCTTGCTTATAAGGACAATGCTGCCTGTGCTCTTCCAAGACAGACATGTCCTGGGTTCTGATATTCCATGATGAACTCAAAACTCTTTGTCAACGCCATCATTAAAATACCTCAAGAGTCTCCTCCGATCTTCCTTCAACATATTCCAGCTTCTGGTGCCTATGAACCAATTAAAGCACTCATCATTTGACTAGGTGTGTGTTAGTCCTCAGGTGATTGCTTTGCTTCCGGGCACTTTAAAGAGGTCTTTGGCAGCAGATGCGTGCAATGCCACACAGCATCTGATATTTTCACTGCTGCTTCCAGTGGTGTCCATTTGGGATCTAAGTAAAACAAAATCCTTGACAATTCCAATTTCCCCTCCATGTTCACGATGCTCTTTTGTGATCCCAGTGTGACGATCTGCTTTCTTTATATCGAGGTATCATTTATACTGAAGGCTACAGTCTTTGATCCTCACAAGTGGTCCTTCAATTCCGTTTACTTGCCTCAAGCCAAGTCTTGCCAGCTACATATTGCAGATTGTTAACAAATCTTCCCTCCATGTACATAGATGGCAGCTTCTCAGACTATTTCCTCAGCTTACAGATTGAATGATTATGGTGGAAGGATACAGCCTGGAAACACACCGTTCCTGAAATTAAATCACACAATATCCCCATGTTTTGTTCAAACACCTGCCTCTTGGTCCACGTGCACATTCCTTGTGAGCATAAGGAAGTTTTCTGGTGGGTGTTCCCATTCTTCTCCATGTTATGCATTGTGTGTTATGATTCACACTGTCAGTTTTCTTCGAATAGTCACTAAACCACAGGTAAACCTTGCCGGATTCTCTTTCAGTCAAGATCAATTTGACAACAGTAATGATAGCCCTTGCTCTACTTTCTCGGCTGAATCTAGGTTCAATTTCTAGTTCCTAATGGATGTTCTACTATAACCACCTTTGAATTGTCTTCAGTCAAATTTTACTTGATCTACCATGTGGTACTTTTTAGGTATTTTGATAATGTTGAGTTATTTTACTTTATAGTGTTTATAATGAGAACACTGAATCTCAGAGAAGGAATGACTTCTATCAAATATGCCTACCCACATATTTGGGAGGGGATAGAAGTAACAGAACAATGTCTTCTATTTACCCCAATGTCTTCTATTTACCTTCTATTAAGCCCACTACTGTCAAGTCATTTTTGACTCATTTTGACCCTATAGGGCAGCGGTTCTCAACCTATGGGTCGTGACCCCTTTGGATCACAATTCATAAAAGGAGCAAAATGACAGTTATGAAGTAGTAACCAAAATAATTTTATGGTGGGGCGGGGGGGTCACCACACATGAGGAACTGTATTAAAGGGTCGCAGCATTAGGAAAGCTAAGAACCACTGCTTTAGGCTTTCCTAAACTGTAAATCTTTTATTATTTTATCATTTCAAATAAAATGTATTAGAGAACATTTTTCACTGGCACCTCCCCTCATAAAAAATTTATGTGGGATCTTGTTTTCTAATTCATGCTGTCCACATCAGTCATGATTCACCCACAATCAAAACACGGTAGCTTTCACACGGGAACAGTCGAGTGCCTTTCTCATAGGTTGAAAGTCGTTGATAAACTAACTGAAGTCACAGTTGACTGTAATATGAAATGACAACCATCTCCTGAATGATGAGCTGCTTCTCCTCTTCTTTTCTAAGGGATCCCAGAGATTTTAGTGTGAAGGCAGTGTCTTTTCTTTGCTAGGAGAGTTGAAGTGCTGCTTTGCTCTGAAAGCTGCTTGCAGAGAAGCAGAATACTAAGGCTCTAACCTGCAAAAGAATTCTCTATGGAGGCCTCTGGAGCCTTTTTTAAGCTGAGTGCCTGGGATGGTGTTGTTTGTTTTTAAGGAAAATTTGTTTATACCAATTTCAGAGACATGCAGGTGAGCCCTGTCTTTCTCAGCCTGCAGATATCGTGAGGTAACAGAGGATGATTGTTTTTAGGTATATGGTCTTTGGCCTCTCAGTAATTTCCTTATGATCCCCTTCTTTCTTGATTCCCTCTTCGCCCTTAGGACCAGAGTAGCTCTGGTGGTGTGGTGGTCACACACGAGGCTGTGCTGTGGGAAACCGCCAGCACCTTTGCAGGAGCAAGACTGGGCCTTCTCCTCCCAGACAGTCAGAGGCTCAGCAGCCCACGGGCAGGTGGTGCTGAGTCTGCATTGACTCCATTTACCATGAAGATGGTAAATCTTCAGGGGAGTGGATTGTGTCATCCGTTGCCCATGGGACGGCAGGTAAGTTTGAACCTCCAGCCTGGCATTTAGCAGTTTGTCACTTAACCCACTGGGCCACCGTAGCTTCTTCTTAGTCCAATTTTCATGTTACTGTTGTTTATTCAGTATTCCCTCAAGCAGATAACAAAATCATGAGTGACTTTTTATGGGGGGGTGGGGGCTATGCTTTGTCACGTGCTATAGCAGGGGAGCAACAAGGTATCCAAGTGCCCTACGTGCATACATAACAAGAAGAAAAGATCGGACGTTGAAAAGAAGGAAGTGGAGGATAGAAAATCAAGGTTCTCTTCAAGGTCAAATTTCAGAGCTCCCAAAAGCTTATCTTTAAAAAAGTCCAGTTCCACTTAGCTGTCCGGTGTCTGTGTATTGCTCAGACATAGCAAAACCAACCAACCAAGCAGCCAGGCTTTGTACCTTTTATCCTCATACACAAATAAAGGACAAGATTAAGGTGTTGGTGGTCTTATGGACCTTATAATTGGTGCTGGATCACGAGGACCCTGTGTACCAAGGAGCAAAACACCTCCCCGTCCCATGCCATCCTCACCATAGATCTTAGGTGTGAGCTCATTGTTGCAACCATGGTGTAATTCATTTCATCTCTTTAAGGGCCTTCCTTTTTTTTTTTTTTTTTCTGCTCCTCCACATTAGCAAGCATGACGTCCTTCTCTAGGGACAAGTCTCTCCTGACAACATGGCCAAATTACATGAAACAGAGACTCACCATCCTTGCTTCGAAGTGGCACTCTGGCTATACTGCTTCCCACACAGATCTGTTTGTTCTTTGGGCAGCCCGTGGTATTTGCAATATTTTTTGCCTCCACCATAGTTTGAATGCATTGGCTTTTCTATTGTTTTCCTTATTCAATGTCCAACTTTCACATGCGTATGAGACAAGTAAAAATACCTGGGCTTGACTCAGGTGCACTTAGTAATACTTAGCCCCAAAGTAATACATTTGCTTTGCAACATTTTCAAAAGGTCTCCTGCATCAGATTTTACCCAATGCTCTGGTGTTTCCAAGCAAGATGAAATCCTCGACAACTTCAGTCCTTTCTGTATTTATCACAAGGTTCCCTATCAGTCCTGTTGTGAAGATTTTGGCTTTCTTTAGGTTGAGTTGTAATCCATACTGATGGCTATAATTCTTGACCTTTGCCAGCTTGATATCCTCCCCACTTTCAGCAAGCAAGGTTGTGTCACCTGGACAGTGAAGGTTGTTATTAAGTTTTTCTCCAATCCTGATGCCACATTCTTCTTGGTATAATCCAACTTCTTAGATAAATGTCTCAGCATAAAGACTGAATAACTGTGGGGAGAGGATGCAACCGTGATGCACACCTTTCCTGATTTTAAACCACGCAGCATTGCTATGTTGTGTTCTCACAACTGCCTCTTGATTAGTGTTCCACATGACTCCACTGAAATATTCTGGAATTCTCATTCTTCTCAATGTTGTGACCCACACAGTTGCATGTCTTTGTATAGTCAATGACACACAAGTAAACATCTTCCTGGTATTCACTGCTTTCAGCCAAGATCCAACCTAGAGTCGGATATCTTAAATGGAAAGAACTAAAGAATGCTGGTTGTAGGAGTCCTGACTCACTTACTGGTTGCATGCATGCTCTCTGAAGCTCCAACCCTTCTGGAAAAAAATTGTGGTAGCAGCAGGTTAGTGTTACAAATCTCTTCTTGTATGCAAGGTAGAATTCTTGTCTTCCATGCAGAAAACCTTACTGTGATTCTCAACCCTCATGCAACCATGACCTGTCCATCTGTGGACATTTGCCTGGTCTTACAATTCTGAACGCGTTTCATTGCAATGCGTGCAGACTGAGAAGAAAGGCCTATCTACTGATGAAAGTCAGTCAAGGAAAACCCTGTGACCAACAGTCTGGCCTCCTGGTACCTGCATTCACCACGAGTCAGGAGCCAACTTCATGGAAGCTGTTTGCAGGAAAATGGAATTGGACCCCAATTCCCACTTATCCGGTACCTTTTCATGGGTGAGGAGAGATTGCATAAGTCTATGGTGAATGCTGAAAGAGGAGGTAACCTCAGTTTTGACCAACAGGTGAGGGTGTGGAGCCAGGGAACAAACAAATGGGGGGCAGAGCAGGATCCCTGGTCTTTAAACAGCTCATGCACACTGGTTTCCAGTCAACAATAAATATAGAAATCAGCTCTGAGCAATGTTTGGAGTAATTCGATAGATCAAGCATGTGCTCGGGGAACAAACCTCATTTTTATTTTATCAAAAGAAAAGACGTCATTAAGGCAGGATTCAAAACAAAACTGATCCTCCCCACAGAGATTGTGTGAGAAGGACTTCTCCATGCCATGCAACACTCCCCACCCTGAGACATCTACCGATCATGTAAGCACAAAACCTTTTTTCTGTGAACATTTGAACTCTCCTTGTTGCAAAAAGCTTTCTGATGTTCAACTTCCTTGGATATGACCTAGCAACAGATGCTGCCTGATGCCTTCAAAACACGGAAGGGAAAACCACTTCTGGGAGCAGAAGACAACCAGAGCCTGGGCTGAGGCCTAAGGGTGTTAACTGACCACTGATTCCTCTGCCTACTCTTTGTTTTTTTAATTTAATTTTATTTTTGTCTGTCTTCCCCTCTGTTCTCATTCTCCCTAATTTCCAGCAAAAGACTTCTGTCTCTTCCTACAAAAGTCAGTGTCCTGTACTGTGTTGAAAGGAGCCCTGTGACCTAGTGGGTCCCATTTTGGGCTGCTAACTCAAAGGTCAGTAGTTCTAACCCACTATTCCTTCTGCTGGAGGAACATGAGACTCTGCTCCATTCAAGAAATATTCTGCACACTAGTCAATGAAAACTCCATAGTTCACAACAGAATCCTGTTTGATACATTATTTGTGTGAGGTTGGGTTCTCGAGAGCAGTGGTTCTCAACCTTCCTAATGGCGTGACCCTTTAAGACAGTTCCTCATGTTGTGGTGATCCCCCAACCATAAAATTATTTTTGATGCTACTTCATAACTGTAATTTTGCTAGTGTCATGAACTGGGTGACCCCTGTGAAAGGTTCATTCAACCCCCAAAGGGGTCACGACCCACAGGTTGAGGACCACTGCTCTAGAGGAGCTTACCCAGTGAGGCTTATGTGTACTGTCTACAGAAGGAAGCTTATATCAAGACATGGCTCACACAGTGTAGAAATAGGTAAATCCAATCCAGCTCCAGTTAGGCTTTTAGGCTTCTCCTGACTCATGGAAGCTGATGAACAGGAATGAGGATGATGAAGCAGAGTCAACAGGAGGTACAGGCTGGTGCATGCAGAGGTGTGAAGTCAACTGAATGAATCCAGTGTGGATGGTACGCTGACAGCCTTGAGATCCAGCTCCATTGGAAGAGGAAGGGCCAAAGAGAATTCCACACTGCTTGGTCTCTATACAAAAATGCTCAGGACATGGAGGAAGTGGCATCCTGTTGTGACACAGTTGATAGGCTGAGCTCTGCCTCTATTCTTATGCGTAAATGTCTAGTTGACTTAACCCCTAGCCATCAGGAAGATGAACACTCTAGGTTGGAAGGAATTATACAATAAGCACAGCAATGGATTCTATTTACCTATATCCATTAAGACTGTCCAGCACTGGACAACATTGTATACATGAGTGAGAGCTGACTTGATGGCCACTAACAAGTATATCTATGTCACGTGCTTTGGCCATGCTACCAGGGGGAGACCAGTCCCTGGCAAAAGACCTCCTGCATGGTAACATTGAGGATCAGTGAGAAGAGAGGAAGACCCTCAACAAGGTGGATTGGCAAATTGAAAGCAACAATGAACTCAAACGGAAGGGTGGTTATTTCTGTATCGTCAGTCTGGGAAATATTTTCTTTTTTTGTTTGTCCATTAGGTTACTAGGAGACTCAACATCTCTTAACAATCAACAAAAACAATTCAGTAAGATAAACATAAATATATGCCACAAAAGAATATGAAACTAGATTAAAACATGGATCAGAGCCAAAGACACAATGGATAGCCCAAGGCAAATCCAGTTAAAAAAAGAATTGTTCTGGCTGGAAAGACATGTCAGGAGAAGAAGCCGCAGGCCAGCATGTGTCCTCAGAGATGCAGTAGCCTACGGGCTGCACAATATCTTAGTTCACTCAGTGGCCTCGGTATGGCTGCCCTCGTCTGAGTCTGGGTCAAATCTCCCTGGAACACACTTCACATTGGACACACATCTGACCCTCATGCCACAAATCCCCCATCTCCCATGATCTGCTTCTGGGTCCAAATATTCTGCATCTGTGTGAGAGCTGCTCTTGCTAACCTAAAGGGTTTGGGGCTATAAGACAAAAAGTCCCAGAATAACTGTTCTTCATGTTAGCATACCATCGGCTGCTTAACGTTTTTAAGATGGGGCGTGCCCGTTGCACATAGTAGTTTATAAAGGCTCTGCAGATTTTCTGCTCTGAATTCGCCTCGGCGCCCATTAACCCACACCGGAGGCACACACAGAGCAAGATGACAAGGGAAAGGCAAAACGCCAAGTAAGGAAGATGCAAATGGACCAAGGCTGAAGCTGCTGCTGTCAGGCACTCAGACTCTGTCAAGAATGGTAGCAAGGCTGGATTATGTTCATATAACAAAGAGAATTTCAGGCAAATGTTTTCCAGATACACAGGGGATGTTGTTAAAAATGCTTTGGACAAGTACAGAGAAAACAGTTCCTTTCAACCTGATGTGAAGTTGTCTTTACTGAGTCCCTACCCATACTTCTATGTACCCATCCATCCATCCATCCATCCATCCATCCATCCATCCATCCATCCATCCATCATCCATCCATCCAAGCATGCTCTATTATATTTGTTTATCTATACTATCATTTTTCTATTGCCATAGGGATTTTATTTATAGCAGCCCTCGATCTTCAGTGATGTGAGGGGGGAAGGGTTTATTCCTAGGTACCAATGTGGGCAAAGTAGAGTTATTAGTACCTTTAATAACTGAAGCTTATTTCTATTGTGAAATATTATTCCCTTCTCCAGTGTGAAAAAATAAACCATAATCATTTCAGAGGTTTCTCTTTCAAATTCAGATTCTCTGTCTTTCCTTTATGTTACAATTGATTAAAACTTCAAGGTCATGTCATGTCATTCATAAGTGCACTTATCATTAGCATCTATTCTATCAGCCACCCATTCTGTTATCTAATGATTTTGTTCATGTCCCTGATGGTCTCCCAGTATTAGTACACAGTGGTTCTTCTTATATTTTCATGCCTGATGATATGGCCATTCCAGCTGATTTGTTCTCCTTCAGTGAATTTCTACACCCTCGCTAAGGATGGAGAAGTCTTGAGCACGCTCTTCTCTGTAATCTTAACAAATCAGGATCCTAGTCCAGAGCCATTCCCGCCCCTCCCACATACCTTAACCTGATAAAGACTATATTGCATGACCTGCAAGGAAAGCCTCCCGTGTTCTGTAGTATTTTTAGCCAACCCAAACTTTCATGGGTTTGATCATAGAAATAGTAAGAGATTTCACCTTCAGCCATTCGATTCTCAGATTTGTCATCATGCTCTATATTTGGGATCTCTACCTATTTTCCCTCCCATAAGCCAAAAGAGAGAGAGCAGAATGGGACTCTGTAACCTTTTAGGGACTTCCTAGACTCATGTCCAGGAACCACCATGCTTGGTGGCCCAGGGAGATAAGCATTGACCTAGTACTGAATGGTCAATAGTTAAAACCCACCAGTTTCTCCTTGGGAGAAAGATGGGGCTGTGTGTATCCCTAAAGATTTACACACTCTGGAATTCTATATAGGGTTGCTATGAGCCAGATGCTACTCAATGGCAGTATCATTTTTGTTTGGGTTTGGTTTACCCATGTCTAAAGTTTTGCTTCTTTTTATACTTTTATTCACTCTCTTCTGCCTTTATGCATTCATGTTCAGGGTGATAAGTGTAGATATTTTTCATCATGTGTCTTTGACAAGCTATGATTTTCAATGTCCACTTCATGCCCAGAGTCTTCAAATTGTATCTCTAAGAAAGTCAACAGTTATGAAATTTTCTTGGTAAAATTTTGACTTCTAAAAGTCAACAAATTCTTCTAATGAATCCCAAAAATGACTTGAAAACTCAAAACCTGAGTGTTGACTTGTGCATCCGTACAAGGAAAAGGCAAAGTGTCAAATCATTAATTTGATTTTTCTATTAAAACCACCCCCTTTGCCTGGCACAGAAGGGCCGCAGGAGTGCAATGTCTACGCAAACCTGTCAGGGAAGAGTGAAGGGACTTTAATTAATATTTCCAATGACCATCCTTCACGGCACTCAAGGCCACTGGAATCTCGCTTCCCCTCCTTTGCCACCAGCACCTAGACTTTGAGCTTCAGGTTTCTATTTATTCTTAGAGCCACCGAGACCTGCCCTATTGTTTCAAAATTCCACACACAGCAATGTCTGCATTCTTGTGTCTGCTACAGGCACTCAGTCCACCAAACCTTGTTTGGCCATATCTTTCTTTGAATCCTTCCTTGACTTTTCTCAACCAATTTGAACAGCTCCCCACCAAATCCTCTATTTGAAACCTACCCTAACCCACTGCAATTTTATTTTCTATTTGTTCATTTCTTCCCTGCTTCATTGTGAGTATCTTAACCACTGGGGAAGTGCCACAGCTACCCCTTCATCTCTGAAAACTCAAGTCAACACACGGCAGGTACTCCCCAACTAGAGCACACACTCAAGGGAAGAAAGAAGGAACCGTGTCTGCAGAAGAAGGAAGAGGGTTATGTCCAAGTGAGGAAAGTGATGAAAAATAATAAAAAGAATCATCATCGTTGGCTTGTCCTCATCAACAGTTCCGCGTGCTGTTGTTGTTAGGTGTTGTGGAGTCCCTTCCAACTCATTGCAGCCCCCTGGGCAGCAGAATGAACCAAGCCTGACCCTGTGCCACGCTCACCACCGTTCCTGTGTTTGAGTCTGCCTTGCAGCCCACGTGCCAGTCCATCTCAGCAAGGCTCTTCCTCTATGTCACTGCCCTTACACTCGATCAAGCATGAGGTCCTTTTCAAAGGACTAGTCTCTCCTGACCACATGGCCCAAGTGCCGCCATGTTTGCCTTTAAGGAGCATTCTTTCTGTACTGTCCACAGTACTTTCCGTCATGTTCACCAGCACCAGCATTGAACGGCATCGATTCTTCTTCCGTCTTCCTTATTCAATAGGGACCCTGATTCCTTCTAAGTTACGAATTCTTCGTCCAGAAACTCCACTGAAATCCATTCACTTGGTGTGGTCCTGCTCGCATGGGAAGGACCAGTGACACCGCTTGCAGCCTCACAGCAACACACAAGTCCTCATAGGGCAACAGACTGACAGACGGGTGGTAGAGAGTGCTACAGAGTGGGTATATTTTATTGCTGCTGCTGGTGGGTGCTGCCGAGTCCACTCTGATTCACAGTAAGCCTGTGTGGCCGCGTTGAGCTGCCCTGTAGGGGTTTTCTGAGCTGCAGGGTTGCTAACATACATAAATCACCAGGTCATCTACCACAGAGTCACTGGGTGGGTTCCAACTACTAATCTTTTGATGAACGGCCAAGTGCTTAGTCATTCCTCCTAAGGTTATCTCATTCAATTCACCAAACCCATTGCCACTGGGTCAATTCCAATTCAGAGTGACCATATAGGACAGGGTAGAACTGCCGCTTTGGCTTTCTAAGCAGGTAAATCTTTATGGGAATAGACAACCTCCTCTTATTTTCCAAGAAGCAAGTGGTGGGTTCAAAATGTAGACCTTGCAGTGAGCAGTTCAACTTGTAATCCAGGAAATCACCGGGGGTCCTGTGGCGATATGGACTGGAAGTTTGCCTGCAAACAAGGAGGTTTTCGGTGAAAACCTATCAGCTGCTCTTATGTAGAAAAATGTGACTGTGCGCTCAGAAAGATTTACAGTGTTCTCCACACTATATAGGGTCACTGAGAGTTGGAACTGGCTGGTTGGCAGTCGATTTGATTAGATCTTTTGATTAGATATGACAATTTTATATCCACATTGCACAGATGAGGATTCCAGGCTATGTAAATGCTAAAAAGTGGGTCCAAGATTCTTTCACTTAAACATGGTGGAACCAATCTGGAGTCCCCAAGTCACATGACTCTGAAACCATGGCACTCTATGGCAAGGCCAGACGCTGTTGAGGATGGGGAAATGTTCCTCAGTGTCTGCCGTAGGCAAAGCTCTAGTGGTTTCTTCTGCTTCTCATCACTGTGCATTAGACTTCTCTCGGATGTCCTCCAAGACCTAGCATCTCCTCTTCCGTCTTCGCGCTTTGCTCATTAGCTAGTTCCATTCCGTGTTGATGGCTCTTTGTTCTCAGAGTCATAGAGGTAAAATGAAAAGTCAGTGTTGCAGTGACTGGGGATAGTTCTTATTTACACTTACTTTCAATAGAACCACTTCCCGTGGCAACTTTGTCATGCAGTCAGAAATCAGGAGCCTTTGCGTAAATCTTACTGAATTTACACAAAGCCCATTTGTAGGCACTGGAGATCCCCTTGCAGAGGGGTCTCAGGGAGGAGACGAACCAGTCAGGGTGCAATGTAGCAAAGATGAAAAATACAACTTTCCGCTGGTTCCTAAATGCTTCCTCCTCCCGCCCCTCCCCCACACTAACACTATACAAATTCTACCTTGCAAGTCTGGCTAGACCAGAGGATGGACACTGGTACTGATTTGAACTGGAAACACAGGGGATCCAGGGCAGATGATCCCTTCAGGACCAGTGGTGTGAGTGGCAATACTGGGAGTATAGAGGGAGAGTGAGTTGGAAAGGGGGAACCAATTACAAGGATCTATATGTGACCTCCTCCCTGGGGGACAGACAACAGAAAAGTGGGTGAAGGGAGACGTCGGACAGGGCAAGATATGACCAAATAATAATTTATAAGTTATCAAGGGCTCATGAGGGAGGGGGGAGCAGGGTGAGGGGTAAAAATGAGGAGCTGATGCTAGGGGCTTAAGTGGAGAGGAAATGTTTTGAGGATGATGAGGGCAATGAATGTACACATGTGCTTTACACAATTGATGTATGCATGGATTGTGATGAGTCGTATGAGCTCCTAATAAAACGATTAAAAAAAATAATGGTGAAGAAGGAATTTCCCTGAACACATGAAACATCAATAGAGAAATGATGCCATTGCTTCTTCTTCTTATTATTATTATTATTACATTTAGGCTTTTCACTTTAATCATAACCATTTGCTAATTTAGTGCACAGAATTTTTTTTAAATAGTTATTAGGGGCTCTTGCAGCTCTTCTAACCATCCATAACCACAGCTTATTAAGATGGCACTTTCTCTGTGTTGCCACAGAAGCAGACTCTGCAACAATACGTGGTGTGCGGGACCTGAAAATCAGGTTACATGAAGGAAGAACCACAACTTCCAGGGTTAGCTAAGAGGGAATAGACTGTGTTACAAAGTCCCAGGCAGGGGAAGACCACACGTTGGGGGGACATGAGTTATTAAGAAAGTCACTTGTTGGAATAGGATCTGGGAGGCTCCAGGCCTTGAGTCAAGTTCATTCCTGGGTTATTCTTTGTAACCCAAAGACTCTTAGTTGGCCACTCTGGGATTACTACCTAACTTATTAACGAAACACAAACTTCATTCATATAAGAGACATCTAAGTTTGCTTCTGGGTCAAAGTCTCTGGAAGCACAACCATTCCAGTGATCTTTTGCATTATTTTACATTCTTCTTTATGCTACAAATTCAAAGAATTGGTTGTAAATTTATTGCATTTGTCACTGTTTTGTAAAATCACGCACCTAAAGAATGTACCCCTAAACTAAATAAATTGTAAAATCACAGTCCCAGAAATGCAATGCAATTGTGTGTGATAAAAGAGCAGGTGTGAAAAGATCGTCTCAATCCTAAATCATACTAAAAATAAAATAATTCTTTAGGATACTTTATAAGATCTCAATTCATAATTCTTAAGAATTATGCTAAGGCAAGCCTATATTGTGACAGTAAAAAAGAAAAAAGGTAGAAAAGTAGTGCATCCTGAAATAAATTCTGTACGATGGATACTTGAAATGGTAAGTGTTCCCCCAGCATTTTCGCAGGTTGCTATGTCCTGAGAGTCCATAGCTGGCTGCACAGATGATCACACATTATTTTAAATATTGAGGAGCCACTTGACAAACTCCGAGAAGGAAGATAAAAAGCCATTGTTCTGAAGATGCGCAGGAAGGCTGGCTGATTGTGTTCTGCTCACTACAATAGATTCTGTCCAACAAGTTTCCAATGCAGGAGGTGAAAAGCGATGCTTTAGAGCCTTTAGAGCGCGCTGCCATTAATAGCAGATGACGTGTCCTTTTATTTTACGAGAAGCATCCATTCTTCATTGCAATGCTCCCAGCAGGTTTGCACAGAGTTCCAAGCAGTTTTGCTCACTGCAAAGAGGAACTGCTAGAGATGCTGGTTGTCTACTTGTCATGTGTAGGGACAACAGTGGAAGTCATGGCTTTCCCTCATAGAATGCCAGACTAGGATTCAGGTTTAGTAATCAGTTCTATTCTTACTAATCAGAATTCAGCCGTTGGGAAGGTCTAGTGAGTTAATTACTTCAGAGCTAATGCTGACATGCTACTCCTTACTGTGAATAGGTACCTCTTTAATTACTAATCTCTCACCATTGTGGCTTGGTTGGGAAGGGAGGAAGAAGAGGAAGCATCCTGTTTGTTGCTGTTGTTGTTGTTCTTGTTAGGTGCTGTCAAGTTAGTGCCGACTCACACTGACCCTATGTACAACAGAACAAAACAGTTCTTGGTCCGGTACCATCCTGACACATGTTCTGAATGGTTGAGCCCATTGCAGCGGCCACTGTGCCAATCAGTCTCCTTGAGGGACTTGTTTTCCTTACTGCCCCTCCACTTTGACAAGCTTGGTGTCATCCTCCAGGGACTGGTCTCGCCTGACAATATCCAAAGTATGTAAGATGAAGTCTTGCCCTCTGCCTTAGATGTGAAAGAGAAAGAAAAAAAGATCTCCCTCTTTGAACACCTCCTGGATAGTCTTACATCATTTGTTTGCAGGGAACTTGAGGATAGCAATCTATATGCTTAGTTCCCTATTCTTTGCTCAAAAGGAAAATCAAATCAAACAGAACCTGGCAGGTGTACCCTACTCTCAAAAGATGATTGAAAGGCGTATGGAGGTTTACAAATGGAGACTTAGTTCACAACAAAGTCAATTTCCCACGTAATAGCAATAATGGCTGTTTCATGGGGCTGCTTGCCTCTTTGCATTGCCAAAGCGATCGTAGCTAGCTGGGTTCAATAGAGAGCTTGGGAAGTATTGCTGGATGCAGAAAGGACCCCAATTGCTACAAACTTTATAATCCCAACATGAGCTCACACGAGGCAATGATTTAGCAACATCCACCTTTATGTCTGCTGAGTAAAAGAGAAATCTGAAGGATGAATATTGGTCCCTGGGTCATGTGTCATTGGAAGATACAGCCTTAAAGAGTGAAGAAATTATTCCAACATATAAAGTGCACTCTGCTACCCAAGCTTCTACATAAATCAATGCACATGGCATGCTATTATAGGAAAAGGGGATGTATCTTGTTCCTCAAACATATTGTGCCAGATGATATGTGTGCATACAGGTTTGCATATCACTTTTTCGCTTACTCATCCAAGAGATGGAAATATTTATACTCAAAAGGAAGGAGAACATAGGAACTCCAATCAATGAAGGAAATGTTTACATGTGAAAGCACAAATGGTTGCCAAGGGAAATATTCGCGTTGTTTGCATGAGGAATAGACACTTAACTGCACTTGAAGTATCTGCCTGTTTGAAGAAGTGTCCTATTTCAATACAGTGCATTGAGTTGACTTCATTTTCCAAATGTCTCTCCGTACTATAACTTTATTTCCAAACTTATGGCAGGTTCCTGAGGTCAGGGATTCATGGACTCATTCTTACAGCAAGAAGAGATAGAAATGTGCAAATGACCATATAGCATTTTAAGGATCCTAGCAATACAGGACCTTGCTTCCTGAAAATCAATGGCGCCACAATATTTCAAAAATAAAATCCTCACAACTTGACCAATATGCAACATCATAATAAACGGAAATGTTTGAAGTTCTCCAAGATTTCATTTTACTTGGATCGACAATCAATGCGCATGGAGGCAGTAGACAAAAACAGTCAAGTGATGCATGCATTGCACAGGGAAAATCTCTTCAACGTGTAAAGGAACACAGATGTCCCTGTGAGAATGCAAGTGCTCATAGCCTGTGGAAGTGCCATGGCCTCTCAAAGGAGCAACTAAACCGTCTTGGCCAAAGTGACCCCAGAATGCTTCTTAGAAGCAAGGATGGCAAGACTTTGTCTCACATATTTTTCACTTATTATCAGGAGATACCAGTCCCTGAAAAAAGACAACCTGCACAGTAAAGTGGAGGGTCAATAAAAAAGAGGAAGGTTCTCAATAAGGATTGACAAAATGGGCTTAAACATAAGAATTGTAGGAATGGCACAGGACCAGTGGTGCTTCACTCTACTGCACTTAGCATCAGAATGGACCAGAACCAACTAGATGGTCCCTATCAACAACCATCATCAACAAATACTGATCAACTCTCTATTGCAGGGTTGCTATGAGTCAGAGTTGACAGCCGTGGGCCTCACAGGAAGCCAGGCATTGTGGGAAAGAACAGAAAATACAACACATAAACCATGTACTCACATGGAGTTTACTTTCTTCAATGTCTTTTTGTTCAAGCTGTCACTATAGCTCATGTGCAATGTCATCAAATAAGAGAGGTCACAGAGTTTATCCTTCAAACTCTAATCCATCTAAAAGCAAAAGAGGCTGCTCTTAATCACTGTTACCCATCAACTGGTATCAACAAATGCACTCACCCTGGCTGGCTGAAAGTCTTTGGTTACTCCACTTATAGGCTTGCTCTTTATGAGTGTACAAGACTTGACTAAGAACGTTCTATGCATAGCACCGGGCTTATATCAGGGACCTGCTTAGCAAGTAAAAAATGTTGACTGGTTAAATAAAAACATGACTAAATAAATACACAAAATCACAGTTCTCTATTTAACTGAATCTGTGGGCACGCATGTGTCATGAGAGTAAATTCCTTTGTATTAATCAGAAGTTTTTATATATTGCAACTGATAGAAACACAACTCAAACTAAAAAAACAAAAACAAATCAAAAGGTTCCCTAGAAAGGAATGTCAAGAAGAAGAGCAAAATATTTTGATATGTGGCTCAAAAGCCAGTTCAGTTCAGCAATTAGCCAAGGTGTAGATTCCATGGGAAAATCATTAATAGTTGAGTGATTGATAAATGTAGATACACATGCAACCAATCTTATACTCTGCACATTTTTTATTAGAAATATTTTGTCTTAATCTGGTTCCTGAAAACAAATAAAATATAAAGATGTTATGTACATGTATCTGCAGGTAAATATCCATCACTCATCTGCCAGTTTATCATACTGTTGTTAAATCACATGGCTGGAAGATATGCTACCTGTGCTTCAAATACCAGCAAGGTCACTCATGATGGCCCGGTTTCAGCAGAACTTAATAACTAAGACATAGTAGACAGAAGAACATGACAATCATATTCTGAAGCTCCTATCCAGTGAAAATGTATGCATAGCATTTGAAACACTACCTCTCAAAACTGAAGGCACTGAAAGTACAATTGAGGAAGAGCTATCTCCTTAAAATAGCAGTAGTTGCTTTTTTTCATCAACTCGGTTCAGACCCATAGCAACCCTAAGCACAACAGAACTACATATTGCCTGGTCCTGCCCCATCTCACAATTAGTCCTATGATTGAGTCCAATGTAGCTGCGGTAACAATGTATCTCCTTGAGTGTCTTTCTCTTTTTTTGCTGCCCCTCTATTTTCACAAGCATGACATCTTTCATCAGGAACTTGTTTCTACTGACAACATATCCAAAGTATGTAAGACAAAGTCTCACTATCTTTGCCTCTAAGGAGTACTCGTGTTGTACTTCTACTAAGGCAGACTGGTTTGTCCTTTTAGCCGTCCACTGTAATTTCAATATTCTTCTACAGGACATCAATACAAATGCATCAGTCTTCCTTATTCATTGTTCAGCTTTCACATGTATTTGAGGCAATGGAAAATACCATGGCTTGGGTCAGGTGCACCTAAGTTCCTCAAGTAACATCCTTGCTTTTTCACAAAAGTCTAACGATGTCTTTGTTTTGAAGCTATGCATAAGCTTTTCACTGGCTCCTTCCTCCAATTGGGGGAGAGGGCAGGGGCTGAGACCTCTTCGTTGTCTGTTCTTAGTCTGGAAAATCCCATGAACCCTGTTCACTTTAGATGATCCTGCTGAGATTTGAAAAACCAGTGACATCACTTCCAGCATCAAGTGAAACACAAGCTACCACAATCTGACCAACTGACAGACGTGGTCCATTAGGTAAATGTACCGCAAAAATCCTCAGCTGGGCATTGAAAAGGCCACTTTGAGGTCTAAGGTGCTTCTGATGCAAGTCATGGTACTTTCATTTGCTTCATATGCATGTGAACATTGGATCTGGAATTAAAAAGGCCGAAGAAGACTCGGTGCATTTAAATGGCAGTGCTGGAGAGGAATATTGACAATACCATGGACTGCTAAAAGGACCAACGGATCTGGGTTGGAACAGGTATGGTCAGAGTGCTTCTTACAGGTAAGGGTGGTGAAACTTCATCATCCATACTTTGGACAGGTTGTCAGGAGACCAATTCCTGGCGAAGGACATTCTGCTATAGACATTAGAGGGGAAATATTCAAGAGGAAGGCCTTCGAGGGGTTGGATTGATATCATGGCTGCAGCAATGGGCTCAGGCATAAGAACCATTGTGAGGATGGCGCAGGATTAGGCAGTGTTTTGATCTGTTGTGCACTGGTCGCTATAGGTTGGAACACACTAACAACAGCAACAAAATGGCCTTGTACCGGTCTTGTGTAGCATGTCTTTGATCTTTTAATTCTGCTTCCATGAGCATTGATTGTAGAACTAAGCAAGACAAAAATCCTTGATAGTTTCAACCTTTTATCCATGTATATTTTATCATGTTACTATTTGTCCAGTTGTGAGAATTTTGGTCTTCTTTACATTGAATCATAATCTACACTGAAGGCTGTATTCCCTGATCTTTATCAGTAAGTGCTTCAAGTTCTCTTCCCTTTCACTAAGCATGGTTGTGTCATCTACATATTGAAATTTGTTCATTAATCTTCTTCCAATTAGCCTTCTTCCAATCCTAACACCACATTCTTCTTCATCTAGTCAAACTCTGATGATTTGGTTAGTATTCAGATTGAATAAGTATGCTGAGAGGATACAACCCTGAAGCACAGCTTTCCTGATTTTAAACCATGCAGTATTCAATGAAAGTATAGACAACTTTAATTATGTGTATAGTTTGGGAGACCTACATTTGCCAATGTGACACAATTCAAAGTTAGAATAAAAACTACAAACATACAATAATAATTGGAATGTACAATCTATGAAACCATGAATATTGAAAGTTATTGGAAATGGAATGCATTAAACCAAATATATTAGGCATTTGTGAGCTGAAATGAAATGA
>NW_022111371.1:3458099-3463279 GCF_000313985.2 Echinops telfairi
CCCACATGAAAGAAGCACACCAGCCTGTGTGATCACGAGGGGTTGAAGGGACCAAGTATCAAGCAAAATGCATCTTTAAAATGTTAAAAAACAAACACTCCACCTTACGGACTGAAAGGATGTTTGACATAAGTCATGGAATTGTCAATAACCTTATATTCATGTGACAACTGGACTTTGAATAAGAAGAAGCAAAGAAAAATGATTGCTACTTATTGTTAGGTGCTTATGAGTCGGCTGTGAGCCATAGCCACCTTATGTAAAACAGAATGGAACACTGCCTGGTTCTGCACCCTCATCACTATTACTGTGATGTTTGAGGCCACTGCTGCAGTCACTGGCAACCCATCTAGTGAAAAGAATTTAAGGAGTGTGTTGAAAAATTATTCCATATACCATGAACTGCCAGAAAAACAAATAAATTTGTCTTTGAAGAAGTACAACTGGAATGCTGCTTACTTAGATGAAATGATGGCAAAATTTCATTTCTGATATGTGGACATGTTATCCAAAGGAACCAATCCCTGGAGGACACCATACATGGTAAAAATAGAGGATCAGCAAAAAGATGAAGTCCCTTAGCCAAAAGGACTGACACCGTGACTGCCACACAGGGCACATCTATCCCAAGTTTGTGAGCATAGTAGGATCTAGCAGTGTGTCACTCTATTGTACACAGGGTTTCCATGAGGCAGAACTAACACAATAGCACCTAACGACAACAAAAATAACACCTCGATCATTACATAAAGTGCAAGGCCACTGAGAATTGTGTCCCAGACAAGTTGATATCGAACCTTAAAATGAAATCTTAGATAATTTCAGTATTTTCTCTGTTTATCCTGATGTGGTTTATTGGTCCAGGTGTGAGGATTTTTGTTTTCTTTGCTCTTTATCCCTGCGTGCTTCCATTCCCGTTTGCTTCCAGCAAACAAGGTTGTGTTACCTGCATATCGAAGGTTTCTGGAGGAGACTTCCTTTCATCCTGATGCCCAGTTCTTCATATACTGCAGCTTCCCAGAGCACTTACACAGCATACAGATGGAATAAACAGTGTAAAAATGTATGATTCTGATGCAAAACTTCCTTGACTTGAAGCCACACAGTGTCCCTTTGTTCTATTTGAATTACTGCCTCTTAGTATGTACCGGTTCCACACATAGGAGCAAAGAAATACACATTGTGCTATTTTGGAAATTGCAAATATCTAATAAATATTCTTATACTTACATTTGTAAACTGAAATTACACGGTATACAGATGAATAGAAAATGTCATACCAATAATTTAGCATCTCTTTACTACTGAGCTCTGGTTGTGCAATGGGCTATGATTTGGGCTGCTAACCATAAGATTGGTGGTTCAAATCAACCAGCTATGAGGCATTTTACTCCTGTCAAGATTTACAGCCTCAAAAACCCACAGGGATCATTTCACTTTGTCACATAGTGTTTCTATGAGTTGGAATCAATTCAATGGAAGTGACTTTGAGTTAAGAATGACAAGGAAAAACAATCAAGTGTATCACGATGGGCTAAGGATGTGAACCTAGAAGGAAAGGCTTTAACTTTAATATCTAATGTTCATTGTCTTCCTGCCTTTTTGAACGATGACCCTTTTGCACGCTGTCCTATAAATAATGTCAGTACTGATGGTTCTTCTTCTTATTATTATTATTATTTCATCCTCAGACGGAATCTATTGTTTGTGACCTATAGGGGCCCCGTGTACAAGGGAAGGAAACACTGTCTGGCCCTGAGTCATCCTCACATTTGTTGTGTTTGTGCCCATTGTTTCAGCCACTGCAGCAGCAATGCATTTGGTGAGGGTCTTCCTTTTTTGGGCTAATCCTTGACCAAATGTTTTCTCTTTTTCCAAGGGTTGGAGACATATTTCCCAATATGATACTATGTCCAAAGTATAATTCTTTGCTGCCCAAACTAAAGCAAACAGAAATCCATTACTGTTGATTTGATTCAGATTGAGAGCACCCTATAAGGCAATATAGAGTTCGGCTGTATAGTGTCTAATGATGTAAAACTTTATAGAAGGCGATGCACACAGTTTTCTCCCAAGGAGTGGTGTGTGGCGTCAGAACTCTTGGTTAGCAATTTAATGCTTTAAAGACTGTGCCACCAGGGTTCCTGAATTCAAATCAAACCCGCTGCCATTGAGTTGATTCTGTCTCATAGCTGAACCATACAGGGGTTCTGATCCTGTAAAGTAGCGGGGAACAAACAATCTCCTCTTTCTCCAGTGGAAAGGCTAGTGGGTTTGCACTGTCTGACCATGCTATTAACAGACCATATCTAACTCCCAGCACCACCGGGGCTACTTACTAAAAAAGCAAACGTTAAGTCAATTCTGATGGATGGTGACCCTATACAACAGGGAAGAACTGCCTCCGTGGGCTCCGAGATTATTACTCATTATGGGAGGAGAAAGCCTCATTTTCTCGTGCGGAGTATCTGGTGGTTTTGAACTGCTGTCTTTTCAGTTAGCAAACAACATGTAACTCTACCCGGGATCCTCATTGATGTTAGGCTCCATATGCTTTGTTCCAGATTCTACCGACCCTGTGTGCAACAGAAGGAAACGTGGCCCGATCCTGCATCATTCTCACAATTATTCCTGGGCTTGAGATCATTATTGCAGCCACAGCGTTAATTCATGTCACTGACGGCTCCTGCCAAGCTCACGGCCATTGAGTCGAAGGCGACTCATAACAGCCCTCTAGGCCAGGGTAGAATTGCCCCTGTGAGTTTCTCAGACTGTCACTCTTTAAGGGAATGGGAAGCTCGTCTTTTCTCATGGAGTGACTGGTGGTTTGGAACTACTGACCTTGTGGTTAGCAGCCTGATGCATAACCACCAGGACTCCTGAGAGCTCCTTCAAAAGTAACAAGCACATAAACTCACTGCCACTGAGTCTATTTCAAGCTCCGTGGGACTACAGAAATACCACTGACTCTGGAGGGCTGCCCTGATTGCCCACCTAAAATCAAGCTCTTTCTCTTGCTTAGTCCTGTAGCACTTATTTCCTGTTGTTGTTGTTGTTAAGGGCCATAAAGTCAGTTCTGAGCCAAAGCGACCCTATACACAACAGAAGGAAACACTGCTCAGTCCTATACCATCCTCACAATGATTCCTATGCCCGAGTCCATTGTAGCTACTGAGTCAATCCATCTTGTCGACGGCCTTCCTCTTGCCCAATGCTCCTCTACTTTACTCAACACTGGTCCCTCCTGACAACATGCCCAAAGTGTGTAAGACGAAGTCTTGCCAGCCTTGCCTCTAAGGAGTGCTGGGGCCTTACTTCTCCCAAGAGAGATTTATTTGTCCTTTTAGCAATCAGTTTGTTTCCTGTTTCCACTTTGTCGCACATGAGAGTGGTCTGCATGCACACTTGTCTCCCGGACTGGTAGGTGGCCTCCTTGGGACAGGGTGTCTTGCTTTGTCCTGCTTTTAGCCCCAGTTTCTCAGCAAGACTGTCAGCCCATATCAGCTGTCAGCTCATGCTTCAGAACAAAATCACCGGCCTCATTCCAAGCCACCCCTTCCCAGCACGATGTGAATTTCTCTTTAGGGGCTCACCTTGGATGCCACGCTTTGATGGAATTTGATCCGAGGCCCCGGGAGGTGTCATTACATCATTTTCTTCATAAGCGGTTTCTTCCACAGTTTGATGTTGGCCTTTTGATCTCAGACTGTCAGGGTGAGATTCCAGCTTAATTGGGGGCTCTGGGGCTTGGACCTCCTTTCCCAGAGAGCAGAGGCACCATCCCAGGTGCTTTTCCTCAGGCCCTGGTTTCCTCAGAGCGAATTCTTTGGCCTGATGAGCTGAGCGGCCCGAGAGCAATAGAGAGTTCATAGCAGGCAGGGAGAAGCAGCTGCTAATAATGGACAGTGGTCTGGGGTTTACTCTCCTGCTCCCTGCTAGAGCTGAGTCATCTGCAAGGGCAAGCTGGTTCTTTGAGGCAAGGCTGCCCATCACTCTGGATCCAACCCCCCGACCCCCAAGAAAAATACCTCACAGCGATCAATCAAATCAGATTCACAGCGACCCTTCAGAACACACAGTAGGACCACATCTGCATACTTATGAAGCTGTAATTCATACCGGAGCAGAAAGCCCCATCTTTCTCCTTTGCAACGGCTGGTGGTTTTGAATTGACCTGCGGTTTCCAGCCAAATCTTAACCCACTATATTGCCAAGGATTCTAATCAACCTGACACTTAACTCTAAATAAGTCTTGATAGTGATGGATTGATGGACGCCTTCCCCCTGCCCCATACAACACAAATGTCTTGAATTCCTGGCCCTTGTACGTGGGGATAGAATCCGGTCGAGAAACAGCACTTTTCCTTTATTATATTAATGAAGTCGCACCTCTGAGTCTTCAAAAATCCAGGATAGACACAAAGACACACATTAAAGGGCGACAGATGCCCAGTGAGGTTCACCTCTTAATCAAGGATCCAAGGAACTCAGGTGACGTAGTGGTTCTGCATTGGGCTTCTAACCACAAGGCCAGAAGATCAAAGCCACTGACAGCTCCTCTAGAGAAAGTGATGACTTTCTACTCACCTAAAGCTTTATAGTCTCAGAAACCACAGGGGCAGTTCTACCACGTCTGGTAAGATCGCTTTGCGTAGGACTCAACTCCCTGGCAGTGAGTTTAAAAGACAAAGAAGGATTCAGCAGGCTGAGACCCTGATTTGGAAGGTTAGGTCCTAGCACAATGAGAAAACAAATGTCCACTGCTGGAAGTTTTCCACTTGTGGCATGTGTGTGATGGGATAGCAGCACCAGGTAGCTAACAGACTCATCACATTCAGGCCATAAGTTGTCCCCGGCCCCGGATCTTTATGCTCACTGCCCTATAATTTACTAAAGCCAAGACACTTCTAACTTCATGACCAGGTAGAAAAATTAAGATTAGCTCAAAGTTGGTTCTTGTGAGATGGCATCCAGGCTAATTGACCTCCACATTGCATCCTTATCTCCATTTCTGACCCATGCTGAGCCCTGACCTCTACTTCTCCCCTTTGCTTCTCTGTTGAGTTCTGTAATGTCTTAAAATGACCATGCAGAATTCCTACTAGACCTAGGAGTATGTGGTTTCTTAGGGAGTCAGCAGTTTATCATCTCAGGATCAGAATCAACTTGGAAGTAAAAGG
>NW_022111371.1:3464484-3500963 GCF_000313985.2 Echinops telfairi
CACTGGCTACTGCTAGAAAGAAATATGATGTTGTCTACTGCCTTCAAGACTACCAATTGGAGAATTTCTCCTCCAAGAGAGGCATAATGTGGCTACTCATCAGGGTTATAAAAGAATTCCTTTCTTATGACATAACAAAGAAAGGTGTTAGGCTAAATATAAGATGTAAAAATATAAAAACTAAATATGACTAAATGTATTTCTACTAAATATAATTCTACTAAATATATTAGAAAGATGGGGATATATTTTGGTGATTGAGAATGTGTTCCTACGTGTGATATTTAACACAGAGATCATAAACAAGTGCCATAGAGATGAACATAAAAAAAGTTAAATTTGCACATTAAAGTATTGCATACAAAGTTAGAATGCGGAGGATAGCCTACAACTATTTCCTTGATATATGAAAAATGATTAAAAGCCTCCTTTTACAGAATTCTCTAACAACTCACCAAGAGCAACACCTCCATAAACATTTCTTTTTTAAATCAAGCAAAGTAACATGAAAGAATAATTCAAAAAAGAATGCAAAAAACATTAAAAAATTGTATCAGGTTTTTCTAAGACTATATCAAAGAAGTAAAAAAAAAACAACAATAATTACCAGCTCATTTTCTAGCACCAACTTGGCAAGGTGGTAAAATGGTAGTATTGGGGATGGGTTACATTAGTGTTCACTTAGCATCTAGTCCTCCATCAGTAATTTGGGCCTACCATGTCATTAGTATTGACCTCATGGAGGATAGATTACCCTTCTTCACTTCTGAACTTGAATCTGTGACCACATGCATTTCTTCACTCAAGAGATGGTTAGCAAATAGTGCAAGTACGAGCAATGACATAAAAGGAACTCACCTTTTCTTCTTGTACAACTAATTTGCCCATGGGAAAAAAAACATACCTTGTGCATGAAGTGATTCAGGGAGGATGAGAGATAAGTGGGTTAGACTTAACCTAACCCATATTTGGTGTCAAATCCAATCAAATCTAGTCCTGGGCTATTTCATTTCCATCAACACAAAGGCAAATGCCAAGAAATCAATGTTAAGGTTGTAGGATCAGTAATTGAATCCAGGGTGGTTTATTGCACCGCAGCTTTGCACCCAAAGCTGACTGAACCACCATCTGACATCCTTGAGTATATGTTATGGTTGTTGGGTGCCATCGGCCCTATGCACAACCGAACAAAACAAAGCATGGTCCTGTGCCATCCTCACAAACGGTTCCTGTGCCTGAGCCCTTTGTTGCAACCACTGTGCCAATCCATCTTGTTGAGGGCCTTCCTCTCCCTCACTACGGAGTATGATGTCCTTCTCTGGGGACTGGTCTCTTCTGACAATATGTCCAAAGTATGTGAGATGGAATCTTGCCATTCTTGCCTCTAAGGAGCACTCTGGCTTGTCTTTTTGGCAGCTCATGGTACTTTAAATATTCTTTTCCAGCACCACAATTCAAAAGCATTGATCCTTCTGTCTTTATCCAATAATGGTTATAGTAGTACATCTACATTATTCAGGCCAGAGTCGGTCTGAATAATGATGCTTCTATTCGCTTTTATTGTGGATTCATGCCAGACTAAATGCTTCACCATTTTTGACCTCTTTTTCTTTTATCATGATGCTACCTATTCTTTCCATTGCAAACACGTTGATTTTGTCTACATTGAGTCATACTCCCTATTCAAAGCTGCAAACCTTGATGTTCATCAGCTAGTACTTCAAGTTCTCCTCACTTTTAGCAAGCCAGATTGTGTCATATCTCAGGTTTTAATAAGCCTTCCTCCAATCTGAGGCCACATTGTTTTTACTTACTCCAGCTTCTCCGATGATTTTCTCAGGGTGCAAATTGAATAAGTATGGTGAGAGGATGCAAACCTGAAACACACCTTTCCTGATTATAAACCACGCAGTTGTCCCTTGGTCTATTCCTACAACTGCCTCTTGATTCATGTACAAGTTCCACGTTACCATAAGGAAGAGTTCTGGAATTCCCATTCCTCTCAAGGATAATCATAAGTTATTATGGTCCACTTAGTTGAAGGGCTTTGTATAGTCAATAGAAGACAAGTGAACATATTTCTGATACTGTCAATTTTGAGTCAAAAGCCATCTGAAAACTGCGATGATTTCCCTTGTTCCAAAACTTCTTCTAAGTCTGGCCTGAACCTCTGGCAATTCTGCTGGTCAATGTCCTGCTTCAATCTCTGTTGGATGACTTTAAGCAAATATTTAATTGCATGTAATATCAAAACTTCTAAATAGAAAACTTGATTAACCATCTGGCCTCGTGGAATGAACTCCAAATGTATGATGAGTCGACATTTTCATCCATTTGAGAAGTTGATGGACGTCCAGAACGAGGTTTGTCATTATTGATATTTTATCTTTTTGAAATGAGAAAACCACTCATACACTTGAGTTTTCCTATACTGCTGTCCTTGTGATCTCTGTTCAACATCACAACAGTTTCCATGGCATTTTACCTGAGCAGGAAGCACAATTTCACAGCCACACACTATTCTCTTAAATTGGCCATCACATAAAACAAGGTTTGAGCAAAACTGCTTTCACTAAAAAAAATTCACTGTGACCAGAGACAACCTTCCTAGGGGATGCCACTGGATACACTAATGCAGAAAGAGTTGCTTGATGCTCGCCTAGTGGCAACTATGTGTACTATGAAAGTTCTGCCCAGTGGAGCTTTTGTCCCTTTTGGGGGTGTACCTCCTCGTATTTTTCTTGGCACAATAAATCATATGAGTTTTTGATTCAAAATAGCCAGTGTCAGTCCATTTCAGGGCACTAATCCCCAGGAGATGGATTGTGATGTGTTCCCTTTCATTTTTATGATTTCCAATTTTCCTAGATTCATTCCTGACACATTCCGAGTGCTGATGACTAGCATAGTTTTCCAGCTGTTTTCGCCTTACCTTGAGTTGTGCCACACCAGCAAAAGACGATCCTAGAGTCTTCACTCGCCCAGCTTTGAACAGACTCAAGTCTGAGAAACAAGCTCCTCCCCAGTCACCTTTCAAGTGCCTTCTGACCCTAGGCGCCTACACTCAATGAACTCTCTCTGACAGTGATCTGCTACTCTCCATCGGGCCTTCAGGTGTTGACAATTTTCGTAGCTATGTCTAAGGTTTCCAATGGCGTCTTCCCTCGAAGAGGAGAGCAAGTCCTTTTTCCCCGGCTTGTTTTAGTCTAGAAGTTCCGCTGAAATCGGTTCACCTTGGGCACTGCTTCAGGCATTAGGAGCACCAGTGGCAGAGCGTCCAGCATCACAGCCACACATGCCACCAGAGCACGACAAACTGACCGGTGGTGAAAATGAGGATTAAAGAATAGGAAAAAATTCCCACACATTTTTTAACAAGTTCTTTACGGAGGATTAAAGAGCATTAAAAATAGACAGAAAAAAGTATGCTCCATTACATGTTTAATGAATTGTTATGGCTGAGGTAACTGCAGTTAGGAGATACAGTATGAGTAAACATCAAAGCCAAATATCAAACAGATTAAAGATAATTCAGTAAACAGATCTATGTTTCTGCATACAGTAGTCAGGTTGACAATGACGATATTGATTTTTTATCCATGTGGTAATTTTCACAATGAAAATAGCTCCTCGTGTTGTGCTCAAAACTGAATTTGTTCCATCTTATTAAAAAATACGTTTTGTTGACATTTAATTCACATGATATGGTAGTTCACACATATTGAAAAGTATACATTCATCATGATAATCAATTTTAGAACAATTTCGTCTTTCTTATACTCAGTGTAATTAGCTCCCCATTTCTCCCCAACTCCAAGAAACTATTAATCCAGTGACTGTCTCTATAGATTTACCTAACCTGAATTTCATATAAAGAAAGCATTCAAAAACACAATAACAAGACAAAGACACAGATCCTCAGAACTTTTATAGTGTACTCAAGGTCACAAGTAGTCTGGGATTTAAATGAGTGCCTATTGACTCCCAAGGGAGTGCTCACCGATGGTGACACCTTATCTGCAGTTGTCCTCTGCTCTCTCATTGTTTCCTAGCAAGATTCACCAACGGGGTCTCAGCGAGAGTCTAACCTCCAACATGTCTCGTCCTCTAAGGAGAGGACATGCTGCTCTTGTTAGCTCCCATCGCATCAGTGCAGACCCAGCGTCACACTAGGGGTCACCAGAACAAAACACAACCCGATCCAGCGCCTCCCTTCCAACCGATCCTAGGCCGGAGCCCACTGATGCAGCCACTGTGTCGATCCATCTTGTGGAAGGCTTTCCTCCTTTTTCCTGCCTCTCCACTTTACCAAACATGATGTCTTCTCCAGGGATTGGTGACAATATTTCCAAAGTATGCAAGGTGATGTCTTTCCATCCTTGCCTCTAAGGAGCCCTCTGTCTGTACTTCTTAAGTAGAGGAAATGGAGCTTGTTAATGATGATCTCTATACTAATTATGACCAGCGATGGCTCAGAAGACCTAACTTTAGATTCTTCTCAGATCTCGCCAATCCCCATTATGGAGTACCGCCCAAGATATTAATTATGAAAGCATAATTACTCAGGATTCAAAGGATTCAATTAAGAAGTCCTTCGTCAAAGGGTCTTGAGTACTTCCTCTGCTCCTTCAAAGAAAGCAAGAGTATTTTCAGAGAGGGTCAGAGAGACGCAGAAGCATTCAGACTTAAATGCCTGAGGTGCTGTATTAAGGAGCATACGGTCCGTGTGGGGAAAATAGGGAGGACATGTCTGTCCTTTGAAAGTTTCTAAAGAAAAAAAACAGTTTATATTCCAGTTTTATCTGGTGAATTAAGAACTCTCACACAGATTTAAATCAAGTTGTTATTCGTTGTTATCTATTGGGAGGATTGTATTCACTTTGAGGGGCAAGTATGGCAAGTGGAAAGAACAACAGATATGGATTGAGATTGGGAATAGCTTCTGCCCCTGATGAGCTCTGTGATGTTGGGCAAGTCTTTTGACCTGTTATCTCCTTCTCTTTTAATCTTGCATAACTCCTTTTCTTTAATCCTTTCATAAAATTTAGGTAATTAGCCCTGGTGGTCTAGTGGTTATGAGTTGTCCTGCTAACCACAAGGCCGACATTTCAAGGGAGAAAGCTCTATCTCTTACCCCCGTCAAGAATTACAGTCATAGAAACCCATAGAGACAGTTCCACCCTGTCCTATAGAGTTGCTATAAGTCGGCATCGACTCAATTGCAGTAAGTTTTATTTTTTTTCCTCCTATATCAATCACAGATGTTTGTAGAATGTTTATAGATTGATTAAAAAAAACTTTTACAGTGAATGACTGGCTGAATGAATGAATAAGTAGCTTTGATCATGTGAGCAAAAAGTCCAGAAGGACAAATCTCCACGGGAGTTAAGCAGGAGCTATAGCTCCACGTCTTTGAAATTTCAGTTTTGTTGTATTTTCTTTGCAAATACTTTCATCTGACACAGGTCCTCTTCAAAATGATATCATCACTGTATGACTCGGGCCAGCCCCCACCCCCACCTCCTTTCCTCACCGAGAGGGGAGTATGTGTGTATTTCTAACTGTCTGAACAAGGTGTCTTTTGTGTGCCATTTGTGGGACTCATTGCCAGGTTCACTCAGGATTCAAGTGGCATAAAGAAGGCCTACTCAAGTTGGGTAGTTTGTGGAAAGGTTGGGAAAGTGGCTCATTGGAATGGTATGACCCGTGAGAGGGCCACCTCTTTGGGGACTGGTAACAAACAGCAGGGAGTTATTATTCCCTATAGGTCTGACAGGAGAAGGACCGGAGGTGGCCATGTTGTCCAACGAGAACAACTTGGCAATGAGTACATGAAGGATTCAGATTTTTGTGAGAAGAACTCAGCCAACCTAGGCAAACCATCCCTAAAGGAACTAAGAAAATAAAATACTCCATACTGCGCTCCTTTTTCTGAATATTTTCCATTGGTTTTTGGTCATCTCCCCTAAATGCCCAAACAGATCCTGAAGCCAAAGAGCATGGCTATCCATTGACATGGAGCAGATCCAGCAATCTACTAGGACAAATAGCAGGCGGGGAGAGGCAGAGGGACAACTAACTGATTTCCAGCTCAATTCCATAATAATTCTGTGCTTCGTCGTGTTATAAGTGTATGACTAGAAGGGGTTGGATGCTGCATGTGCAGGGTGAAGGCGCTTTACTTCTGAAAATCAGCCAATTCTACAGATCACCACGGTCTGATCTGCAACCAATGGTGTTGGGCAGGGCAGTGTTTTGCTCCTTTGTTCATGGTGTCTCCATGAGTGGAGGTCCCACTTGACAGCAGACAACACAAACAACATGACAGAGAAAGAAATGTAAGATTTTAGCTTTGAAAATAATTTTATTTGGAGAATGGAAAATATTTTTCATCCAGTTTTGAAATTCTAAGCTTGCAGTGAGTTTCTGCCATCTTTCAGGGATGGCTCATTCCTGAAAAAACCCAGGTGTAAAGTGGTTTCCTGGCCTTTTGCGGCTGTGAAACAAGTGAGGAATTAAACCACTTCCAAATGGACTAAAAAAATGACCTGATAGACATGAATAGAAACATCCAGAACCTAGATTTAGCCTCACGTTTTTGAGACAGGACCCAGGAAAAAGAGTAAGTTGCTTCACAAGAATTTTGAAAGTGAGGAAATAAATGGGCTTCTGAGGATTCAAGCTTACTTATTCTTTTTAGAGTCCACCAAGCCATCTTATCAAGGGTCATGGATTCTTATTGTTTCTGTTACTTTCTGGCTCTTAATTGATGTGCATTTAGCACCTGTAACAGTTAAAGTTTTATGTCAACTTGGATGGGCCCAAACCTCAGTGATGTAACAACTCACATGAAAAATTTCCCTTGAGTGTGTGGCCTGCCTCCAATATAAGTGGACATTGTGGAAAAGTTTTCTTATTTTGCTGGGTATAAATCCTGCATCTAGCTTGTCAATCTCTAGTTTTTCATACTTGGTCCAACCGCCAGCCATCATACCTGCCAACTTTGGATTAATTTGCCTCCTCAGCCATAATCCTGTCATCAAACTTGCTGATCTGGAGTAGAGGAATCCCTGCAGCTGTGGGTCAGGCAAGGTGTCCAGGATGATATCTGTACCCACGGTGTTGGAACTTGCTGGACATTTGAAATTGTGTGAACTATTTCCTCTCTTGTTATTTACGTGCATAAGCTTCGCTGGTTTTACTTCTCTAGAGATCCCAGCCTAAGGCAGGGGTCTAGGAAGCACATGATGTATTATATTGGGTAAATCTGTAGCTAATGAGCATCTCTCTAATCCATTAAAACTCAAAGATGTCCCTTTGATCAGTATAGTGTGTTTGACCCTAGCCATAGTATTTTCAATGACCTCCTATGCATGTGAATGCAGAACTATGAATAAGAACAATCAAAGAATAACTGATGCCTTCGGATTATTATGTTGGGAGGAGTAATAAGCTACCATGGATTATCAGAGAAACAAACATATCTGTTTTGGTAGTAATACAGGCAGACTGCTCCTTGGACTCAAGTATGAGAGTCCTGTGTCTCATGTGATTTGGAAACATTACTAGAAGGCCTCGGGGTCTAGAGAAGACCATACTTGGCCAGCGATAGGAGATGACCTTCATGGAGATGAACTGCAACAGTGACTGCAGCAATGGGTTCAGACACAACACGGCTGTGAAGAGGATACAAGACCAGGCAGTGTTTCATCATGCTAGACAGTCCCTGGAGTTGGAACCATGGTCAGTGAATATTGATAAAGTTATTAAGTGTCCATTTTTTTTATCATCGGTAATGATATGAGTTGTTGCTATCAAGAGCACACTAAGTAACCTTGCTCATTCTTGCACCATCTTGATTTTGTGGCCACGGTGCTTTGCATGTTTTACAACCTAATTGGCCCATCTGTCAGCACAATTTTGAATAGTGCTTGGCCACGATCCACAGGGTGTTCATTGATTGATTTTCAGAAGTAGGTGACCAGATAATGTTCCCTATTGTAAACTCTGCTGGAATTTCTCCACCATGCGTGTTCCTACAGAAACACGGCTGACAGAGTTTCCAGCATCACAGAAACACACACACTACCACACTTCCACAGAGTGATAGATGGAGGGAGACTATAATTGTTAGCAACTCATTATTAAGCATCAAATAATTTCTAAATCTGTCTGGAGAGCATCACATGTTTTATCTAAACCCAATAACAACATTGCAAGGAATCTGTTGGAATCCCCATCTGCTATCTGACAAGATCAAGGAACCCAGACTATCAGCAACTCTCCTGCAGCTTTCAGTTCATGGCAAGTGGAAATAACACCTGTGAGATGTTTCCAGGAGCATGCATTCTGAACTTTATGTGAAAGCAGGCCCTGCCTGGCCCTGGGAAGAGGTTGCTCCGGAGGCAGGGACAAAAAAGTTTGGTCAGTCTGGGGCACCTGGAAGAGATTCCGTCTCATTGAGGGCTTGTCCTGGCAAAAGCCTTTCTGATCCTTGCAACACTCTGACCTTGCCAGCATCTCTGATTCTAATGCTAACAAGGGGTTCAGGTCTGTGAAGTTCAGCCAGCAGAGAATTGCTGTCTCCACAGGCAACGGATTCTGTTTCTAGAGATGGCTGAGAACTAGATGATCGTTTGGACAGCTGACCCCAGAACTCTGAGATCCTTTGATTCTATGAGACTATCTCAGGTGGCTGATCAAAGAACCAAATGATAGAGTGGATGCCAAAATGCGTTGACAAGCTCTCAGCTATAAGGGAAGAAGTATTAAATGAGTTAGCATATAAAGACTGCTCTACATCTTGCCCAGAATACAGTGAAGCCTTTTGCCATCAAGTCAGTCCATTCTGACACATGGTGTCCCCAGGGATGCCAGAATTCAACTGAGCCCTTTCAGGCTTTAATGGATGGTTTATCAGAAGTCAATCTCCGGCACTTTCTGATGAGAAGCCTTTGGATGAACTTGAATCATGATGTTTTTGGTGACATCCAATAGCAAGCATTCCATACCGCCTGTTCAATGATAAGTCCCTAAAGTGCTACTTAAGGCAATAAGTAAGAGTGTGTCTCTTACATGGAAACATTTGAAAGACCTTGTGATCTGAGCATGAGAATATTGCACCCACCCCGCAAGCTTAATTTGTGAGAATTCAATGTAACACTGTCCGAAAATGCCTAGCACAGTTTCTGTCACATAGCAATCATTCATTATATGGTAACAATTTTCTTGTTTTAAAACATGACCTGTAAAATATCTAGATAATCAAAACCCCAAAGAGAAGTTGTGTTCTTTTTAAAAAAAATTTTGTCTTCAGAGAATAATCATTGCAAAGTAAAATACACCCATGTGATAATATTAACTGATGGAAATAGGAAGCAGGACAGCCTATGTTTGAGTACACTGCACAATACTGGCTTTAGAGAAACCAGTCCCTGAAGAAGGACACCAGGCTTGGTAAAGTGGAGGGGCAGTGAAAGAGAGGAAGGCCTTCAACAAGATGGATTGACACCATGGGCTCAAACCTAAGGACCATTGTGGGGATGGGCGGGGTTGGGCAGTGTTTCTATGTAGCTCATCCTGGATAGCACTTGAGAACAACAAACTAAGAGGGTGCTTCAAAAAGTTTCTGGCAAATTCTATTCCCTCTCCATTCCATTTTAAAAAATCAACTTCTTGACTCCCCATCCTATGACTTCTGAGGCAATTTACTTTAAATATGCCTTAGTAAAAGTAACGAGGCCTGTGTGTGGAATTTAATATTTGTGGGGAACTTTTACTTTAACTGTAGGTTGTTACTTAGCATTTGAAGCATAGGTGTGAATAATCCTCACCTCAGAGCGACTTTATGACCCTTACAATATTATTATTATAGCTGACATCAGAGTATGTGTTAATTAGCATAAAGGTTGGTTGAAATTAGTGTAATGGGGGAAGCCAATAGGGTTTAAATAGATCAGGAATACTGTACAAGACCCCCCACTTTGGCACCCATCAGGCAAAGACAGCAGCTTAGTGTCATCTGACCCATCTGTCATTGTGTTGTGCTATGGTGCTGTGCGTTTTACTAGGACACTGGAAGCTTGTATTTCAAACACCAGCAGGGTCACCCATGGTGTATGCATTTTACGGGAGTTTCCATACTAAGGCAGACTGCTTCTAAATTTGACTTCTCAAATGTTCCCAGTGAAAACCGTATGCCTTGAAATAGGACATTATCTAACTCACTTGTTTGGAAACATCCTGATCAGGAGCGAGCCATTGCGGGGACAGGACTGCATGTTTGGTAAACTAGATGCACAGCAGGGGCTGCAGAGACAGACTGGAACAACAATCACAACTTTGAACTTGAACATGCCTGTTGATTGTAAGAATGATTCAGGGCCAGGAAGTGTTGTATTCTATTGTATAGAAGGTGCCAGGAACTGAAGTTTGCTCGATGGCAGTTAATAACCACCACAGAGTCATCTATGTAGTAATTGAGGTTCATGGTCATTCAGGTCCCAGATGCCTATGCCTCAAAGGATCCATACCCAACTCGACAGGACAGATGAAGCTAATATCAGAATATCTCTATGGTTGCCTTCAGGGAAGGTCTAAGTGCTGGAGGAAGGAAAGGAGTGAAGAAGCTCCCTGAAATACAGAGAAAGTCGATCATTGCCATGCTATATGCACATACATCCACTCCATTTGGTGCAGTTAGTAGAACCATTGCTTTAGTCTAACAAACTGTTGATTGGGGCGTAGAAGGAGATGAAATAGATATAGCCCACTGAGCTTGGATAAAAGATGGCTATCAATATTTACCCAAGACATATGCCTATTGGCATGGGATTTAATACAATATTTGTGCATACACCGTGGCAGTTAGATTTTGTGTCAGCTTGCACTTGTGTAGGGTTTGTGGAGTCTAATCTGTCAGTCAGATCGCAGTCTGATGATGCATCTTGAGAGGTGTGGCCTTTGTATAAGGGAGACACTGGGGATGCCTACCCGCTCTCTCTGCCCATTAGTCATCCTGATTGCTGGGACTCTGTGCCTGCTTCTAGGGGTGGCCCCATACAGGCCACCCAACCCTGAGATCTGTCAGAGCTCTGCCATGTTTCCACTGACCTTGGAGCACCATCCCTCTGTCCCCAGTGATCTCCCTGCTTCCCGCTTCATCTTTCTGCATCATCAGCCTGCAGCTATTTGAATCTGCAGGGCTTAGCATCGGGTCCATGGACTTAAGTTGGGTTGAGCAGGGATGCCTCCTTGATATAAGATTACTTCTTGATATAAAGCTCTTTCCTATATACATTAACTCTCTCTGGTTTTGTTTCTTCATACATCCTATCCTAATACACACACACACACACACACACAAACACACAACATACACATACACAAACAAAAACCGAAGTCTTTACCATGGAGAGAGTCATAATAAGCTTGCAAGTCAGAACAATATTCTATAGGATTTCTGTGTCTGTACATTTTTAGGGAGCCAACAGCCTCAATTTTCTCCCAGAGATTGGCTGGTAGATTTGAACTATCAACCATATGCTTATCAAGCCACTGCTTAGCCCAGAAACACCAGGCATCTGTATACACAGAAGGAGGCTTCAAAAACTTTGTGGGTGAATTCCATTTTCCTTAAGAGGGAGATTAGGAAAAATGATAGAGGCAGGCCCAAACACCGGGAGCTTTGTAAAAGTGAAAGGCTAACAGAGGCAAATGCTGCTATGCACGCAAGTCTACAACTGTGTGATCCAGCAGTAGATGCCTGGCTGCTCAGGCAGGGGGCACAGGTGGGAGAGGGAGAGTGGGAGGATAGCCAGGAATATACGTATATTTCACAGAGAATATTTTCACATGTCTACTTACTTTTGCTATAATTATATCTATGCACTTTCCTCTAGTGCCTAAATGTTTCCTCCCTGCTCCCACTATCATGACACGAATTCTACCTTGCAAGTCTGGCTAGACCAGAGGATGTACACTGGTACAGATAGGAACTGAAAATACAGGGAATCCAGGGCGGATGAGCCCTACAGGACCAGTGGTGTGAGTGGCGATACTGGGAGGGTAGAGGGAGAGTGGGTAGGAAAGAGGGAATCGATTACAAGGAACTATATGTGACCTCCTCCCTGGGGGATGGACAACCGAAAAGTGGGTGAAGGGAGACATCGGACAGGGTAAGACATGACAAAATAATAATTTATAAATTATCAAGGGCTCATGAGGGAGGGGGGAAGGGGGAGGGAGGGGAAAAATGAGGACCTAATGCCGGGGGCTTAAGTGGAGAGGAAATGTTTTGAGAATGATGAGGGCAATGAATGTACAAATGCGCTTTACACAATTGATGTATGTATGGATTGTGATAAGAGTTGTATGAGCCCCTAATAAAATAATTAAAAAAACAAAACAAAACAAAAAAATTATATCTATGCATCAACATGGTAGAGCAAACAGCGGAGAGGGGGCATGATGTACCCATTTAAATCATAATAAAATACCTTGGGGATAAGTTTTGCTGGAACTGTAGAATAAGCACTGTGGACCTAGGGGACACCAAGGTCCATTGGCATCACCTAGTCCACAAAGGGGAGGGGTGATGCATCAGGCTGCTCAAGGGCAAAGTCAGAATTTGAAACCTCCAAGTGCTCCATGGTAGGGAGAGAGACTCAGACACCTACAGGGACATTCCTACCTTATCTGAAAGGGTTGATATGGGGCAGAAAAGCCATCAAAAGTGCAATTATTATTCAGATCCAGTCTGCAGGAAATATGAGCAGTGTAAATGAAAAGACGCATGAGAATGAATAGTCCAGTGAACGAATGCACCCTGAAAACATCAATGTCCATGACCCTGAGATCAGAAGAACTAGATGCTATCTGGCTACCATTGCCAACTGCTCTGGAAGGCGTCACATTAGGTCCTGGTTAGAGTGGGAAACAATTTGAACAAACTTAAAGTCATAAAAAATTCCAGGTCTACTTGTTGGTTAGAGACTTGCAGGACACCCAAGACTGTGAACCTTATTCTTCAGGTTTGGAACAAACTCATTTCTGTTGTAGTGTAATCAACCATTTAAGATCACAAGGGCAGCATTTAGCCAGGGACGAAGTTCTGAGGGTGAGGAAAGAAGGAGGGAGTGAAACAGGAAACACAGGGAGGAAGTGACAACACATTGAGAGGACTGTAATGGACAAATTGAAGCAAAATGTGCATGCATTGTGGAAGGTAATACGGTAATTGGTATATATACATATATATTTATATGGGACTGTGTGTCCACCCTATAAGGTCTGGAAATATTCATAGCATTATCTTATCAAGGGTTGCACCAGTACATTGACACGGAACTGCCAGAGGCTCAGGCAAGATTCAGAAGATGACATGGAACAAGGCCAATCATTGCTAATGTCAAATGGATCTTGGCTCAAGGAAGAGAGTAGCAGAAAGATGTTTACTTGTGTTTTATTGACTATGAAAATATGTCTGACTGTGTGGATCATAGCAAACTATGGATAACTGTGAGAAGAATGGAAATTCCATAACACTTGGTTGTGCTCATGTAGAACTTGTACATGGATCAAGAGGAAATGTGTGAACAGAATAAGGGAATACCGCGTAGTTTTAAATCAGGAAACATGTATATCAGAGTTGTATCCTCTCACCATACTAGTTTAATCTGTATGTTGAGCAAATGATCAAGGAAGCTGGATTATGTGAAGAGGAGTGGTGTGGCATCAGGATTGGAGGAAGGCTTATTAACAACCTAGAATATACAGATGACACAACCTTGCTTGCTGCAAGTAAGGAGAATTAAAGCACTTGCTAATGAAGATCGAGGATTGAAGCTTTCAGTATGGATTACCACTCAATGTAAAGAAGATCAAAATCCTCACAATTAGACCAATAGGTAACATCATGATAAATGGAGAAAAGGTTAAAGTTGTCAAGGAATTTTGTCTTGCTTGGATCCACAAGCAGTGCTTCTGAAAGCAGCAGTCAAGAGAAATGTAGGTAAACCTGCTGCACAAGAGCCCTTTAGAGCAGTGGCTCTCAACCTTCCTGATGTCATGACCCTTTAATACAGTTCCTCATGTTGTGGTGACCCCAACCATAAAATTATTTTTGTTGCTACTTCATAAGTGTAATTTTGCTACTGTTATGAATTGGGTGACCCCTGTGAAAGGGTCGGAAATTGAGTAAGGGAGGCCACAGCTATATATCTGTAAGATCTACCCCGTTCTGTAAGTTTGTTGACTGTGGGGGCTTGTGTTGCTGTCATGCAGAGAGCTATACCGCGAGTGTCAAAGTCATCCACAACGGTCCATTTCAGTGGCACTTCCAGACGGAGACAAGCTAGGAATAATCACCAATACTTTTGCTCCTGGAAATTAGCCAATAAGTACCCTAAGGATCATAACAGAATATTTTCTAATATTGCGTTGGAGGATGGGCCCCTAAGGTCCTCAAACTACACTGCAAAATCGATGACAACAATGCACTCACGGGAGACGACCCAGAAGGGTAAAGATGGCCCCGAATCAGGCAGCATTGGATTCCGCTTTCCACAGGTTGGCCATCACTCACGGCTACCTGACTCCACTAATGTGTCAAACATGCCTGTTTTGTGCACACAGAGACATGGAGCTGGACACGAAAGTACCGACATGCTCGTAGAGTTTGTTTTTCTCCTTGTATTTCATTTGCTGAATTGTCTTCAATAAATAAAGCAACATTTTGATGGTGAAGAAAATACACTAGATGATCTAAAAATCTGCATTCTCACCTCACCAGTGCAGACTCGCTCAAAGGAAGCAGATGGCGGTTAGCCCTGGAACATTCTGTCTGCTAAAATTAGAGCCAGATTCTCTGGCATGATGCATGCACGAAACAGATTCCAGATTTTAAAATTCAAATAGACGTAATTGTAAAGCATTAACCTAATCCTGGGAGTGGTGGTGGTGGTGGGAGGGTGGGTGAAATCAGCCCCACACGGGCTCCAATGACATGTAGGGAAGAGTATGCTGTACGAAAGCCCGGGGTCTCAGAGATCAGGAAACACACACGGCCTCTGTTCTCAAGGAGCTTGCAGTTGAGTTGACAGATCTCCATGTGCCATTATTAGGGCAAAGCTCCTGCCCTTTCTAGAAGGATGTTCCATGAAGGTAAGTATTCATCTGCTTTGTTTACAATTCACTTTCTATGCCTTCCCCTGTTGAGACACTTTTTCAATTCAGGAATAAGAATTAATCCCCTCGAAAGTGAAAAAAAAGTGTTAATGAACTTCCAATTGAAGTTACTTCATCAGAATTGTTCAGACCTTGCTGTCAGGCAAGAGAAATGCATGGTCTCTGAGCTACTCAAGACTCATGTTATCAGTGTGGGAAAGGACAGAAGGAACAGTGAACATGACAATTACAGTGTTAAGAAGAGTATTATAGTATTATGCATTGGATTATTTCCAACCCTCTCACTGCCAGAAAATATACATATATGTATGTGTGTGTGTGTGTGTGTGTGTGTGTGTACACACACACACACAAACACAGAGTTCTAACAGAGTTCAGAGTTCAAAGGAGTCCTAGGGGCATAGTGCTTACACATTGGGCTGCTAACCACAAGATCAGCAGTTTGAAACCATCAGCCACTTAGCAGGAGAAAGACGAAACTTTCAGTCTTAGAAACTCCAAGAGGCAGTTCCACCTTGTCTTATATGGTTGCTATGAGTTAGCGTAAACTGGATGGCAGTGAATTAGGTTCTGGTTTTTGGTGAATGGATTTAAAACCCACCAGTGACTGTTGGAGAGAGTGGAGGCTCCCTGGTTCTCTAAAGATTTTCATTTTCGGACAACCTTCAGGAGCAATTCCGCTCAGCTATACAGTATAGGGTTACTGTGAGTAGGAATAGACTTGGTGGCAGTGATTCTTTTTCTTTCTATTTATTTTAACTCCTGGTACCTCTGTGTATGACCTTAGTTTGAAATAGGTTCCTTGGGGTTGCTCTCAGTTAACAAGAACTAATCAAATCGGAGCATTGTCTTTATAAAAATGAAGACAGAAACACAGATGCAGATTGAGGCAGAGCTGCGGTGGTGCTCTGAAGAAGACGTGTGCAGCCGTCAAAGAAGTCATCGGGCTGCAGCGCTGGGAGAGGTCTGAAGGCCCTGCCTGAAAACACCTTCAGAGGAAGCACACCCCTGGAAGCATCCAGAATGCTGTCTCCCAGTCTCCAAAGCTCTGAGACCACACAATTCTCTGCTTCCAAGCCATCTGTTTTGTGGTTCTTTGATAAAGCAGTCCTAAGAAACAAGGGAGGAGATGTTAATCCCCTCAAAAGTGGGAGCTCATCAATGGCATCATCTACAGCTGGATGATAGCAAAATGAGGGTCATGCAAGCAAACGAAGGAGAAAGAATCTTACAAGCAAGGGGAAGAGGGAGCAAACCCACGAGAGGTTAACACACCATGGTAGGTAGCAGTAACTCGCTCCTTAGACTGGTTAGAGTAGAGCAAAAGGAGCCCAGTGGTGCAGTGGTTTAGCACTTGGCTGCTAAGCAGAGAGTCAGAAATTTGTGTAGTTGCCACTTCTTGTGAGAAAGATGTGATTGTCTGTTTCTGTAAACATTACAGCCTTGGAAACTCTGTGAGGCAGTTTTATATGTGGGAATCAACTTGATGGCCAGGTTTGCTTTGAGGGATACATTAGGAGGAAGACTCCTTGAAATGGATTGACACAGTGGCTGCAGCCGTGGGAATTGGGACCAGACAGTGTTTGGTTCTGGGATACGTAGGGTCATTGTGAGTTGGAATAGATTCAAGAGCACCTAACAAAAACAGCAAATTAGTAGAAAGTCTGCGAATCAAGCCAGGGAGCCTAGATGTTGTTGTAGAACAGGCTATGGGGAACCAAGGTAAACGTGAACGTGATTGGGTAAGAAATCTTTTCTATAACCTTCCATGAAGATTTTTTTTGACATGTAGTCTGAATAGAAGGGAGACCAGGAAGGAGAATACTGAAGTAGCCCAAAGAGTAGAGGGTGAACCAACGTGGTGGGAAATGAAAGGAGTGGACACAATTAAAAGCTACTTAAGAAGCCACATTGTCATAAATTGGTAGTGCCATTCATTCCACTGACAAACATTTGATAAGGAATAATTCAAAATAAAATATTAAGGTCAATAGTCACGCTGGTTCACTGAAAAAAATACTTTAAAAATTAGCTTGTGAATGGAGTATTTTTCGAACATAATTCATGATGTTTTTTTATATGTCATTATGCATAATTGTACCTAGTCTTACTAAAAACAATAATAGAAGTAATAACAACACCCAAACTACATTTTATTTATTTATTTTTTAAAATAATTTTATTGGGGCCTCGTACAACTCATCACAATCCATCCATCCATCGATTGTGTAAAGCACATTTGTATATTTGTTGCCATCATCACCCTCAAAACATTTTCTTTCTACTTAAACCCTTGGTATCAGCTTCTCATTTTACCCCTCCCTTTCCCACCCTCCCTCCCTCATAAGCCCTTGATAAATTATAGATTCTTATGATTTTTCATTTCTTACACTGATTGCTGCCTCCCTTCACCAACTTTCCTGTTGTCCACTCCCCCTGGGAGGAAGTTATAGGTAGATCATTGTGATTGGTTCCCCGTTTCTCCCTCCACCTTCGCTTTAACATCCTAGTGTGGCTACCGTCAATAATAGTCCTGAGGGGTTTATCTGTCCTGGATTCCCTGGGCTTCCAGTTCTTATCTGTACCAGTGTACATCCTCTGGTCTAGCCAGATTTGTAAGGTAGAATTGGGATCATGATAGTGGAGGGGTGGGGAGGAAGCATTAAAGAACTAGAGGAAAGTTGTATGTTCCATTGGTGCTATACTGGACCCTGACTGGCTCATGTCCTCCCTGCAACCCTTTTGTAAGGGGATGTCCAGTTGCCTACAGATAGGCTTTGGGTCTCCATTCGGCCCTCTCCCTCATTCACATTGATACAATTTTTTTGTTCTGGGTCTTTGATGCCTGATACCTGATCCTATGAATACCTCATGATCACACAGGCTGGTGTGCTTATTCCATGTGGGGTTTTTTTGCCTCTCAGCTAGATGGCTGTTTGTCAAACTACATTTTATAATCTTTCTGATCACAAGAATTGCTTGATCACAGAACAATAAATAATGAATTATCTACTTACCTCCACTTTTAACAAAGTATGAAGAAAATGGTGCTTACAGAAATTAAGAAACTTGAATAATGCTGATTTGTAGATAAATGATATTTTTCCTCTGTGTGTATATGTGTTTTAAATTCCAAGACTAAGATTATTCCATTAGACTCAACTACGAAAAGATGCATGCACACACACATACACAAACACAAAGTTATAGTGCAATCAGTTTCTGATTAGGTCTTTATTAGCTTAGTGAATAGTTTAAAATATAATATGAAAAAATACATAAACCATAACTTTTGCTTCAATTTGAAGGAAATTAATGTTGTGAATTGCAAAGCATGGTGTGGTACGTCGATGAGTTAATCATTGTTTCATCTGGGTTGGATTAACCATTGTTTCTATAGTTTATGAAATGATTTCCATTAAAGAGACATGATCCATTATTTCTGTATTAGAATACTAATAGTGAGACTGCACAGCATGTTTTAAGCCTACCAATTATCTTTAAAATAATAACTTTTTTTTTTCCTCTTAAAAACACTCCTTATCTTAAACATGCCTCCAATACTAACATCTGAGATTCAAATTCATGGTTAAAAAAAGAATACAAAAGATCAAATGACTCAAAGAAATTCCGGGCTTTTTCTTGTCTACACATCAGGAGAGAAAATTGAAAATGAAAACATCTTTTCAGAGTCCTAACTACCAATTTACAGGTACTTAGTTACACTGGACACATCTTCAAAATCACTTACTCATGTCTCTTAAACTCATGCCCCTCTATCAGTCATTCTCCACTTGTAGCCATTGTGACTTTAAAAAAACATATATTAGAGATTGTTTTCACCCTAATTACAACCCTAAATAGCTCCCTTCCCCATTGAATTTGGAGTAGTATTCAGAGTCCTTGCTTTGTCTCCCAAAGCTTGAGTTATTTTCTGCTGACATATGAGGACATGTTCCACTCCACTCTCCAGACATCTATCTCCTTGTACATCTCACTTGTAGACTCTGTTCCTGATTCTATACTAAGAAAAAAAATCAATGCTCTCTAAGTACTTCTGCACTTCAACCGTTCAAGGTCCCAAATTTCAGTAGATGGAAATACCTGAACATTCCATACACTTCAATATAAAGACAACAAAAGTGGCAACATTAACTATGACATCATGTTTTTTGTTACTCTACATTCACCTACACAATAAATTAAATTACCTCTATCCTAGAAAGCTGGGAGCAGCAGTGAGTGATTATGATTTGGCCAGGGTAGGGGAAGAGTATAGATCATAATAATGGTTGAGTGTATTTTAATTATAATTTCTAAGTGGCACACAGAGTTAACAACATCAACTGCTGACAAAAAGGTTTGAAGTTTGAATTCATCCAGAAATACCTCAGATATCACACCGGATGATATAATTTTGAAAAAGGGAAAATCAACGACTCAAACTTATGGCAAGAGGGTGAAGTAGGCAGATAGACAATGCAGAATCTCAACCACAAAATGTGTAATGAAACAAATGAAACAGATACAGATGATAACTCTGGAACCTTGAGTTTCCAAAAAAACGGTGACCAGAGATACACATTTGTAAATGAAGACAATTACAAAGTATAAAAAAGGGACAGAACTTCCAAATGGAGAGCAAGTCAAGTTGATTTCAAGAGAGAATAGTGCTTCCAACATAAGAAGCAAAAAGAAATTTCAGAGTAGTTTGAAAGAAAGCTAATAGCCTTCTCACTTAAATATAAAAGGAAAATCATAAAATTTTAGCAAACATGCAAATAGCAGTAACAAAGGAAATAAGACAAACCACAAACAGAATGAACTGAGGACAAAAAGTTATGTGCATAATAGAAAATAGCAGCACCACTCATACCAACACAAAAGGAAACCAAACCAAGCCATCAAAATTACAGCCATAAACTCAATACCTATCAATGATTACATAGACTACAAATCAATTACATGCACCAATCAAGAGACAGAATAACAGAAAGGACACGAATGTATGACCACTGATATGCTGTTTACATGAGACACCTTTGAAACAAAAGTATATTTATAAAATCAAAGGATGTTTAAAAATCTGTGAAACTCAGTGGGGCTAAATACTAAGGATATGCAATAGAGCAACAAGGGGAGCAAAGTGATGAAGTCCCTGGGAAATCCCCAAAACAGACTTTAGGGACAGAGTGTGGCACCCCACCACACTCAACTTGAAAACACTCCTAAAGGTCAAAAAACAGACCTGGACCTATTTATAGGCTTTTCCTTTTGTGTCATTGTCTTTCTTTTTGTTGTTATTTTGTTTGGGGTTTTTTCTGTTGTTGGTTTGTTGGTTTTGTCTTCCTTTGTTGTTTTGCTTGGCTTTGCCTGGTTTTTACGTTTATTAATATCTCCACGTCTATCTAGGTAAGAGGTGGGATAAACAATTCGAAGAAGTAAGCAACTGGACCTACCGTTCTGGGGGGACACAGGAGAAGGGGAGGTGAGAGAAAGGAAGCGGGGGTGTGGGGGGGGATGAACCAGCCCAGGGACAAGGGAACAACAAGTGAACTAAAATTGATGGAGAGAAGGGTGTAGGCTGTGTAGTGGGACTTAATCTAGGGCAATGTAACAGCAGGGAATTACTGAACCCAAATGAAGGCCGAACATGATAGTGGGACAAGAGGAAAGCAAAAGGAAATAGAGGAAAGAACGAAGAGGCAAAGGACATTTATAGAGGTATAAATACAGGCATGTACAGATGTAAATATATTTATATAAAACAATAGGGAAATAGATCTATGTACTTATATTTATATGTTAAGTATTAAGGTAGCAGATGGACATTGGACCTCTATTCAAGTACTCCCTCAATACAAGAACACTTTGTTCTAATAACCCGGCTGTCAAAAGATATAGCACCTTAAAGACTTGAAGATAAACAAATGGCCATCTGATTGAAAAGCTATGAAGTCCACATGGAAGAAGCACGCCAGCCTGTGTGATCAAGAGGTGTCAATGGGATCAGGTATCAGGCATCTAAGACCCAGAACAAAGTCATGCCAATATGAATGGGCAAATATCCACGTCTTCTAAGATCCAGGCCATTTGCTCCATGCCATACTACTCAGGGATAAATACTGAAACTGTTTTCAGGATCAGTAAACAAAGGCAATCCAAGCAAATATAAGGCCAGGGGAGATGTATGACCTACTGGGGAGAAAGCTCAAACAGGAAACTCCCAGGAACAAAATCTCTGGAAGTATAAAGCAGCCACATATAAATTTCAAGATGAGAACCAAGTAGCCGAAGAACCTCTGTGATAAACAATGGAGCAAAGGAATTTGAAGAATTCAGAAGAGCCAAAGATTGGTAGAAACATGGAGAAAAAGAAAATATTTTCAATTTAGGCACAGGTCAAGTAGTTTATCGGGATATAAAAATAACTCCCACAAATCAATAAGATGCTAGCAAATAGCCCCAGAGTAGATTGAACATGAAATTTAAAGAAAGAGGGATGCACAAGATCAATAAATATATGAAAAGGCCATGGACTCCCGTGAATTACAAATTAAAACAACAGTAAGATACTATGGCTCCTTCACTGACTTGGAAAAAAACAGAAAGATTAAGACTAGCCATTTTTAGTGAAGAGGTTGAGAAATTAACACTCTCATATGCTCATGCATTTGTTTGGTAGGAAAATTGGCGTTATTGATGGTTCTAGAGATCTATTTTGGAGAGACAAATACATATTTGAGGGAACCTGAAGAGCGAACATAACAGTGGCCATTGTAGCAATGCTAATAACAAGAAAAAGGAAAACTCTCTGGTGACAGCAATCTATGACTTTCTAGAAAACATGAGGTAGGCTCTAAAATAATGAGATAAATCTACACTGGGATTTAAAATTGTCCAGGGGGTAGCGAACAAAAACCATGGCCCAAATCACTCTAAAGGTATGAAAAACATATATATGATAGATAATAGATAGATAGATAGATAGATGATAGATAGATAGGTAGATGATAGATAGGATGTGTGATATATTTGTATGTATATGTATCTGTATATACAACATATATATCTTTCTTTGCAGTTATATATAGTTGTGTTAGAAAACTAACCTTGGCTTATTATATATATATATATGGTTTCAAACTGCCCAACCCATAACTCACTAAGCTACAAGGACTCCCAGTAGCTTTTCCTTTGGGGAAAAGAAGAGCCTGGGGATTAAGAATATAAATCACTTTATTAGAGTATTTGTGTATTTAGTCATAAAGATGAAATTATTACTTACTTGCATAATTTGAAGGAAAAAATGACCAAATACAAAGGACAAGGTACATATGACTGCATTGTCTGTCTTGTTGTTGTCACTCTTTTGTTATTCATACTGACCACATGTGTCACAGAAAATTTCTACCTAGGGTGTGCTTGTCTACTCTCTTCATGGAATCAGATCCCCAGGTTTCCTCTGAAGTACACCCTGTTCAGTTCAAATCGCTTGTCTACCAGCCATACACCCAGGGATCTTATAACGATCTTAAGAACATCGCATGAAACTTATAATACTATTTTTATTAACAATAAATTAATTTATTTTAAAACATCAACCTTAGAAAAGTTGATCAGAGAACTGCAGTACAACAAAACAGAAAAATAAAGTCAAAATAACATTTCTATAACCTGTGGCTATGAACAAGATTAGGAAGTAACTTATTCAGCAAACTTGAGAAAGAGAGAGAGAAATAGATGTCTAGCTAATTTGGACTGCATTAAATTTCCTGTATGCGTCTATCATTTACAATGCATCTGGGGAATTCTTTATCTCTATACCTAAGATTATACATGTTTTCTATTTTTATCTCATTTTTCTTTTTCTACGTAACATAACTGGAATGTTAGCACTTCATTTTTAAGTGGAGAATTCCCTAGTTCATACAAATAATTCATATATGAATAAATATCATTTAGAAAGGCAAAGTGAGGAAATTGGCTTGTAGAAAGTCATCCATGCTGGGTAATTAGAACAAAAGTATGATTGGATAGAAAAGAGAGGCACACACAGACAGACCATCCCCCCTTCCCCCCCTACACACAAATAGAAATATTTCAGAACCGCCTTTCAGTGGAGGATCAGTTAGCTGTGATACCAAAGAAGGCATTGCTTATTAGATGCTAAATTTACTCTGGTTGTTTTGGATGACTCAAGCAATTATGGACTTCCAGTTCTATTAGTCAGGTAGGCTGAAAACTCAGGCTGGAAATCCATTTTACAATACCGAGGCAAAATCTTTCTCTTTTCAAAAACTTCACCCTTCACTCTTCTGGTTTTCAATTAATTGGATCAGGCCCACCTAATTACCAAGAGTACTCTCCTTTACTTACTGAACTTATTATAAATGTTAATCACATCAGCAAGCATATTTTAGTTTATGCTAGTATTAGACTAAACAACTGGCCACCCTAGCTAGCCAAGTTAATAAACTCATAAAATTAGCTGTCACAGCAGCTAAAGCCATAAATTTCCCATTATGTCATCATTAAATATTGTGCAGAACATTGGCTGGGGAAGTGCTTGCTCATTCAGTGGCCATATAAGGCCCTCTTGCATCTTCAAAGGACCATGCATCTGAGTTTTGCCAAGTTAAAAAGAAGCAGAATGATGTAGGGAAATTTCAGAACTTAGCCTGCAAAACCTTCTGTGTGACATCTCATGTTCCCTCCTCCCTCTTCTTCCTCTAGCCACATGTTGAAGATCGCAATGTCTCTACCAGCCTGGATCCCTGCCTGACTACGTGGAGCACAGCCATCCCTCCTTCTCCATCCTTTGACCATATTACTTGAGCGAGAAATATTTGTCTTTCCTGATAAAGCACTGAGATGTCCATTTGCTATAACACGGTGCACATTAGATACTTGAGGAATGCTTTATGGAGAACGTGATATCTGAAATAAAATAGAAGAACAACTAAAACGTATTTGAAAATGTCTCCCAAAGTTAGGTTCCATTTAGCAAGAATTATTGTCTGGAGGTCAAAATAGGCAGGTCTCTGGGGAGCTAGGATCTCCCCTGTTTCCAGAGTATGCATACCCATGAGGCTGCCATCTTTTACCCCCTAAGTTGATCAAACTGATTTTAAAGAAATGTGCAGTCCTTGACACCCATTGTCCGCTCAATGTCTTTACTTTAAAACAATGGAAATTAAAGAGCTAAGTCACCTAATCTCTAGCCCCCATCCCCTCCGGAGTAGCCAATCTAAGAAAGGGAGAGTGTACCTAACTTCAAAGAAGATGCCAACATTGGGGTTAGGCCAATTCAAGTGATCCTTTATTTGGCTCTATCAGAAGTTGAGATGGGACTGCCATCTAAGATATTTAATAATACAAAAGCCAGCAATTTCCCAAAGACAAAATTCAGAAGGGTTAGGAAAGACAGGGAATATAGAAATGGGAAGTGCAGAGGAGGGTTGGGAAAAGTGTACTTACAGTGTTGGAATTGCAATCAATGGGATTAACATCTGTGTAAGATTTTCTGAAGGGAAAACTTGCCTGCACTGTAAACCTTCATCCAAATCACAATGAAATGTTTAGAAATAATTTTTTAGAATTAAAAGAAAAAAGGAAAGAAAAAGAAAATGATCTACTGAAAATGTAAATGACTACAAGTAAGTTGGAGGGGAGATTCTCAACTCATCAACTCAATGATTATTCACCAGTTCCCTTTGGGTTCACACCAACCACAGCAACCCCCTGTAGATCAGAGTAGGATGGTTTTATGGATGGAGTTTCAATGGACGGTTTTTCAGGAGAAGTTCTGTCAGCTTTGCTTCCAAGTAGTCTATGGGTTTACTCAAAATGCTAACCTCTCAGCTGACACCTCAGGATGTTAGCCATTTGGACGAACCAAGGAAACCCATAGACTATTGTCTCGTTATTTCCCCATGCTGTCCTGTCAGTTCATCCCATGTGACCCCATGTGTCACAGAATAGAACTATTCCATAGGGGTTTTCCTCCCTATAATCTCTATGGATGCAGACTGCCATGACTTTTCTGCTACAGAGCCACTGGGTTAGTTCAAATCACCCTTCCCACTAAACTACAATTCACCATTAAGAATTGATCTAGTCCATTAATATTGGATATCACCATAAGCTGAATACATTTATATATCTCTTGCTCTTGTGATCAGGTGCCCACAGTACGTGACAACAATGAAATGGCAGCTTGTATACAGGTGCAGCGTATAATACATGCTGTTATTTGGTGCCCTCAAGTTGGTCCCAACTCATCGCGATCCTATGTACAACAGAAGGAAACATCACCAGAGCCTGCCCCATCCGCACAATGACTCTTCTATTTCAGCCCATTGTTGCAGCCACTGTCTCAATCCATCTTGTCGATAGCCTTCCTCTTTTTCAATGCCCCCCTATTTGACCAAACATGATGTTACTCTTCAGGGACTGATTAATCCTGACAAGATGTTCAAAGCACATAAGGTAAAGTCTTGCCATTCTTTCCTCTAAGGGACATTCTGACCATCCTTCTTCCAGGACAGATTTCTTTGTTCTTTTGGCAGCCTATGGTACTTTCAATATTCTTCACCAGCTCCATAATTCAAATACACCCGTTCTTCTTCCGCCTACCTTATTCAAGGTGCAACTTTAACATGCACATGAGGTGATCGAAGTACTTCGGGTTGGAATTATTAGGAGTATTTAAAAAGGGGAGTAGCATGTGACTCCGAGTAAACTCCTTGTTGAAATCCACACGGGTAAGAAGAGACAAGGTTGGGAATTAGACTCAATACTCTGCCCTTCTCACCCTGAGCCATCTCCACTGCTTAGCATCTCATTCCTCCCCAACCATGTGTCTTCCCTTGAAGCTCTTGCTAGCTTTTCTTTTACCTTTACCAAGTGATTGTTTACCTGCTGAGACATTCCTGCTTGAGATCTAAGTCTCAAGCTGTAAGCTCACCTCACTCTGCTTGAACAGATCTGGGAGGGAAGTGGGGGGAGGAGAGACAGAAAATAGCTCAGCCAAATGTTCCCAGATAAATGTTTTTGGAAAAAATGTGCAAGTTGCTAATGTGAAGGTTTATTTTGGGGCCCGTCATAGGTGGCAGATGTTAGAGGAGATGAATACCTGACTAGACAATTATGCATAGAAATGGATAGCAGGTTGCATAAAGAGTTGATCTTAAATTTTTTTTAAAAGGACAATATAATCAGATTTCTTCTGTAGATTCTGCATGCTTATCTTAGATTAGTTTCTAGGGACTGATTTGGACCCTATATTTATTCCTGAACCTTTGTACTTACAAAACCGTTAATAAGAGATGTGGAAATAGACTGTGCCTACAGAGGCAGGCTTGGGAATGTAATTAGGGAACCCAACATTCAGACACTCTGACACTCAGATGGTAGAGCGCCGATTAATTACAGCTATATTGTTTATGGACATAAATATTTACACTTCATTTCACATTAAAATTCAGCTTCTTAGAATATGAAGCCCAAGCCTCTGATTGCTGGATAATTAACGGCAAAAGAACACATCAAGGCTTTGAGGAAGTGGAAAGCGTGCAGTTTCACTCGGGGAATTCTCAGTAAGAGGGAACAAAGTATGTGGCCAAGGGTTCCGTTCTGTAAGCGTTAAATGCCCATCTACTGAGAGGTAAGAGTCGGGGCTCAGAGATAAACTGGATATTGCCTGGGCTCCTCTGTAGTGTAAACCTCGTAAATATTATATGAGAAGTAGAAGGATTGCGCAGACCTCATGGGAAAAGTTCCAAGGACTTCAAGAAGCCAAGGTTGCCAGAGTAGACATGGTTGTTCGGTGCCATGGGGTCAGTTCCGACTCATAGTGACCCAACATACACTAGAATGAAACAGCGCCTGGGCCTGGGCTAGGCTCAAAATCTTTCTTATGCTTGAGTCCCTGGTTTCAGCCCCTGTGTCAGTTCATCTTGTTGAGAGCCTCTCTCTGTGTTGCCCTTCATTTTAGTATGATGTTCTTTGCACAGCTGGGCCTGTCAGAGGAACATGTATGTACAAGGGAAATGTTTTTTTGGGAAACGTTGGGAAGACAATGGGAGGAGCATCAAGATTCAGCTTCAATCTTTTGTTGGAGCTTACTGTCATCTAGTCAATGCTGCCTCATAGCAACCTCCTGGGGGGTTCGGATGCCATAGCTGTTTATGGGAGTTGAAAGCCCAGTCTTCTGTCGGATCAGCAGGTGCCTTTCTTGGGGTGTGATGTCCAAGGGATTGAGTTCTGCAATGGGTGAGTGTAACTGGGGAGCCTGCTTTGACGCTAGGCTTTTGGGGCTTAGAGTCCACCTTTCAGCTAGCATTATGGGGGATTTATCTTCCAAATATCTATTATAGCAAACACCATGTCATCAAGTCAATTCTGACTCATGAGCCCGATAGGGCAACGCAGAAGTACCTCTATGTGCTTCCAAGACTGTAAATCTTTATGGGAGCAGGAAGTTTATTCTTGCTTCTATGGAGCAGCTGGTGGGTTTGAACTGCTGCCCTTGTAGTTAACAGCCTAATGTGTAATGTTGCAAGTCTCCCTTAGCTGAATGGCATACCACTCTTCCACTGCGTAAAATGTGGTCAAACTCTCAGCTACTGCTGGGCTTGTTCTATCAAAGCATCCCGAGACTTGGTGCCACCGGCATCTATCATCTGAATCCTGATGACTCCGCCATAATAATAGCAACCTTTACAGAGGTCTCCAGATAATCCTGGCTACTTTTCCGTTAGATGCTGGTGAGTTGTTTCTGACTCATAAGTACCTGCTGCACAAGAACTCTTTAGAGTATTAGAAAATGAAGGTGTTACTTTAGGAGTATGGTGCCTGGTCCAACCATGGTGTTTCCAATTGCTGAATGTGCTTGCGAAAGCTGAACATTGAATAAGGAAAGCCAAGGAATAATTAATGCATTTCAATTGGGGTTCTGGTGAAGAATATTGAAAAATACCATGAATTCTCAAAAAGACAAACAAACCTTTCTTGGAAGAAGTCTAGCTGGAAAGCTCCTTAGCAGGGACAGTGAGACTTCCTCTTATATACTTTGGACATGTTGCCAGGAGGGACTGGTCCCTGGAGAAGGACATCCTGTATGTTAAAGGGTCAGCATGAAAAAGGAAGGCCCTAAACAAGATGGATTGACACTGTGTCTGCGACAATGGGCCCCAACATAAGAACAGCTGTGAGGATGGTGCAGGACTGAGCAGTGTTTCCTTTTGTGGAGCATAGGGTCGCTATGGGTCAGAACATAACAACAATAACAGCATAAACACCTCATATCTAATGGAGTGAAATCCTACCCAGATCTGTGCCATTTTTCAGTGCATTGATGGATTGTAGCAATCCATCTTTTAGACAATTTTCCTCATGTTTGCTGGCCTTCAAACCCTCCAAAACATGATGTCTATTTTAGAGATCTCTTTCCTGATGACCTCTTCCAAAGTAAGTGAGTTGAAATCTAACTGTCTCAATTCTAAGGAACATTCTGGTTGGATTTCTCCTAAGACTACTTCATTCGTTCTTCTCGCAGTCATTGTATCATCTACATATTTTGTTAACACCACAATTTGAATGTAGCAATTCTTCTTTGGTCCAACAAAAGGAGATGTTTGAAAACGGCATGGGTTGGGTCACACACATGAGCCTTTAAATACCCGTTTTTTAAGGATATAACTCTTCTTCATTTAAAAAAATCATTTTATTGAGGGTTTGTGCAACTCATATCACAATCCATATCCATCCATTGTGTCAAGCACATTTGTACATTTGTTGCCATCCTCGTTCTCAAAACAGTTGTTTTCTACTTGAGCCCTTGGTATCAGCTCCTCTTCTTTCCCCTCCCTCCCCACTCATCCCTCCCTCATGAACTCTCCATAATTCATAAATCATTATAGTTTTGTCATGTCTTACACTGTCCGACATCTCCCTTCACCCACTTTTCTGTTGTCCATCCCCCAGGGAGGGGGTTATATGTAGATCCTTGTAATCAGTTCCCCCTTTCCACCCCACCCTTCTTCCACCCTCCCAGTATCGCCACTCTCACCACTGGTCCTGAAGGGATCATCTGCCCTGGATTCCCTGTGTTTCCAGTTGCTATCTGTACAAGTGTACATCCTCTGGTCTAGCCAGATTTGTAAGGTAGAATTGGGATCATGATAGTGGGTGGATGGCTGAGGAAGCATTTAAGAACTAGAGGAAAGTTGTATGTTTCATTGTTGCTATACTGCACCCTGACTCTTCTGACTGGAAATCTTTTGCTCTTAATTGTTAAGTTAGAGAAATAAACTATTTTAATTGTCAAACCATGCCTTTCGGCTCTGGGAAGGCTCTCTCTTTCCAGCGCACAGAAAGCTGTCTCTTACTGTTATCATTCTGTATTATTGTCCTTACATATTGGAGCCCCACTGCCCAGACTAGCTATGACCTCCTCAGTGGTAGGAACATGCTACACTGGTCTCCTCAGTCCCTCTTCCCATGCCAGCACAGACCTGGCACATAGAAGGGACTCCCTGAACATTGTTAGTGTCCTCATATTTCCAGGAATATTTTCTCCGCTAGAAGCAGAGTACAGAAAACTGTCTTAGATACTGTGATGGAGTGAAATATCACAGCCCTTCTACTCAAGTCTCTTTAACTCCCCGCCAAATAATTAGGTGGGGCTATCCAAAGAATGTGTGTGAAACACTAATAGAGTGGGATTGATCGATTTTAGTTACCATTTCCTGACTATAAGGATGAGTCATATCCTTAGAGCGGCAGGAACAGAGAGAGCAATCCCAGGGTATTGGCAGAGCATGTCCAAGATCTCTGTCTGAAGTGGCTGAAGCTCCTGCAACAGATGTCCCAGGAACTGTGATGTGGAGACTATGGGATAGAGACAGAGGGACTGCGAGGTACAGACCAAAGGGACCATTTGGCCGAGAATCTGATGACCAGGGAGAGACGTGGTTGTTGCCAGAGGAGAGGTGTTGCTGGACCAATGACTGTTACTTTTTACTAATAATTACCTGTGAACACCTATTAACTTCCCTCATTAGCCACCATGATTGTGAGTATCATTGGTGAATTCTGTGTGGCCATTGCAGCAATGACCCAAACGAGTGGAGAAGTAGAGTGTTGTGGGATGAACGATTGGTGTCAGAGCAGGTACAGAAATATGGAGCTGGGAGCCATGGCTAACCCATGCCCTTGATAACAGAGAACCGAGAGGAGGTCAGGTATGGCCTCCTGCATTGTTTACCCAGACACTCAAACTGAAATACTTGTTCATGTGAGCAGGAAGCACTGTTAAAGCATTGGCCTCAGGCATGGCTGCATCCTGGGATGCACCTTGCCAGCAATAAACCTGTCCTGAATCTGGCTCGGCTTCTCTCTGAGGACTGGCTTTAATTGTCTATAATTCAAAGAGGCTCTTTCCAAGCAGACTCCACTTGAGACTCTGGGATTTGATCATTGCATTTTGTGATCTAACAGAAGAGAGATCATTGCATTTCACTGCCCAGCTACATTTTCCCCCCACAGACTTCTGCTTGGCCACATTGTGGATTCATGCTCACATTATGTGTTAGGCTGGATTGTCTAGAAAAACAAATCCAGTAATACTCATATATGTATAAGAAAGAGCTATATATTCACAAGTAGGCTTATATTAAGAAAGCATCCCCGCCCCGTCCAACTTAAGTCCGTAAATCTGAAAGCATCCAGGTCCCCATCAGACTCACATAGCTGCAGGCTGATATCACAGAAAGGTAAAGGGCGATACAGGAAGATCTCAGGATGCCAGGTACTGAGTCCAATGGCTCCAACATTGGTAGAGAAAAAAACATGGCAGGGTGTTGACAAGTGTCAGGGTATGTCAAGGAGTCTGCATGGGGCCACCCCTGGAGAAAGGCGGAGTCTCAACAAACGAGAAGGTGAGGGGGCAGAGAGGGAGGGAGGATCTCAGTTTCTTTCTTAGCAGAAGGCTACAGCCTCAAGGCCATGACCTAATGGACACACCAGGCGATGACTTGATGGTGCAGGTTGCACCTACCCCGACACATTCGTACATGTTCAAGTTGACATACAATCTAAGTGCCACACCTCAGGAACTCCCTGAAGTTAGAGAGATAGAGTAAACAGGGTTGGCTGCACCAACGGTGAGGTTGTGCAGCACTGGGCTGTACTTCCTTCTGTTTTGTTGAGTTGGAGTTGACTCAACAGCACCTGGCAACAGCCCTGTGCTGAAGAGTAGAACCATCCTGCAGAGAGTCCGCATGACTGTGGCTCTTCAGAAGCAGATTGTCAGACTTTTCTCTCCAGGCCTCTCTGACTAGGCTTCCATGGACAACCTTTTGGTAAGGCGTTCCATGCTTACTGTTTGTGCTATTGGGTTACTCCCTGTGACTGTCAGCTCCACTGAAACCACACACAATGGGACTGGGACAAAGCAAGAAAAATTGCAAATGGGACCAAAAAATAGAGAAAGGATGTCTGGCAGACAAAAGCAACACTTATTTACTCTTAAATACCTGCTTTCAGGGCGCTATCCTTGGTCTCGCCACGATGCATGACAAGTTTTTCACGATGTTCACTTATTGAATGAAAGCTCAAAAACAAACAAATAAACTGGGTCAGATTTATTGATTTCGCTCATCCTATCAGCAACTCATGCGGCTGCATGAAAAGAGCTGGCCCCTGTGTGTTTGCGTCATGATTGCCAGTCCACTTCTTCATTTAAAACCAGTCAATCTACAAGCACACAGCACGATGAGTTCAGTTTCCAACATGAAATTTGTCATTTCTATTAAGAGGTTTCCAATCCAGCAATCCAGTTGGGCTACTTTTAGATTTCTGCCCACAAGCACAGGCATCAATCTGTTTCCCACAAAGTGTTGTTTGCTGTGATAATCTCACCTCCATCACATGTTCCTATCTTTAACTCATTGTTATTAAATGATTATAGAGGAGGCTCAGGAAATTTAAGGCCAGGGAGTGTTTGACAACAAAAGGCAGGAGATGAAGGCAACTTGATGGGGACATTTACACTTGGGTTTAGATGCCGCTCTGTTACCAACTCACTTTGGGCACACTAGTTTACTTTACTCAGGTATGCTTCATCTGCATAATTAGGAGCTTGGATTAGATGATTTCTTTGTTCTTTCAGAATCCAATCTCTACATATGTATGCATGATTCGTGTGACAGGAATGAGATTCCAGAGAACATGGCTTCATCCAGGCTTCTAGACATGACATTCATACAGACCTACTGAAATATCCACCCAATAAACACACTTGAGGCAACTTGTGCTTTGGTTTAGACTGAATTATCTGACGGTCTCCCAGAAGAACAAATAAATCTATCCTGCCAGAAGTACAGCCAGAATGCTCCTTGGAAGCAAGGAGGATGAGACTTCCTCTCAAGTTCTTTGGACATGTTGTTAGGAGCGCTGCGTCCCTGCAGAAAGATACCATGGTTGCTAAAGCAGAGGGGCAGAGGAAAAGAAGAAGGCCTTCAATGAGATAGACCGGCACAGTGGCTGCAGCAACGGGCTCCAGCATAAGAACCATTGGGAGGATGGCCCAGGGTGAGGCAGTGTTTGACTCCGTTGTACACAGCGTCGCTGTGAGTCAAAATGACTTGACTGCACCTCACGACAATATTTGATTGCAACAAAATTTCCAACCTATTTGTTTCACAGTTTCCCTCATCCACTATGTGTCTTTCCTAAAAGAATTGATGACATTTCATTCTCAAATATACGTGTTTACCTCGTTGCATTCTGTGACTTAACTGATACCGGTTTCTGCAACCAAGAGATATTCCTTCTTTCTTTTCCAACTGTTGATCTGGTATCCAATCCTTAAAATCCAGGAAAAAGACCCCCTGCTCTATCAGGGTAAATCAGAGAGTACTGCTACAAAATCATAGAAACCATTCTTAAACAAAGTCAACAAAATATGATTGTTCCCATTCTTCCACGTAGATCCCTATACTTCTGAAGGTGATGTTACCATCTCTCCAACTTTTCATGAAAGAATCCCTCCCTGCTCCATTTATACCATGGTAAAGGGGTAGTTAGTATACCCGGGGGACAAGAAATCCTTGGATTTCTTGTAAATGTTCTTTGCATGTTGGTAACACACCGAATCCCAGAGGGGCAAGATCAGAGTTGTAGTTTGAATGGCTGAGATTCCCCAATGAGATTTGCACAGGACAGCCCTTGCTACCCTTGAGCAATGAGCAGATGCATTGCCTGGTTAGAAAAAAAAGTTCCTTCCCACATCTCCCCTGGCCTCCTACTCATCAACATATCTTCCCACTTTCTGAAACTTCTTTGTAGCAAGCGCCCATGATCATCCAGTCCATTTTGAGATAATCTATAAACATTGCCCCTTGGGAATCTTCCCCAAACTTTCTGAGGTGACGCCTCTGCCTTGAAATTAACCAGCCCAGGAGATCACCTCAGAAGCCACTGTGTTGCATGTACTGTTTTGGAGCTACTCTGTTCAGGCTAAACATGTGTATTACTGAGAGAACTTGTCTGCAGCCATCCACTGATTGCAGCAACCTGGTGAAATACCTCTGCTTAAAGCCATCATCTATGTATGGGTTGAAACTGTGGTAGCGATACTTTTCCAGTGTGGTTGTCGTTAAGTGCCATTGAGTCTGTTTTGACTCAGAGCAACCCTACATACAAGAGAACAATTTACTGCCTGGTCCTCTGCCATCCTCCCAATGCATCCACGTACAAAGTTTCCCTGCTTAACAACTCACCTCCTCCAATCACAGTGGAGCCCCACCCTTCCCTGTTGCAATTTTGAAATGCTTCATTTACTCCTTTGAGTGACAGTGAACATGTCCTCATATTGGTATAGTATATGAGAATTGATCGCTGCTCTATTCAGGATCATATCCTTCCCCTTGGGTTAGCAAGTCCTGCGAGGTTGGGCATGGATGAGTTTTGTAGCAAGCCCGGCCTTCTTCACCTGGGAACCCTGCTTCTCACTTCTTTGGGGAGTGTTGGAGTCATGGCGACTAAAACTAATGAGCAGGTTTATGTTAGAAAGGCAAAAGGAAATAATGTCAATGAAAGTGCTTAGTACTACATTCGGAAGGTAGAACAAATTCGTGTCACTTGTATTCTTGGTTGGCACCAACCAAACTCAAACCAAACTAGCTGTGTTTGAACTGATTTGAGCTTATGACAACCCGAGTGTCTCCGAGTAGAAATGGTTTCATATATGCAACCTTTCAGAAGCAAATCTCCTGGCTTTTCCTCCAAGGTACCTGAGTAGGCTGGAATCACCAATGTTTCAATTAGCAGCTGAACACTTGGTTGCACTACCTACAGGGAGCTTAGAAAAGCTGCCAAAATCCTCTTTATTATACTTCAGATCAAAGCCAAATTCCTCACTACATTTCACAAGGCTGGATATAATCTGGCTTCTGTTTATTATCCTTTACACCACTCTTGCTTGGTTGCTGATTGAGATACACCATTAATTGCATATATTTAAATATTGCAATTAAATATTGCATATGCATAATTGCATATATGTAAAATTTGATAAGTTCTTACATATGCATACATTAGGAAGCCATACCCATAATTGGAATAATAAGTATTCATCACCCACAAATTTCCTGGTGCACTTGTGTGATTCTTTATTCCCAACCTTTTCTTCTTCAATTTCTTGTCTTATCCATTGGAGATTACTAATATGTTATTTGCAACATTTTCTATAATTTTGCATACATTCATTTTTTAAAATCATTTTATTAGGGGCTCATACAACTCTTATCACAATCCATACATACATCAATTGTGTAAAGCACATTTGTACATTCATTGCCCTCATCATTCTCAAAACATTTCCTCTCCACTTAAGCCCCTGGCATCAGGTCCTCATTTTTCATACATTTGTTTTTTTTGGCCTTTTCACACCTTAATTGTTTTAAGATTTAACTGTCCAAGGACCTTATCCATATTGTAGAGTACACATATCACTGATTCATCAGTGATATATAGTATCACTGGCTCATTCTTTTTTATTTCCAAGCTATATTCCACTGTATGACCATATCACACTTTGTGGAATGATATTTTGGTTGTTTCCAAATGAATTTACTGTGAGCTTTCATATACAAGTTGTTTGTGGATACACAATTTTATCTCTTTGGGCTAGACCTGGCAGTGGATTATTTGGTTCATATGATGGCATTAGTTTATATTTTTTAAGGAACTATGGACCAGTCTCCAAAGTGGTTGTATCATTGTCTATTCCTATCTGGTAGCATCTGAGAGTTCTAGTTGTTCCATATCTTGCTCATCACTTGTTATCATCAGTCTTTTAAATTTAGAAACTTTGATAGGTATATCATGGTGCCATGTATTGTTATTAATTTGCATTCCCTGGCATGGACTCAATGGCAGTCAGTGAGTGAGTGGAAAAATAATAAAAGATCCCTGGTAGTATAGTGGGTTACTCGTGGGGTTGGGGGGGGGGGCGGACAGCACTGACCACAAAGTTAGCATTTTGAAACCAACCGGTGCTTGAAGGGGAAAAGAAAAGACATTCTACTCCTTTAAATTCTTTCAACCTTAGGACCCAAAGGCACAGTGATATATACCTTGTTCTTACAGGGTCAGTACAAGGCATAATGGAATCAATAACCACGAGTCATTTGGTTTTGGAAGGAATAATAATTTTGAACATCTTTTCTTAATTGCACTTGTCATTCCCATTTCTTCTTTAGCATTGTTTCTGTTATAATGTTTTGCCTGCTTTCTTTTAAGTTTGGTTGTGTGTTGTTATATTCATGAATATATCTTTGTTATTCCGGCAATCCACAAGACTTCCAAAAGACGCCGGCCTTGAAAGTGCGGTTCTCCTCTGTGCTACAGAGGCTGACTCGCAGGCAGCATGGGCTCAGTGGCACCAGAGTTGGTTGGTGGTTTGGAGTCAGATTTACTAATTGCTTAATTTTATTAATTTGTACTTGTGGTACTGTATCTAGTAAATTTTGTCTAACCTGATTATACAAAAGTTTATTCCGTATTTTGTTTGAGGAATTTTATATTCATGTGTTTTACATTTTAGAGTGGAACAAACTGAACGAATTTTTATGTGTGCAACAAGCTATACATTGAAGATCATCTTTACATGCTTATATTCAAAATCTTCTGGGGACAATTGTTGAGATGGATCCAGGAACTTGGGCTACATGAAAAGCATAAACCACATCAAAGTTGGGGGAAGACCCATTAGCATCCTGCTT
>NW_022111371.1:3502544-3531564 GCF_000313985.2 Echinops telfairi
GGGAATGCTGGAGAAGTGCAGTGTGCTCCTGCTGAGAGTTTGGGAAGAAGGGGAATGCTGGAGAAGTGCAGTGTGCTCCTGCTGAGAGGGGGAGGAGAGCAAGTTGTTTGAAGAGAGTAAATGGTAACTGTGTACTTTAAAATCAGGAAAGGTGTATGTATCAGCGTCGTATCATTTCATCACATTTAATCAATTTGTATGTTGAACAAATCATCTGAGAAATGAAACGATAGGAAGACAAGTGAAGAGAATTGTAGCATTTTTCCGATGAAGGACATTGACAACAGCCTTCAGGACTGATTAGGGCTCAGCATAAAGAGTGAAAACGCTTATCTTCACAATGACTGCAACAGTGGGCTCAAAGGCAGGAACAACTGTGAGGGTGGCACAGGCCCAGTCAGTGTCTCCTTTTGTTGTTGTACACCGGGTTACTATGAGTCGGTAATGAATGGAACTGCAACATTAAAATGTTAACGGCAATAAACTGTATATGTAAATTGTGTTGAAAGGGCAAATATTTGTTCTATATGTACTTGGCATCATAATTTTTTTTTTTAATTTATAAACCATATTTTAAAGAATCTCCACAACTGGACCAATAAGCATTATTGTGATAAATGGGGAAGGGATATACATTGTCAGGAATTTAATTTTACTTAGATTCACAATCAACCCTTATGGAAGCAGTAATCAAGAAATCATATGCTGTATTGTACTGAGCAAATCGACTGCAGAAGGCCTCTTTAAAGTGTTAAAAAACAAAGATGTCATTTGGAGGCTGAATGTGTGCCTGAGCCAAGTCATGTTTTCCTCAGTTGCCTCATGTACATGTGACAGCTGGACAAGAGATAAGGAAGCCAAGAAATTATTGATGCTTTGGGATTATGGTGTTGATGCAAAGAATACTAAATATACCATGGACTGCAAGAAGAAGAAAAACACCAGTGTTGGAGGTAGTATAAGCAGACCTCTCCTTAGCAACGAGGATGGCAAGATTTTGTCTCATATTTTGGACAGGTTCTAAAGAGGGATCAATCTCTGAAAAAGAGCATCGTCTAGGTAAATATGTGAGTATGAAAGAGGAAGCCACTCAGTGAGATGGATGGACACAATGGCTGCAACAAGGAGCTCAGGATCACTTGCTGTGCTTCATTCTGTGTTCCACTGGAGTACCATGAGTCCTAAGCCACTTGACAATGAACAACAATAGCAGTAAATGCTACTGCTTTTGTGCATTCTGGTGGCTAGTTGCCATCAAATCAGATCTAAATATCGGTGACCTTATAGATAAAATGCAAAACTTACCACAATGGTGTCAATGCTGACTCCTAGCAACCCTATAGGACAGAGTAGAACTGCCCCTGTGAGTTTTCAAGACTGTAACTCTACAGGAGTAGAAAGCCCCACCTTTTCCCCATGAAATACCTGTGGACCTCTCGGGTAGCAGCGCAATGAGTAACCACTGCGCCACGAAGCACAGTGATATTACATCATTCAATGTTCACAGTCCTGCACCGTGTTCACGATCGTTGGTATGTTATACCCATGACTCTGGATATTGGGTCAGTGAATCTCATGTAGGTTTCTCCTCACTGTCACAGGCCCTCTATCAAATTTGATGTTCTGTTCTAGTGACAAAGTCTCAAAGTTCTCACTTCTAAAGAGCATTCTGAATGCATTCTTCCCAATTTTGACTTATTTGTTCATCTGGGCAACCACATTATATTGAATAGTCTTGGCCAACACCATAATTTGAATGCATCAACCCTGTTCAAGTTGTTCGTTTCCATTCTAGCTTTAGTACACTCAGGCTATCCCAAGTATCATGTTTAGGTCAGGGGTACCTTCGTCATCCCAGTGACATGCTTGTGCTTTAGCACTTTACAGAGGTGGCTTGCACACAGGTTCCAAATGAAATATATCATTTTATTTCATCATGTTTCTCTGTCCTTTGATTGCTGATCCACTTGTTGCTGTTAGGTGACAGTGAGTCTGTTCTGACCCATGGGGACCCTATGTACCACAGAATGAAACACTGCTTAGTCCTGCACCATCTTCACAATTTTTTTTATGTAGTGAGTTAGGTAATTGTGCCAGCCTGGCTGTTAATCACATGTGGGGCTAATTGAAACACAGAGGGATAAATGGGTGGTGAGCCTCACCTTTCTCGCTCTCCAGTCTCTTGCTTTGTGATGGTCACACCAGGGTGCAGCTGCCTTAGCTGTTCCCTGCTTCAGCTTGCAAGATTGACTTCCTACAAGACATCCCCAAGGAGAAGCCACATGGACCTATCCCGATGCAGCCCTAGGTGCTGGAGCAGCCTTATGGAGACCCCTGCTAGTGTTGAGATGCTTATTCGTTTACTGACTCAGCTTTCCTCCCGCAGTCGGCATCATTGCCTCTGTTTTGTGAGGTGGAGGACTTTGTGGACTGGTGTTGGGTTAATGGGTTGATGTTGGACTTGTGGGCTTGGGAAGCATTGGGTTGGGATGTTTTTGTGATGCACACTTTCTTTACATAAAACTCTCTTATACATGAGTTGCTGTGGATTTGTTTCTCCAAAGTACTCAGACTAATACAGGTGGCATATCTCTTGCTTTTTTAAAAATTTTATATCTTTCAGTAACATTTCATAGTGTTCAGTGCACAGGTCTTGCACAACATTTTTCCAGACATACATCTATTTCATATTTATATGCTAATGCATGTGGTATTTAAAAATAATGTATGATTGTACTTGGCTAGTATGAAGATATATAGGCAATTATTTTGTATCAAATGTGTTTTCTGCTTCCTTGCTAAACATATATATGTAATTTTATTGTGTTTTTCTCATAAATATTAGAACAAAAAATAACTTCAAAAAGGACTTGTTCCTTTCCAATTTAAATGCTATTATTTTGTCATATTAACTACTACTGTATTACCTAGCAATGGTGAACGTCAGTACTTTTACATTGTTTCAATTTTAGGGGAAAATATTCAGATTTCCACTTTTATGTACAATACTGCCTGTAGGTTTTTAAAATTTATTTTGTAGGTAGCTGTCATCAAATTAAAGCTATTTCCCTTTATTCCCAAATTGCTAGGAATTCATGAAAAGAATGACAACTGAATATTTCAAATATTTTTTCTGGAACTATTTATATGATTCTATAGATTCTCTATTTTTAGTTTGTTCACATGATGAATTATATTGATTGATTTTCAGTTATTAAACCAGCTTTGTATTCCTAGGAAAGAAAACCTCTCCTTAGTCAATATGTATTATTCTTATCTATTATTGTTGAATTTGACTGGCAAAAATTGGTTTAGAATTTAACATGTCAATTTTTCATCATAATGTAATTTCATTTAGTTTTACGTTTGTTTGGTTTAATCTTATTTTAGTATACGTGGAATATATGTATCTGGATTTGTTAGCAATGTAATGCTGGCTCAAAGAACAAACTTGAATGTATTATCTTTTCTTGAACTTTCTAGAAGATATATAAAAGTCAACGTCCAAACACAGTGGCCATGGAGTCAATGCTGACTAGTAGGACAGGGCAGAACTGGCCCCTGTGACTTTCTGTGATTATAATTCTTCCATCTTTTCCCACAGAGTGGCTGGGGTATTTGACTGACTGCCAACCAAGGAACCACTAAGCCATAAGGCCTCCAGAAAATATGTAAGTCATAAGGAAACATTCCTAGGTGTTTTCCAAGGACATTCCAGTGTTTCAGCCTTCTTGGTGTAGATCCAGATTTCTATCCATAATCATTTCCTCTTCTGGGGGTGGGGGTGGGGGAAAGAGCTTCTTTTAACATGTCCTATAGGGCACATCTGCTAGTAAGGACTTATTTTAGCCAGGGAGGTGTGAAATGCTCTTTATTTCCCCTCTTCTTCTGGAAAACGCTTTGATTTGGTGCAGAATTATCAGTAGAGAATGTCTGGTTTTTCAGAGCAGGTATGAAAGGTTTAACATCTGATTTTTTTTTTTTAATCAATTTATTGGTAACATCTGATTAGGCAATGTCTGACCACAGAAAAGTCCGTCCATGGTCCAATAAGTTGTCTTTTTTCACCCAGTGGCTTTAAAGACCCCACCTACAGAATATTGGGGCACGAGACCAGGAGTGGGATCCAGGCAGAAGAGGAAGAGGTCATGGCACTGGTTGTGGGCTCTCTGCCTTTCTCAGGTGGGCAGGACCTGTAGAACTGGAGGCAGGACAGGTGCTTCTGCTCCTCAAGTGAGAGGAATAGGGGGCTGTGCTGGACACAAGCCCCTCCCTCCCCTCTCACTTCCTCTGGGTTGTTTCCACCTTCACCAGCCCTTAGTGACCACTCTCAGGCCCCTTTGCTCTGGCTTCTGCCAGAAACTCCAACAGCAGCAGCAACAGCGACAGCAACAAGGACAACCAGAAATGGATTCCTACAATGCTTAACTACGGTGTTTGCACAATATCCAAGGCACGTAGTGTCCATTTCACAGAACACATGTGGGCATGAAGCAGCACAGGAACTCTGCTTTAAAGATGTGGCTCTACTGTCTTCTCATTGGTGCCATTTTCGGAGACAACTCTGCCGTCATTCTTGTCTTTGTTCCTTTATATGTCATGGATTTTTTTTAACTGTCTGCTCTGATGTTCTTGTCTCCATAACTGGTCCTGAACAATTGTATTATCATGATCACTAGTGTTGTGCTCTCACGTGACTTTTGTTTGGGATTCACGGAGTTCCTTTAATCTATGAATTCATATGATTAAAGTACAAGCTCCTTGAGAGCTGTGGGGGCATTTGCTTGGTCCCATCAAAAGCCAAAACTTAGAAAAGTGCCTGGGACACGGCAGACACCTGGAATATTTGTTGAAAGAAAGGTAGGTTGACTCTTTAGGGACAATCCAAAGGCAAGTTCATAAGATGTGCAGGAAGAAGAACAGAGAACTAGAAGTGCCTTGTTCCCCCACCCCACCCCCAACACACACAAATGAGAGTGCCTTACGGAAAAGGAAGGGTAGAAAGAGAGAAGGGGAAAAAATAACATGCAGAACTCACAGAATAAAAAGATCTGAAGTAGGTCAGGTAGTGACTCTGACATCATCAAGGATCCATTTTCTTTTTACCTTTCAACTCTATCCTCTGCAGTAGGTAGTATTGATATCTCAGTCCCACTCATTTCCCCAGAATCCCTGCCACAGTTCCAAGCAACATTTGCAGAAAACAACTTTCAGAGCGTATAAAAGAATGTAATTTTTCCTTGGTTCCATCGAAAGGATAAAAAAAAAATCCAAAATCTCTTCAGCAAACTTTCCTTACATTGCTTTGCCTGTTGTTGATGACCAGTCTCAAATGTGTGCCTATCAATGCACATGGACTTACCCAGATTAGCCTTACTGAATTGTCTGAGTGTCTCTGCACTGTTTTAACAGATGTAACACAGGTGAGTGGCTTTACTGAAAGTACATGTATGTAGTATTAAATTAAAAATGGAGCCGAGGGGGAGTGGGGTGCCAGCCCCACCCGCTGCTTGAACTCACTGATTCAGTAATACTACTTCTGGGTTCAGTAATGCACAATTATACGGTTGAGATATATAAGTATTATATTAAAGTCATCAAGAGCATGAGAGATAATACAATAATACAGTCAGACATATTACATGGTAGCATTGCTCACCTCCGGAGGCCCCGCTTGGTGGTCCTCGTAGGGGGAACCCAGCTGCCAGAGCAGGAGCTGCCTCCCTCGCGGGAGCTGCCCTCTCATCCACCGCCCTCATGGGAGCAGCCCTCCTTCCTCAGCCACCCTCTGCTGGCCACCCTCGGCCAACCCCTTCCCGAGAACCAGGGAGCCTCATTATTTATTGCTAACCACGCATCATATCACTTTAGGGGGGTCTGATTACAGAGTCATACATCACAGAAAGGGGCAATACAATTCATTCTAGAACAAGTTTGATCACTCTGATGTCTCATATAATAAAACAGACAACTACTATTCTGGGAGGCATGCCAGTCCCCTGATAGCGGACAATAACCTAAGTCACAGGGAGGGGTAGCGACATAGGCAATACAATCAATAGGAGGGTGATGACCTAGGGGTGTGCCCATATTTGTTGTGGGATAAACAGTGGTGTCTGCTTGATCTAGACAGCTGATAATGGCTACCTAACCTCGGTCATCCTTGGGCGGGTTTGCCCTCTCTGGTATCTCCTGCAAGTAAACAGACCACCACTATCCTTATCAGAAGAGAGTGGGTCTTATTTAGGGTGAGTCAGACTAATAGTCTAGCCACTATAGATGGCTGATGTTAAGGAGAATAACCTCTGACCTACTTTCGCTGATCACCTATGGTACAGTCACTCATAAGCAGCTAAGTCTGGTACATATTTTGGGGAGACAACTTAAGAGATATCCCTCTGTTCCTCACACATGTATTCTACCACAAGAGGCTAGAAGTCTAAATTCAGGGCAACCGTTTTAGGGGACGACCTTTTGTTTGCTTTGTTTCCATTTCTGCAGCCCAGGAATTCCTTAGATGGCATCTGTCTTTCTCCACTTGTGTTTGTTTATTTCTGCATTTATGCCCTTCATGATGTCTCTCAGCAGTGGTTAGATTTATGACCCAAACTAAGCTGGTATTGTTGCACGAATACATCAAAGAAGCCTATCCCCAAATTCAAGTACATCATCAAGCATGGTGTTGTTGTGGTTTCCTGAAACTGAATTGATTCTGAACAAAATACCGCCCATTCAGGAGCCAGCCTCACACTTGTTCTTATGTTTGAGCCCTTTGTCAATCCATCTCTTTTAAGGACTTCCTCTTTTTAGCTGCCCTTTCACTTTACCAAGCATAGTATCACTCTCCAGGGACTGATCTCTTCTTATAATATGTGCAAAATTCATGATGCAAAGTCTTGCCCTCCCGACCTCTTTGGAACATCTGGTTGTATTTCTTCCAAGACATGCATTTTGCTTTTTGGCAGTCCCTTGTACTTCCAATCTTCTTCACTAGAACTATAGTTCAAATGCATTAACTTTTCTTTGGTCTTCTTATTCAATCTTCAACTTTAACATGCTTTTGAGAACATTGAAAATACCAAGGCTTGGGTCATATGTACCTTAGTCCTCAAAGTAACATCCTTGCTTTCTAACACTTTAAAGAGGTCTTGTGCAGCAGATTTACCTAATTCAATACCTTGTTTGATCTCTTGACTGCTGCTTCCAAATCCTTATCATGATGTTGTCTATTGCTCTAGTTGTGCCACTTATGAGGATTTTGTTTTCTTTACATTGAGTATCAGGCTTAGGGGTTAAGATTTCAGCATAAAATTTGGGGAGATATATAATCCATTCCTCTAATCAAAATTCACTTTCATCCCATTTCTCCCTCCCTAATCTTGCTTTCAAAGGCTCTGCCTTTTCTCTCTGAAAAACTGAACTGACTGAAGCTATGGAGAAAGGAATTCTCTTAGAAAGAAATATGAGGAGCATGTTTGATCGGTAGCCAATAATGTTTGATTACAGATTATTTTATTATTACTGTGTCATTCAAGCATTTCAATAAACTTATTTTAGCTCCTGTGAGTACTCTCTGGACTAATTTTATACCTTTGACATGGAGTAAGACCTTATAATATCTACCAAGATGACCTCAGTGTCCTCTACTAGTACCTCCTAGGGTTTAACTTTGTAGCATGTGCATTTCTTTGTTTTTTTTCCTATTGCTTTGCCCACCACACTGTTGTGCACTGTCAACTGAAAATACTGCTTCTGCAAACTTCTGACAAGCTGGCAATGCAATGGGATTTCTCAAACAGAAACATATTTCATTTTTTCTATTTAAAAATGAAAATTTAATCATAGTACATTTCTTGTCATGCTACACCCATTCAAAAATATTTACAGCTGATTCTATTTGCTGTGAATCCACAAATCTTACCAAATATTTTGCTACCAACCAAGGGATTTTGCTGTGCCTAATTCATCTTTTGCACAACTCTTACATTCACACTTAAAATTATAATAATTTGCTCCAGGAATTTATCCTAGAGAGGTACAACACCTAGTGGTTTAGATGTAGAATCTGAACCTGAGGAAATTATTTAACTTGATCAAAGCCACATAGCATGCTGTGCTGGAGATGACTCATATCAAAGCTGAAGAGCCAATTGTGGACATTTATTGCTGACTCTACTTTTAGTGACATGAAATGGGTAGCTTGAAATTGACCAAAATGGGAATATTTACACCATGGAAATTGGTAAAGTGACATAATTCATGGCTGTTCCTTTTCTGAGGAGCTGATTGATAGTTATTTACTAGCATCCACATGAGCAGCTAGAGATAGAGCAAGATCTAGGATAGCACACTTGAAAGATTACGTAGAATTATAAAGTCATCTACTCTTTCAAGGCAGTATCATCAATACTATTTTCTGTTATCATACTGGCATCTGGTGACTCATAGCCTAATCCTCTTTCTGCTAAATTTTTACAGCTTCAAGAAGTCATTCATCTCTATTTCTATCCCCAGTTTATTGGGTTCATTTGTTCAGGACTAGAATTGGGTTGAGAAATATGCTCTCACATGAGTCAGTCCTTGATCATGTATGCATGGTTGCTTTTCCAGTAAAAGACAACCAGCCTGAATTCTCAGCTGTCTGGTGCATGGAAACCTGGCTCAGGATTGTCATAACTGTAGTGACAGGAATTCAGGTTGTGCATTGTGCCCAGATGCACGAATCCTCTCCATACCTAATTTAAATGCTCCCATTTCTGAATGTCTAAACGTTCAGTAGCAGAAATGAGCACAAAGCCCTGTGAGACTGCCCCATCCTTTGAGGAATCCATGCTGTCACTTTGAGGCATATTAAGTAGCTTTACCAATGAGTGGAGAGTCACTAATTTGCCTTTACTGAATTAAGCACCTACCTATCTACCTCTGTACTAATTACTTTAGTACAGTAAAAGTACTGATTTTAAAGGGGAGGGCAAGTATTAAATTAATAAATATGGGTTTTTGCATTACATTTTTTCAGACCAAGAGTTCCATTTCGTAGAAAATAAGATGTGACCATGTTGTTGTCGTTAGCTGCCATTGAGTTGGTCAGAACCCACAGAGACCCGATGCACAACAGAACAAAACACTGCAGGGTCCTGTGCCATCCTCACAATTGTTTCTATACCTGAGCCCATTGTTAAAGCCATGGTGCTAATACAACTTTGAGGACCTTCCTCTTTTTCACTATTTCTCCACTTTATGAAACATAATATCCTTCTTCAGGGACTGGTCTATCCTGATAAGATGTGCAAAGTATATGTATTAGTCTGGGTTGACTAGAGAAACACATCCAGAAACATTTATATATGTATAAAGAGAGAATTTATATCAAGAAGCAATTATGTATCAATAAAACACCCCAGCCCAGTCCAGATCAAGTCCATACGTTTGATATTACCCCATAAGTCTGGATTAGCTCATGAATTCCTCTTGAGGCGCACGCAGCACATGCAGTGATGCTAAATGCAGGAAGATCACCAGCCGGTGGGTAGAAAGTTTTGTGGATCCAGTGGTGGTGGAAGCCTCCCCACAAGGATCCTCCAGTTCCTGAGGTCTTGGATCCAGTGAGCGATTTGTCCCGTGGTACCTCCAAATGAGGTCATCAAGCTGTGTCCTGTTTGGCAGGTTAAACTCCACCTCTTCACTCTTAACACCCTCAAGTTGACAGATTATGTAACTATTACAGTATGTAAAACAAAGTCTTACCATCTTGCCTCTAAGGAGCATTCTATAGACACATTTAAAATGGGAGGCATTAGTCCTACCACATGCTCGTCACCTAGAAGCAGCCAACCTCTCTGCTTAAGCTCAAGCCCCATCAACTTCTTTAGCATTAGAAAAGCAAGAAGGTCACTTTGAAGTCTAAGGTGTGATTGACTCAAACCATAGTATTTTCAATTTCCTGACCTTCGCATAAAATTTGGACAACAAATAAGGATGGCCACAAAAGAATTAGTGATATAAAGTATGGTGATCGAGAAGAATATTGAAAGTACCATAGACTGAAAAAAGCACAAGATAATCTATGTTGATAGGCGTGCTACTAAATTGTTCCATAAAAGCAAGGATGGCTAGTCCCTGGAGAAGGGCACCATGCTGAATAAAGTAGAGGGTCCATGAAAAGAGGAAGACCCTTAATGAGATGATTGACACAGTGGTGACAACAATGGGCTTAAACATAGGAATGACTGTGAAGACAAGCAGTGTTATGTGCTGTTTCACATGAGGTTGTTAGGAGTCAGGCTGACCAACTTGATGGCATCTAAGGGGAAAAAAGTAATATCTGGGGACACTTTACCGGGTTGGGTTGCTATGTTTCCAGATATGAAGTAGGAATTCTATCTACTCTCCACCTGTGACTGCTTCCTGGTCACTCCCAGTGCACAAGTAAGCAAAAAGTATTACACTGGTGGAGCCAGTGTAATTATACTGGTGACCCTGATCTTCTCGGGGAAATATGGGCATTGCTACACGGTGGGTCTTGGGAGGTTCTCTAGGGGATTCGCAGAGGGAAGAGCATATGCTAATGATTTGATGACTCGGGATAACAGAGGCAGAGTTGTTGCTGCAAACTTGCCTAACAAGGGTAGAACCTGATCGGGATGATAGTCAAAGACACCCATTAGACAAATACCTTGGATTAGCTGAGGGGGAGACTGAAGGTGAGGAATATAGAGGATAGGTGATGGAAGAGAATGATGATTAATTTCAATTACATCGTCCTAACTGCTGCCAGTGTTGTGGTACTAGAGCTTGTTTCACTAAGCTTCACATATAACGTCTTTCCAGAAACTATTTCTCACAAGCGGTGTGGAGAGTCAGTGGCAGAAGGGAGTTTACTTCTATTGGGTCTAAGCAACATTCCGGGTACAAGGGGTAGCAGATGCTTGGCCCTAAGCATGTCTCCAGTTTGACTTTTACCCAAAGAACAAGCATGGGGAGGCATGATGGTCATCAGATTGTTGCTTGTTGAGAACCGATTCACTAAGGAGAATAGAAGAAAGTTCATTCAGGCCAGGGAACACAAGCAAGGTCACTGCCCCGTCCTCAGAGTACCCGCCTGCTCTCTAAAACGTGTGGAGAACCACATTTTCAGTCTCCTTTCCCACATCACAACCGCGCATGCCCTCTGGGTAGCTAACACATTTCAACAATGAAAGGGAAATGGAACAACTTCTTTAACTAATGTTACTACATATCAAGCAAATGGCAAATGTTGAATCCATGCTAATGATAGATATTTCTTCTTCTTATTGACTAACCTTTGTGACATTTATTCTGATTAAGAGTTATTCTGTCTCCTGATACATATATACAATTACCGGGTTTGTTTTATATTGAACATAATAACAATGGAGGCTGACACAGGGCAGGGAAGTGTTTCTTTCTGCTGCACATGGGATCCCTATGGATGTTATGAGTTGAACCTGCCAAACCACAAAAGGAAACCTCACAATTGGCATTAGTAACCAATGCTTAACTTGCCTACTGTGCAAAATGATTTTCAAAACGTGCGTATATGAATGTCTCAAACAGGATTTGATGTATGGTTTATTTTTCCTTGAATATGTGAACTATTATAATAACTATTAACATTCAAGTTCATCATTATTATTTCCAAAGATTCTAAAATCTTGTTGCCAGAGAGAATTTCCATTTTTCTTTGCTTTATAAATCATGACCTAATTAAGTTGATAAGTTTCATTTTCATGAAATTTATTTTTTCAATAATTAACTTATACCAAATATGACAAACCAGAGTAAAGAGACAAATAAAAGATGGCATGTTCAGTTTATGTGTCGTCTTGTGAAAATGTCCAGTAATAAGTACTTTCTCGGATTTATGAATCAAAAATTAGAACGCATCCCTAAGATAGCATAGAATTTAAAAGAGCACTATTGATTTAGTGTAAGTCATTATCTAGTATTCTGCTAGGTAGGTATCTCAATAATATCCAGACTTCTCATGTGACTTTATAGAATTTATCGTATTAGAGATGAAGTATTAAAGAACGAACACCTGATATCATGTGCACAAGGCAATAGGAAATATGTCCCCTCCAAAGCAAACTGACTTTATGACAGTGAGGGGTTTTTTTTGTGGCAACTCAGCTGAGTCAGGGTTGTCAGTCATCTGGTAGTTGAGGACTAGGAAACCCCCATGATCATATCTAACACTACGTAACCACCTCTATAATAGGATCAGTTGTAAGAATGTTAGAGCAGAATGCAGCCCCCTTGTTCAGGTCCTAGCCTCCAGGAAATGGAAAGGTTGTTCCTTGAGGAGGGAGATAGTTTACTTCCTATACAAGGACCCTGTGAGAAAGCTTGCTTGTTTTTTTTGCCTGGTCTCCATACTGCATCTGGCTCATAGACACCTGGTTCTTAGGATTTGGGACAACATTCAGCCTATTGATCCCAGGAGCCATCTATATAGCAACCTATATATCTATCTATACGTGTGTATATATATAGAGAGAGAGCGCGCGCGCGAGAGAGAGAGATAGAGAGAATAAGAGAGAGAGATGTTGTTGTTGTTAAGTGCCATTGAGTTTGTTCTCACCCATAGCAACTCATATCCATCTCTATATCCATATATATAAGATCTCTATTTCATATGTATATATGTATATATATATTTGAATATGTATATAGTTATTTTTAGGGGTCAGTGAGTCAATTCTGAATCACTGTGATCCCATGTTCAACAGAATGAAATACTGCATCCATCCTGAAGCAGGCTTACAATTTTGCTTATGTTTGAACTCATCCTCATAGCCACTGTGTCAATCCATCTTGTCAAGGGTCTTCCTCCTTTTCACTATCTCTTTACTTTACCAAACATGATGTCCTTGTCCAGCAAATGGTCTCTGCTGACTGCTGTCCACCATCCAGCAGATGAAGTCTCGCCATCCTTGCTTCTAAGGTGCCTTCTCATCATACTTCTTCCAAGACAAATTCATTTGTTCTTTGGCAGTCCATGGTATCTTCAATATTCTTCCTGAACACCGTAATTTAAATGCGTAGATTTTTCTTCAGTCTTCCTTATTCAATGTCCAAATTTCATATATGTATGCATTCTTATTATTGTTTTTAGGTGCCAGCTAGCAGGCTCCAACCCATTGCGACCATATTCCCAACAGAATGAGACACTGCACAGCCCTGCCTTATCCCCACAACTGTTCCTATGCCTGAGCGCAATGATGCAGCCATTGTGTCAATCCATCACATCGAGGGTCTTCTTTATTTGCTGCCCCTCCACTTTACCAAACATGATTTCCTTTTCCAGGGACTGGTTTCGTCTGGCAATGTGTCCAAAGGATGTAAGATGGAGTTCTGCTATCCTTGCCTCTAAGGAGCACTCTGGCCTTACTTTTTCCAAGACAGGTTGGTTTGTACTTTTGGCAGTCCCTGGTACTTTCAAGATTCTTCTCCAGAAACACTATTCAAATGCACTAATTCTTTGGTCCTCTTTATTCAATATTCACCTTTCACATGCATATGATGCAATGGAAACTATCATGGGTCAGGCACACCTTAGTCCTCAAAGTAACATCCTTGCTCTTCAATACTCTAAAGAAGTCTTTTAGAATAAATTTACTTAATGCAATATATCTTTTGATCTTTGACTGATGCTTCTTGAGTATTGATTGTGAATACAAATAGGTCAAAATACTTGAACACTTCAAAATTTTCTCTGTTTATCATGATGTTACTTATTGGTCCAGTAGTGAGGATTTTGGTCTTCCTTATATTGAGTTGCTATCCGTACTGAAGGCTGAAATAATTGATCTTCATTATCAAGTGTTTAAATTAGCAAAGGTTCCATTCTTCCTCACTTTTAGCAAGCAAGGTTGTATCGTCTGCATACTGCAGGTTGTTAATAAACCTTCTTCCAATCCTGATTCTACATTCTTCCTCATCTACCCTGACTTCTCAGATGACTTACTCAGCCTACAGATTGAATAATTATGGGGAGAGGCTACAACCATGATGAACACATTTCCTGATTTTAACCATGCGGTATTTTCTTGTTCTGTTTACACAACTGCTTCTTGATCCATGTTACAATTTCTGAATGAGCATAATGAAGTGGTCAAGGTTACCCACAGGTAATTATGGTCCACACAGTCCACACAATTGAATGCCTTTGCAGAGTCAATGAAACACGAGCAAACTTCTTTCTGCCGTTCTCTGCTGTGAGTCAAGGTCCATCTGACAGCAGCAATTATACCCCTCATTCCACATTGTCTTCTGTATTTGGTCTGAACTTCTGGAAATCCTCTGCCAATGTACTACTGACTATATATATATATATATATAATATATGTATATGTATATATATACATATACACTCATATATATATATAATTTTGCTTCTCCAGACTATTCAGCCTAGTCCACTATGTACTATAAAAACACACCAACAATAAAACAAAGAGGTCACTTTAATGACTATGGTGCACTTGACCTAAGCAGTCTTTTCAGTTCCTTCATAGACTTTCAAAAAGTGGTCAGTGAAAAAGAAGACTAGAAGAATGGGTCCTCCAGAATGCTGGTGTTAGTAAAGCATCCTAAATATGCCATAGCCACAAAATCAATGCAACCCTAGCAAAGATGAGGGCAGAGGACCAGATAACAATTTGTTCTCTGCCGGGAGTCCAAGTCAAATCAGAGAAATCAGTGAATGCGAAGCTTCAGCTTGCGTAGAGGCACTGCATGTATGTTTCAGGAGAAGAAAAGCATCAAACAGGGCTGAACTCTGAGGGCAAGAAAAGGAACATTGAAGGTGACATTCAGACCCCGGGGAACATCAGAATTTCACTGTCTGTGCTATGTCCCAGTTAGTTGCTGCTCTCACTGTGTCATTCAGAATAGCCTATTTTGGTCCCAAAGCCATCAGCAAACTTGAAATAGCAGAACCATGTAACAAGCATATCTAAAAAGGGAGAGAATGTGAAAGAGAACAATAAATAAAAGAAATACTTGCAAAGGCAGCTGACCTCCTGTGACTGCACACCTTGCACCTCGATAAACTCTCAACTCTAGTTTAGAATTCCACACAGTCCCTCGGGGCCTGATCATGCTATCATTCTAGGTAAGGGAATAGGGAATAAGTCAGTTTTTTCTTTTGGCTTTAGTGGTAACATAAAATAATGTGAATCAAATAATCTTGCCAAGGACTGATTTCTATTACTTATTTTTGGCTTGGTGATAGCAGATCTGTTTCTAGCTAAAGTTGGTGTTACTGTTGAGTTTCTGACTCACTGTACTCATGAACAACATAAAGAAACACTGCCCGGCCTTGTGCAATCCTTACAATTGTTCTTACATGTGAGCCCATTATTGCAACCACTGCACCAATCTATCTCAATTAGGGCCTTCCTCTTTTTCTTTGCCCCTCTTTACAGCAAGTGGAAGAAGAACTGATGCATTTGAATTGTGATGCTTCTGAGGGATATTGAAAGTAACATGAACTACGAACAGAGCAAACAGATCTGTCTTGGAAGCAGTACAGCCAGAATATTCCTTTGACAAGAAAGGGGAGACATTATCTCATGTATTACTTAGAATGGGCTTTGTTTCTGTAGCTCCCACCACATTATTGGATGGAACGATGCAAATAGGGCATGAAAAACAGTATTAGAGGAGGATAAAATCCATTTTACTTGATCTTCCCCTGACTCTAAGAGAGCTAGCTCAGAAGCAGGAAGAAAGAGAATTCTGAAGACCATCAAGGAAGAAGAGCCATCAAAGGAGTGCAGTGACAGTCCCTGCTTGAAGTTGCTGTCGCACAGATCATGCTACCCTGAGACCAGAGTCTGAGGCAAGGAGACCGGGAGACGGAACAGAACAGCAGCAGAGCGGCTAGAAGACTGTGAGGCACAGCAGTGGGAAGGTTTCAAGGGCAACAGCGGTAGAGCCCAAAGGACCCCATGACTGAAGACTAGGTTACTGGCTGAGGAGAGGTGTTGCTGTGGATCAATGGCTGTATTCTTAATGGTTTTGTGACCCTGATTTCTGGTAATCTCTTAACTTCCCTAATAAACCAAAACCAAACTCACTGTCATCAAGTGGATTCCAATTCATAACAACCTTATATTGTGACTATTGTTTGTGAGTTCTATGTGACCATTGCAATGGACCAGTTGCAATGAATCAAACCCAGCAGAGATGTATAGTGCCATGTATGGTAGTGCGTTAGTTGCCATATATACTCGAGTATAAGCCAACCCTAATATCAGCCGAGGCACCTAATTTTACCACAAAAACTGCATAAAAAATGTGCTGAAAAACTCAGCTTATACACGAGTATATATGGTATATAATCTGTTGTCAATTTGAGAGGATTAAGAGTGAAGCGGTGGAGTTTAGCCTGTCATTCAGGTCACAGCTTGATGATCTCATTTGGAGGTGCTAAGGAGATAAATAGCTTGCTGAAGGCAGGATGTGCGCTCACACCCTGTGAGTCATGCTTGCTGAGAAGACACATGGAGCTACCATCGAGCCCTGGAGGTGAAGGAGCCACGTGAAAACCCCTGCCAGCGCTGAGATGCCTCTACTACCACTGGATCCACAAGACTTTCTGCCCACTGGCCTATGATCTTACTGCACTTGGTGTCATTGCATATGTTTTGTGAGTCTGAAGAAAAAATTATACCATTGGTATTGGACATATGGGCTAATATCATATTTATGGAATTAACCTGGATTGGGCTGGAATGTTTTTTCAATATTCAATTGCTCTTATATATAAAGTTCTTTTTTATACACATATGAGTGCCTATGAATTTGTTTCTCTAGCCTACCCAGACAAACACGGGTAGTTACATAATTTCATATCAACTTGATAAATAGAGTATAAGGGTGGAGTCTAGCTTGCCAATCAAGTCATAGCCTGATGATGCCCCCTTGTGTGTATGTGGCCTTCTCATGAGGAGGATTCTGGAAACTTCCTCTCTCTCTTTTTTCCTGGAGGTGGGGCACGCACTCTCTCTCTGCTTCACCTTCCTATTGAAGAGTCACCTTGGAAAGCAGGAAGAGCCACATGAAGACCCATGCCAGAGCTGGGATCCATAAGAATTTGCAACCACCGGCTTGAGATCTTCCTGCGTTGAGCATCATTGCATGTGCTGCTTGAGTCTGAAGAGGAGTTTGTAGACTAGTGTCGGACTTGTGGGCTAATATTGGACTTATGGACTTATGTGGATGTTTTTTCAATATACAACTGCTCTTTGATATAAAGCAATCTCTTACACACATATGAGTGACACTGGATCTGTTTCTCTAGTGAACCTAGTCTAACACACCATTGGAGGAAGGGTTTGTGTAAGACTAGGATAAAGAAGGATGGAGGGTGGACCCATGTCTGACCTTTGCCTTGTGGCAATTGCCTTTGAGTTGGTGTGCGATTGGATTTTCCGTCTTCCTTGTGTAGCCAACTGAAGTCAGATGTTCCACCATGCTGTTTTCGGATGGTGTCATATATTTGAAAGCACAAAGGGCACCTGGTTTTCTCTCCTGGTATCCTTTTCAGCTGCTCATATCTCAGTTGTTTGGGGAATAAGTTCTTGTCAAAATTGTCTGTCACAAAATAAGTAGCTCATACTCTTAACTTCTAAGCCACTCTCAGACATTAAATGTCCATATGATGTTGAACATGACTTTGAATTTCAGAAATGCATTTATAAAATGGGATTCATCCTACTTATGTCAGTGGATGGGGAGAACAACCCGAGACAGGATCAAGTGACCCATACTTGGTGATTTTCAGTATGTTGCTTGCTACTGAGTTCATTCCCACTCAGTAGCACTATGTGACAGTGGAGAGCTTCTCTATCAGGTTTCCTAAGCTTTGATCTCTGAGGGAAGAGATCACCAGGCCTTTCATCCCAGAGAGTGACTGATGGATAGCTGAGTGTTTGTTACTTTAATTTTCAGTTTCTTTTTTTAAAGGGCATTTCACTTTGAAAGGACTGTTTACTCATTTAATCATGCATCTTTATGTTTGCTAGTTTATTTAAGCATTTATGGCAGGTGTATTTCTTGGAGGGCTGCTGGTTGCCAGGTGCTGTGGACAGTTCAGAGGTGTGCTAAGACACAGTTATTGTCCTACGGAGCTCAGAGAGTAGTCAAAGGCGGGGTTGACAGCCATCAATTTCAAGACACAGCTGAGTGTTGAAAATTGAGGTCTGTACAGAGCACAATGAGAGCATTTGACTTCAGGGGAAAATGAAAAAGGAGCATGATCCTCCAATTCTCACTGATGTCCACTTGCCACATCGAGGGATATTTTAGGAGCTGCTGAAGGTGACCTCAGATCGCAGACCTTCCCAAGATGGAAAATGCTTCTGGTTTATAGTTCATTACCGCTTCGGTAAGCCAATGTTGGACACATCCACTATATTAATTGCCGTCTTTCCATCAGTGCCCTTATTTTCCATATTCTGTTGGGGGTAACAAAATCTGTGTCTCTAGGAAGACTATTCAATTTGCCTGGGATGTATTTGTGGCCACGTGTACTTTGAAGTGCCAGGCACACCCACCAGTGAGGTGGAGAAACATTGTGATTAATAGATTTCATTTTGAAATGAAGTAGAATGAGGACCTAGATCATAAGCAAATCTAAGAAAATCTGTGGGAAAATGAGTAGAGAGTTACTTTGAAAAGGCAAAATACTCGTGATGAGGTTTAGAGTAGTTTTAATGGTATATTTGCTAAGTCTCTTTTCTAATTCTTAACCCTGGGATAAAATAAATCAAAAAACAAAACAAACAAAAACCCCCACAAGAATAAGACACTGAGCTCGGAGTCATATTTGAGTGTTAAAAGCCCCCAAGTCAAATCCAGCTCATGGAGATCCTATAAGACAGAATAACTGCTGTTAGGGTTTCTGAAACTGTAAGGAGTAGACAGCCTCATTTCCCTCCCATGGTGTGGCTGATGGATTTAAACAACCAATCTTGTAGTTAGCAGCCAAATGCTTAAACCACCATACCACCAGAGTTCTATTTGAGCCAGTGTTCACCTCTAATTGCCAATAGGATCCTGAAGTAGTTAAAACCCTTTTGAGGTTTAGTCTCTGCATCTGTAAAAAGGGATATTTTCATTAATGCTTGGAAAAGAAAAACTGTTGAAACACCCACTAATAACTATTTAGTGAATAACAGCTACTGATGGCGATGAGTAAAATATTTTAAAGTGTGTGCTTTCTGTTTTAAATGAAACCTGTCAAGAAATCTCATCACCAGCTGGACCAGTCAGCGATTGTAAATTAGGTTAAGAATGGGAAGCTCTTGAGCGATGTCCCAAGAGGAAATCAGAGTGTTTTCTTATAATACTTTCATTAGGAAGAGTAACCACCTGAGTGTGTACATACCTCCACGAATGTCAAGAAGACTATATGGAATTCCAGATAATTGCAGAAAGCTGTGGGACTCTAAAAGCCAAGTTGTTTCCTTCTGTTGCCTGTGAGAAGGTTCTGTCGGCATTGTCTTATGTAGATGAGTCCTTGGGACAGCTGTCAGTCCCAGGTTGTTTATAGGGGGCAGGACTGGATAGTGTTTTGTCGTGTTCTTCAAAGGGTCATTATAAATTGGAACTAACTCGATGACACCTAACAGCAAGAACAGAAGATGCTGAATCGATAGGAGATCTACCTTAGCTGGTTGAATGCTATGGAGAAGCATGAGTCAAGAATGATTTTGTGTAAGGTGAGTGGCAAAGAATGATGAGTAGTCATAGTGGTAAGTGTAAAAATACCACCTAACAGCAATATGAAAGTAGAATGAAGGCGATGCAAGGTTCTTCTCTGACAGCAACTTGCTGCCAAAATGTGCCTGCTGAAGGCAAACTGGCGAGAACAATGTGCTCCCTAGTGGATATTCTGCAGTGACTGATATCATTTGAGCATTTTAATACCTTCACGATGAGCATCACATGTGCTGCAATCAGACAACACTCTGCTTCCTCCAAAGGGTGTAGGAACACTGATGTGGGGAGGAAAGCGAGTGAAAGTCCTTAGTCATGGTGCATCTGTAAAATGGGGAACGCAACTCCCGTCTCTTAGGGTTGTCTTGAGTGCTACAAAAGTTCACTCTTCGAAGTGCTTCACACAGTGACTGACACAGGCTAATGGTTCGTGGCATAATGGTTATATATTGGGCTGTTGGTCCCACCGTCAGTGGTTTGAAACTACCAGCTCCTCCTTGGGAGAAAGATGAGTCTTTCTACTCCTCTAGAGACTTCAGAAGGCCACAGGGACAGTTCTACTCTGTTCTATATGGTTGCTATGCACCAGAATGCACTTGATGGCAGTGAGTTTGAGGGTTTTTGGTTTCTGACCACTATGGAAAGTCGATCTGCTCCATGGGGCTTTCAAGAATGGAAAGGTCCCCAGGCCTGCCTTCCGAGGTGTCTCTGAGTGGATTGGAAATGCAGTGCTCAGGGCTTTTGAAGTTGAGTAATCACTTGTGCCACCCAGCGTCTCCTTGTCTGTAGTAACCCAACCAAATAGGGTGCCACAGAGTCGATTTCAACTAATTGTGATGGAGGAAGGGATTTACCAAAAATATGTTTCTGCCATCCCATTATTTTCAATCCTTCTATCATTTCCAGGTGTAATGTGGTCACTCTTTTGCCATGACATGGCAGAAAAAGTCTGAATTTAGTACCCCTTAAATTTTCAAAGCTTGAGCCATGGTGGCATGAAGGAGAACGTGGCACAAATCTACTAGTGGCTTCTTGAGAGCACGATGTGACAATGTGCTCCTGGGGAGAACTGTGAGTAGTTCTATGAAAGCCTCGGGCCACTATGAGTGACCATGAACTCAATGGCAATGAATTCCTTCCTTCCTTCCTTCCTTCCTTCCTTCCTTCCTTCCTTCCTTCCTTCCTTCCTTCCTTGTAGGCCTGCAAAAAAAGAGGCCCGCGGTGGTGTAGACAGTTAAGTGTTTGACTGATAACTAAGAAGTCTCACAATTTGTACCTATGCAGAGATATCTGTAAAAAAGACCTAATTCCTTCCACAAGCCATGTCCATGAAAACCCCATGGAGCGCAACTCGATTCTTCACTGGCTCTCCTGAGTCCAAACAGTCCACAGCAACTGTTTTTAGTTATTGTTGTTTGTTTGTTTTGTTTTAACTTGTGAAAGAAAGGCCTCCCAAGAATGTCATTCCTATAGCAATTACAGTTTGAAGAACAGTGACGATTAGATAGATAGATACAGATGACACGATAGATTTAGAGATAGATATCTTCACTAAAAACTACAAAATAATTGTTTCTCAACTATCCAGTGTGGGCTTTCCTATAGGAGGAGGAGGAGCCCTTCTGAGTGTCCAACATTTTGGTAGGTAGCAAACAGAATAATTATGACAACAATAATGACAAACTACTTCTCTGTCATGTACTTTACACGTCCTGACCCACTTTGTGTTCAAACAGTGGAGGGCTTCATGCCGTTTTTGTTCTCTCCACTGTAGGGGTCAGGATGCTGAGAAGTGGGTGGGATTAAATAATGAGCGGAAGGTCCTGGGTTCGAACTCAGGGGTGCTAGCTCTATAAACTTAGTTGGGGTTGATTATTTCATTTTATTCTTACCTGTGGCATCTGAGAACTCTTTAAAATGGTTGGTGTCAATATTGCCGAGTTCACAGTACTTTCTCATTCTGGATCTCATTAGGCATTTCCTGACCCTGGTTAACTTGATTCCTGCTCATTTTCAGATTGTCCATTGTGTATCTCTTAATGATTGGGGAGGTTGAGGAATAATTGGAGAGAGAGAGGTCTCAAAGTTTATTGACCAAGTAATTCATGCTTAGCATTGATAGACATGTTGGATGTATTCCATCCACCCATCCAGGGAGGGAGGTGACATTATAGCACTTGCTCAGTTTTACAGATGAGAAAATAAAAGTTCAAAGCTGGTGAGTTAATGTAGTCACAAAATCATAAAGTGGATGAGGGCAATGATTGTACCAATGTGCTTTACACTATTGATGTATGTATGGATTGTGATAAGAATTGTATGGGCCCCTAATAAAATGATTAAACAAACAAACAAACACACAAATAAATAAATCCCAAATGAAAAAAATAAAAGCAAAAAAAAAAAACATAAAGCAGAAGATACTCAGCTTGGACTTTGGTTTCATGCCAGGCAAAGACTCATTTACTAGGAAAACCCATCCCCAAATCAGTGCAAAGTCTCATAATATCCTAAATGTGTCCTGGAACAAGCTAACTCCTTGAGAGCTGTGATCCTGGAGAGTATGATCAACCTAAGTGCATTCCTAGGTGTCAGTGTGGGGGTGCGTGCATACGCGCATATGCACTTTTCCAAGGATCTCCCTAGAGAAGAAAAAGAAGGAGGAGGAAGAGGGGAACGAGAAGGAGGAAGAGGAAGGAGAACAGGAGAAGAAAACAAGATCCTTATTTTGTTTATTGTTGCATTGTTGGCCATGGTATTCATTAAGCCGGCTTCCTTTACAATAACCTATGAGAGGAATGTCTTTCTGCCTCACTGCCAGAAAAAAAGGAAGACACAAAATTGGTATCTCTTCTAACCAGCTCATTTGTTCCGCTGGACGTTGTCCAACCTGGTGACTTTCCCTCGTGCTTTTCCCACTGAGAAATTCAGGACTCAGTTTGCAGCCTCAATTTAGCAAGTAGCAGACTAGTATCAGACTTCGGGACTTGAGTTGGACTGGGCTGGGATGTTTTCTGATATACAATTACTCTTTGATATAAAGCGCTCTCTTATACATATATGAGCATTACTGGATTTGTTTCTCTAGTCAACCTGTCCTAACATAGACATGAACCAACACCTCAGGGTATTTTCTTATTTTAATTTCTTCTTTGTCATAATTTTCTCTTTACCAGTAGTCATATACTATATACAACCCTATAAGCTATCTCCATACGTCTATGGTCTCTTCCTGTATTATCACATAAATGGAGGCAGTAGTGGGTCAGGGTCAGACTTCTCACTTTCTATACAGAACTTGTTGTTGTTAGTTGCAATAATCAATTCTCTGGCCCACAGAGACCTTATGCAAAATAGAATGAAACACTGCACGTCCTGTGCCAGCCTCACAACTGCTCCTGTGCTTGAGCATATTGTTGTAGCCACTGTGTCAATCCAGCTCCTCCAGAGCCTTCCTCTTTTTCACTGCCTCACTACTTTACCAAGCTGACCAGGTTTCAGAGCACCTTCCAGACTAAGATGGACTAGGAATAAAGGGCTGATCATCTATGTCTGCCTATCAGCACCAGGAAACACTATTGAGGTCAAGTGATCCAGAAGAAGGAACCAAGCCACACTCACTGCCACACAGTCAATGCTGACTCACAGAGACCTCTTGTAGGTTTCTAAGACTCTTACTATTTACAGGAGTAGAAAGCCAGGTCTTTCTCCCACAGAGCGGCTGGTAGTTTTGAACTACCCACTATGAGGATCACAGTCCAATGAGTTACCATTACACCACCAGGCCTCCCATTGGAGAAGGGACAGAGCTGGCCAATGTTTCATTCCCAATAAACTAACTACTGGGGCGGGGAGTAGCAGCATTTGAATGTGTTTTTGTTTTGTATTGAAAAGGCAGCTGACAACAGGTGCCTAACTAAGCAGTCTTGTATCAAACAAGTTGCTTTGAGAAGCAAATCTCAAATTAGTAGGTGACATTTTCAGACATAGACTCACAGTTAGTGCAAGACAGGGGTGATAATAATAAGCATGATTTTTAAAATGCTTATCGTTTGGCACCCATGTCAAATGCTCCCTGTGTGTTTACGCCTCAGCATAAACTTGCAGGGAGATGCCATCATCCCCTTGTGCAGACATAGAAGTGGAACATTACCAAGATCCAAACATGCACAACATCCCCAGTTGGTGGGAGAACAAAATCTGGGTCCTGTCTCAGGTCTGCTTGCTTCTAGGGCCCCCTGAACGTCTTCAGCGGCTCAGAGATCTCCCAATGTGAAGGAGTTCAAACTCTAAGAAGGAGTTGAGCCTGAGGACCAGGCCAGCAGGAGGGAAGAGAAGCCGAAAGTGCAAAGCTCCAGGGAGGGTTCCATTCAGTGCCCCCTTTTCAATTCTGTTGCTTTCAGCCCCCAGAGATGGATGGCGTGACCTGGTAATATGTATTGCATTCTCCACCCTGCAGTATTGTTAATTTAAAAAGGCGGGGGATTTATGAGTTCTGCACAGCCCGGTTTCATTGCGGCAGTGTGGAAGTTTCCCCTGGGAAGCGGCCCCAGAGAGCTGCCTTTTCGGTGGGGTCAGCATACTTTTAACAGAATTGGCCCCACAGAGGAATGAATAAGGCAAGGCTGAAATGTCTTCAAAGGCAATTGTCACCAGCACCCAGGAGGAAAGGGGGGTGGGTGGTGTGTGGCGATTAGTGACAGCTGGGAACATAGCTCAAGTAGGGTTTCTCAGGTTCCCCCAGGAGCCCAGTCGGGTGAGGACAATTCACTTCCCCTTCCCTCCTTTAGCTTTTAGTTGATTTTCAAAGCGTGCATGCCCATTGCAGAGAAATGAACATGTTCAGAGCGTCATGAAAACACAAACCCATTAAAACAGTCTTACTCTTCAGTCCAACAATAAGGTCATACATAGCTTTCCAGAATGTTTTCAATTGAAATAACATTACAATGAAAGGCGCAACGACCCTACATCTGCTTCTCCAGGAGGCTTTATTTTCCTGTACCAGGTGAGCATCACTCATGATCGTGCATTTTCTCACTACAGAAAAAAGTTAGTGGTGGGTGGTTTATCATCCCTGCCTCCACCCTCACCCCAGTATGTCTGTACAGTATCTCAATAGGCTAAGTAACTAGATGGTATATTATAGATTTGTTATCAGTTAAAAGGACTTACCATTTATTAATTTACACTAGGCTTTCTCTTTGTGGGTTAGAGGTTCCTAGTTTCTCTGCTACACCCAAGGTCAGCAGTTCGAAGCCACCAGCAGACTCCAAGGGGGAAAGACTAGGATTTCTACTCCCATAGAGTTGTCGACTGAGAAACCCAGACACAGTTCTGCTTTATCTTACAGGGTCTTCATGGGTTGGAATAGAATGGATGACAGGGAGTATGGTTTGGTTTGGGTTTGTCTCACACTTACATGTAAGCTCCTGGTTGCTGCTGGATGACATCTGGGGGAGTAATTGCATGTTGCCCCCATTTCTTCTGGCTGCTGTATGGGATAACTACCAACTACGAGCCCCTGGTGGAGTAGTTTATACACTCAACTACTAAATGAATGGCTGGTGATTTGGGTCCACCTTGAGGCACATTAAAGAAAAAGCATGTTATCTACTCCCCTTGCCCCCTACCAAAAATGCCATTGAAAACCATAAGAAGCATGCGTGAGGTCACCATACCAAAACACCAGCTCAGAGCAATGCTACAGGGCAGAGTAGAACTGCCCCTTGGGGGTTTCTGGGACTGTAGGAGAGCTTCCTCATTCTCTTTGGAGGGGCTGGTGGTTTTAAACTGCTGACCTTCCGTTAGTAGCCCAATGTACAACAACTACATCACCCTAAGTTGAAATTTATTGAGCAGTAATAATTCTACTGGAAAATGGCTGAAACTACCACTTGTCTGTTAAGTTCTCCTCTGGAGACTTGCATGCTTCTGGGGTGCCGGAAGCCCAGTCACTGGTATTTCAAAGAGCAACAGGCTTCATATATTTCAGTGGAGCTGCCAGACTAAGATGGACTAGGAATAAAGACCTAGGGATCTTCTTCTAAACATTAATGGAAACACAATGGCTCAGAACAGAACACTCTCCAATATGGTGCTGCTCCAATATGATTCAGCTTAAGGACACGACTACTAACAAAAGCAACAAGGATTGATTCAAAATAACCCACATTTGTACAGTTCTGTGATTCAAAATCCAACACAATTTCACCGGGCTAAACTCAAAGCATCACTGGGCTGTGTTCCCTCTAGTAAACATTGATATAGCTAAATACTTGCTTAACAGTCATTATTTCCTTAAAAGAAATTATTATAAACAGAATATCTACATTAAAGACCCATTCATAAAGCTTTTACACCTTCAACATTCATTAAGCATTTAAATTATTAAAAAAATTATTGGCATACAATAGATATATCATACAATTCAATAGTTTAATCGCATCAATCATAACCACACTAATATTATAACCTTTTCTTCCTTCTTATAGTTACTGTTATTAGCTCTCCATGTCTCCCCCACAACTTCCCCCGCCATATCCCTAGTAATTATTAATCAAGTTATTGGCTCTATTGATTTAACTCTCCTTGATTTCATATACAGAACAAATAGCTATAACAAAATCAAGAAACATACAAACAAAACCCCACAATGACAAAGTAAAATAGAAAAATGTCAATTGAAAAGAAAGCAGTAACTATTAAAACAAACATATTTAGTCGATGAAAAGAAAGATAAAATGAGTTTTATATTTTAAGGTAATAGTCAAAATCAACTTTATGATATTCCCTGTCTGAAAACAAGGCTATTGATATCCCTAGACTATGGTCTAAGGGAATTCCTTGGAAACCAAATTTTCATGGAGACCCTGAGAACAGATTTGGGACTTCCACTGTCATCCATAACCTTCTATAAAAAGGGTCTTCATAATTTAAGCTCTGACACCATTCCCTCCTTTGGATTTAAATTTTATTATTTATAATCCTTGGATGATAGGAGGTACTGTACTTCTTCCACAGCTACTTTGTGTCAGACACCGACCTGTATTTATTAGTGAATAAAACTGAAAAAAGTAAAATCTTTATACTAATAGGGCTCGCGTTCTGAGGGATGCTGATGGATAATTGCCCTTCAGCAAACAGTAGATACTGTCTGCATTCTCAATTGCCTTCCTGCATGCCACCTCTCTTTCTTCGTGAACTACCTTTGATACTCTGGTTTTGTTTTTTAATTAGTCTTAAAGGGAAAGAAAATGCTTATTTGTGCAGATGACAGGCGATGAACTAAGGGGGATGAAAAGGAAAATGGGTTTTCTTCAGGGCTAGAAACACAACGCGGGAGGGCCAGTGTCACTCTGAACAAGTCGTGTGACTTTTGAGATGGGTCTTCCATTTTGCAGACGATTGTGATAAATGAGTGCTTTCTATATGTTTAAGCAACTGCCTAACCATGTCTCACATGTTATTTTATCACTCACAGCAACTTTTACTTATTTATTGTAACTCTGGAATCTTCGGGGTCTGGGGGAGGCTGTAACTTGGAAACAGAGGTGAGAAGGGTTGTGCAATGGAAGCATATTGTCAAGGTCATGGACTTTGTACATGTCACAATGGTTAACTCTGTGTATGTTCTGTTGAATATATTCTCAACAAGAAAATGATGTCATTTGTCTTATTAACACCATTTTAACACCCTATGAGCACTGAGCCCTAGAAAAGTTAAATAGCTTGTCTACGTTCACCATACCATGAATTCCTAAAATCAGGATTCAAACAAGGTAGTCTGACCCACAGAACTAAACTAAACATACAAGAAGTGTGCATGGGGATGATATCCTCTCCACATGTTTATTCAGTCTGTATGCTCAGCAGATAATCCCAAAAGCAGCACTATATGAAGAAGAGTAGGCCCTAAGATTGGAGGAAGGCTCTTTACAACCCACAATATGCAGGGGACACATTCTGTTTGCTGAACGCCAGGAAGACTTGCAACACTCACTGATGAAGATCAAGGACTGCAATTTTCAGTATCTATCGCAACTCCACGTAAAGAAGATCAAAATCATCACAGGTGAACCAGTAGATATCATGCTAAACAGAGAAAAAAATTGAAGTGATAAAGACTGAGTGCTTTCATTTTGCCTAGATCCAGAATCATTGTTCTAGCAAACAATGAATGTTGTTATTGTTCAATACTCTACAGTATGGAAGAACATGGATGTCACTTTGAAAACTAACGTACACTTGACCCCAGGCCGTGGTACTTTCCATGGCCTCATGGGCCCATGAAAGTTGGACAATGAATAAGGAAGACCAAAGAAGAATAAATGCATTTGAATTGTGGTGCTGGTGAGGGAAATTGAAAGTGCCATGGACTGCCAAAAGAATAATAATAATTTATTTTAAAAATATGTCTTGGAAGAAGTATGGCCAGTCTGGTCCTTGGAAGTGAGGATGGTGAGATTTCATCTCATGGACTTTGGACATGTTAACAGGAAAGACCAGTCCCTGGAGGAGGACATCATCCTTGGTGAAGTGGAGGGGCAGTGAAAGGAGGAAGACCGTCCACAAGGTGGATTGACAAAGTGGTTGTAATAATGGGCTCAGAAATAACAGAAATTGCCATAATAATGCCAGACTAGTTAAAGAAAAAAGACTTAAAAATAATGAAATTTTAAACAAATGTTTGGAGCATATGTTTCATTCTATTGTACTTGAAATGAAAGATTTAAACATATGCTACAGGAAATTTGTTAAACACTTCATCATCTTTTAATGCTAGTTTTGTTCTATCGTGCATGGCAGCCCTGGTGGCATAGTGGGTAGCATTTTGGGTTGCTAACCGAAATGTCAGTAGTTTGGAAACACCATCACTCAGTGGCAGAACAATGAGCCTTCCTCGTTTAGTGAAGAGTCGGGAGCCCACAGGAGCAGTTCTACTCTGTCTTACAGGGTCTTTATGGGTTGGAATTGACTTGATGGTAATAGGTCTGAGGTTTGGCTTTTTTTTCCCTTCTTTTTCTTTATTTTTTATTAAAAGATCATTTTATTGGGAGCTCTTACAGCTCTTATAACAATCTATACATCGATTGTATCAAGCGTATTTGTACATATGTTGCTATCACTATTTTCTAAACATTTACTTTCTGTTGAGCCCTTCGTATCAGCTCATGTAGTGTTTGCTTTGTTGTGTTTTTTCAGTAGTTTTTTTTGTACAGGACCTTTGTTTCTCTGCTTAGGCTTATTTTAATTTATTTTTCTTATC
>NW_022111371.1:3532071-3542342 GCF_000313985.2 Echinops telfairi
TGTTGAAACTTTATGAGCACCTTGTAGTCAGCATCATTGCCATTGTCCTTTCTATTGGAGCTGCTGGCACCGGCTGGAGGGACTGGTGGATAGGAGAATGCATGAGGTTGAGTTCTCTAGAGAACTAAATGCTGTGGTGTGTGTGTGTGTGTGTCAAAGCAAGGCTTACACAGTTGTAAAAGTAGGTAAACACAGTCTGGTTGAAACCTCTATGTCAGATGTAAACTGAAGCCTTCTTGGATTCATGCGGCTACAAAAAATGATGAAAAGGAAGCAGGATGAAGCAAGAGGTCCACAGGCTGGCGGGCACAAAGATAAATGAATTTGAGGTCAGCTGAATCAATCCCAGCTGGGGTCTGCTGCTGGTTCCTGAGACCAGCAGGAGACAGAGCAGGAAATTGACAAAGCAGGTACAGGATCCAGATGGCAAGGAGGCAAAAGGAAGCTCAACTACATTTAGGATCATCTCTTATGCAAAAGGCCACACACTTAAGGAGGTGTCATTAGGCTGCAACCTGATGCATAGGTTTGACTTCACACCTACCTTCCCCCAGGTATGTCTAGGTGACATAACCTCTGACCAGCTCAGGAAACGTGAATGACCAGCTTTGGGAGCAGATAAAACTCTGCCTTATTTGTTTTGCACATGCCTGAGCATCAGGAGTGTCCATTGCCTCTCACTGTGCCTGGCCGCAGGACAAAGTTTGAGAGTCTACATCCAGAGCTGTGTCCTCTGCTTCCCCCTCCCGAATCCTCCGTGTGGTCCAGTGGTGCCAGAGTCTGCACTGACGGAAACGGAAACCACTAGCAGGAAATAATGACAAAACAAGAGTCATGTGCTCGGGAAAAAAAGTAACATTAAGGGACCATGGGCATCAATATGACTGAATATTGTCTGAATTTGAAGTCAAGTAATGCATACTTTCATCGCAAAATTACATCCTGCCTACTGGCTAGAAAATGTACCAAACCATATTGGGAAATTGTTCTAGAGTGTAGGTGTGACCTACTTTAAATAACTGGGTCTTTATAGTTGTAGGTACAGGACTAGAATCTAACTAGGTACAGCATCCATGAAATGGGGCCTTTCTTTCCAGGTAGGTCCTCAGAATGGGAGGATACATCTAGGAGCCTTTGTTTTTAACAACTGGGGTGGGGGTAGGGTTAATACAGCCATCATTGGGATCCGTTCCCCTTTTCTCCCCCATTCCCTCCACCTGTCCCCTACCCTCATCATATGGTTAACCCCATTGTTGTTCTTCAGGGCTACCTGTCAGTGTATGTGCTCCAGTCTAGCCAGATTTGTAAGGTAGAACTTGGGAGTAGGGGGGTGGGGAAGCATATAGTGACCCTATAGTACAGAGTAGAATTGCCCCCATAAAGTTTCCAATGGTTTATATCTATGGAACCAGGTTGCTATGTCTTTCTCACTCAGAACCACTGATGGTTTTGAACCCCTGGCCTTTCAGTGAGCAGCTGAACCCTTACATACTGTACCACCAGGCTTCCTGGACACATGAAAGAAAAATGAACTCATGCAAAGACTACATAAAGGCTTAAATCATAGAGTTCTTTCTATCTGATTGATCTTGGGCAAATCATTCATTTGACTCCTCGCCTATAGTTGAGGACTATTTACAAAATGGATGGACGGTTTGGGTACCCAGGTTCAATATCCAGCATAGTTTTGGTCCATGGAAACTCTCAGTCCATTGTTAATGTCCTTCCTTTGATTGTCCACCTAATTGCCTATAGCCTGTGCGCTGCCACCGACCCAGGGGAAAGGCTCAGAGCCAATGATGGGTTAGGGCTCTCTCTGCCTTCTCGCTCACCGTCACTGTGCTCCACTGTGGCATAAATGACAGGACTGGGGGACAAGAAGACAAAGGCTGCCCTGGTTTGCAAGAGCAGACCCAGGGGACAGGACGACGGGCACCTTCTGATCAGCTCTGTCATCATCTCGGCTCGTCGCCTCTGCCTAGAGAGACACTGGAAGTTTGGGCAGTCCCGGTCATCGCGTTGGCTGCTGTAGCGCAACCTTCTCTTCCTAGCAGGCCCGGGCTCTCCTGCTGCTCACACAGGATGTGTGAGAATGGGAATAGCCCCAGTGACCAGCTCAGTCGTTTATCAAATGCAAGCTGACATTTCATCCAGAGGGTTTTAGTTCTCTCTAAAGCTCTGCTACCCAAAGAGAATAGACAGATTGCTATCATGGTCTGATAGAGATTTGTCTGGGGGCATTGGCATCAAAGACAGGGAGATTAGAGCAAGCAAATTCTGGTCGGAGACCAAAAAGGCAAATGAGGCGAACATTCTCCGAGGGCCTGTGTGGACAGAAAGGGGGTCTGGCCTTCCAGCGTCTCCTTCTTCACTTTTTATCTCATATGACACTTGTTGTCCAAGAAGTCTTACTCTAAGAAATCAACTGAGCCTCCAGGGTCACTCACTTGCCCCAAATCTCCAACTGAAACCCAAGTAAACTGCTGCCTTCCCTCATACCCTGGTGTGTGGGAAACCCTGGGTTCACTATCGAATGGTGTTGCTCCTGGGGAATTTCCATAGATGTTACCTTTCAGAAGTTGATTACCAGTTCCTTCGCTTGAGGTCTCTTAAGTTGGGCTCAAAGGGCCAAGCTCTATGTATAGCCAAACTCCAAAGCATTTGTTTTACCCAGGGACTCGGTGTCCTCCTGGAAGATGAGAAATGGGATCCGAGTCTTGGGTGGCTGGCTCCTCCACAGAAAGTTCTCTTAGGGGGAAGCAGAGAACAAACACTAAAATCCTGTGTCGCCACGGGGCAAGTCCCACGAATGCTGTAGGACCTCAGCATCTCAAATGTAAAATAGAAACATACGTTCTGGGCCTATGGAGTTCCAGTATAATAATCCTTGGGCTTCTAACAGAAAGGTAACCAGTTCAAACCCATTAACCAACTCAGCACCGTCTCTATGCATTGGAATAGACTGAACAGTAACACGTTTTGTGGAGATAAGCAGCCTTTACCCAGAAAACACCAAATTCCATGCACCCAAGACAAAGGGCAGCAAAAATTGCTGTTGACCCTTTGACCCTTGAACTCAGGGATGATGGTTCTGGCCCTCTCATGTAGCTGAACATCTGACTCTGGCTTTTGACACCATAAAGCCATAGCTACAGACAGCCTACATTAGCTAGAAGCCTGAATGAGAGCATGAACAGTCTAGTAACACATGGCGTATGCTCTATGTATTACACGCCTCCACTTCTCTGTCCATTTGCATATCGTGGTGCCTTGTGTGAAGTTGGAACATTGACAGAGAGCAGCCAGAAATCCAGGCTGGATTCAGAAGAGGATACGGAACAATGGGTATCGTTGCTGGTGGCAGATGGATCTTGGCTGAAAGCAGAGAATACCAGAAAGATGCTGACTTGTATTTCATTGGCTATGCAAAAGCATTGGACTGTGTGGGCCCGAACACACTGTGGACCACCTTGAGAAGAGCGGGAATCCCAATGTACTCGTGGGTAACCTGTCTCTGCATCAAGAGGCAGCTGTATGAGCAGACCAAGGGCATACTGCATGCTTTAAAGTCGAAAAAGGACTGCTTCAAGGTGATGTTCTCTCACAATACATTTTCAATTAGAATGCTGGATTATATGAAGAAAAAGTTGGCATCATGATTGGAAGAAAGCTTATGAACAACCTATGATATGAAGATGGACAATCTTGCTTCAAGCTTGCTGCAAGTGAGGGGGGCTTGAAGCACCTACTGACAAAGATCTAGAAGTGTAGCCTTCAGTAAGGATTGCGACTTAATATAAGAAAACACAAATCCTCACAACTGGACCACTGTATGTCACAGATTCTCACACTGTACTTCTTTTCAAAATAGCTGTTTATTTATTTTTTTTTACCAGTTCACAGTACTTTCAACATTCTTCAGCAGCACCAAATTTTGAGCACATCCATTCTTCTTTGGCCTTCCTTATGCAATGTGTCCAACTGTTACATGCATAGGAGGAGAACGAAGTACCATGGCTCAGATCAGGTTCACCTTCCCAAAATAACATCGCAGCTTTTCAGCATTTTAAAGAAGTGTTGTTCAGCATATAGACCCAATTCAATGTGTCAGGTGAGCTCTTGATGGCTGCTTCCATGAGCATTGATTGTGTACCCAAACAAGATAAAAACCCTTGATGACCTGTCTTTTCTCTGTTTATCTCTAGCAAAATGATTGCCACAGTGGCTGCAACAATGAGCTCAAACAGAAGAACACTGGCGAGGATGGCGCAGGACTGGGCAGTGTTTCCTGCTACTGTGCATAGGAAGCAATGTTGTACATGGGTGTTGTCTGGACGGCACCTACCAACATGTATTCTATGCTGCACCCATCTATAAGCTGCCCTTTTTTTGATTTTGTTAGATGCCGTGGATTCAGTCCAGACTCGTAGCTACGCTATTGTACAAGCACAGGAAGCACTGCCTGGTTCTGCACCATCCTCACAACTGTTATGCTTGAGCCAGTTGTCACAATCACATCGTCAGTCCATCTTATGGAAGGCCTTCCTCTTTTTCGCTGCCCCTCTATTTGACCAAACATGGTGTCCTTTTCCAGGGACCAGTCTCTCCTGAAATTATGTCCAAATGCATGAGATGAATATGATGTTTTAGTCAGAATTAAACAGGTATTTCATTAAAGGAGTGGAGTGTACTAGCGCCTGCTGGCATAGCTGCAGGGCCAGCTATGGAAATTTCCCTTGCTCTTCTTACAGTGGTCCTTGTGCTTCCTTCCTTCATATTGAGCGAGTGGAAAATCACTGCTGCTGGCCCCAATCTGCTGTACGTTAGCAAGCAATTCAACGCCCTCTCCTAAAGGTGGGATATTCGCTATGCTTCTTGGGAACACTTCCAGACTCACTACTGACACTTTGTACAGGTCCCAGGATATCATTCAAGGTTTATGATATTGCCTTTAACACCATGGAAAATACCTGAGAACCCAGAGAGATCATTTTTCACTGTGATCTCTAATTTCCTGGAGAGAGAAACTTCTCACACCAAGCTGATTAATGTCACCTGGCTTGAAAAAACATCCCCCTATGGGCCTGCACAGTTCAAACCCAAGTTGTTCAAGAACCAACTCTATACTATTCTCACACTGGAGACACAGCGAACCATGCTAGTAAGCCAGGGGGTTGTTTATAGCAGAAAAGGGTCTGTGTGCCTCCCAAATTCCTAGACACCAGCTGTGTTAGGTTGCCTTCAATGGAGAAGAAAAATTAGTGACTATTGTATGTCTATGTCTATAAACTACCACACTATGGGAGAATTCTTCTGGCCCACCCAAGTTAGCATGAACCAAACTCTCACACCAGCATTGACAGCTTGTAAGGAGGCTTTGCTAACAGGAGTGTCGCACCTTCTCTGCAATCCCTTCTTTCTTCACACCAAGGCTAAAAACATGTGCTTGCCTGTTTACACACCAGGAGCACAGGCACACCCCTGGAGAGTCGCAGGCAAACAGGAACTGATTCAAAAGATCCTGGAAAGAGTGCACGAAAACACAGTAGGAAAAAAGTGAGAGAGAGAGAAAATGGAAAATAGAGTAGAATTACAGAACAAAACTCAAAATAATAAAAAACGGTCAGTTTTAGAGCCAAGGATGCTGCAGGCACTAACAACACTTAGGAGGGAGAAGACATACCTTCTGGCATCATTGCAGCACACAAGGTCCCTCCCACAGTGTGTATGGCACATTGACAGACGGCCGGCGATGGATTCTCACGTGTCTATCCTCCATCACCATTCTCTCTGGAATAGTCATTTTCAAAATCTCTGATTCCACATATACTTCACCCAAAAGGGATGCCCCACATTTAGTGATTAGGCAGAACCAAACTGATGGTTTGTTGTTGTTGTTGTTGTTTTGTTTTTTTTTAAGGGAAAGAGGGCCTCCTAAATGAAGGTATTAATGGAGAGCAGATCCCTTCTCTGGTGCCCGCTTTGGAGTGAGCCGTGGGTCTTTAGCTCTGACACTGTATTCATATGACCACGTTTGAATTCTAATATTGGGAACAGCCTGGCAAAGAGGTTATTAATTAATATTTTTAGCTGTCTGTGGTCCATTAAATGTTCTCCTTGTTAAAGGCAATACAGTTTCAAGTTCAAATGTATTAAAAATAATGAGCAGCCCTCATTTTCAGTTCATTAACAGAGTTGTCAATACCCCAATACAGGTGGAACCACTAAGTCTCACCAACTCAGTGGAAGCTGCCAAACGTGGGCAAGGCCCCGCCCCGTTCTTGTCTCCTAGAGCCTTAGCCATTCTTGTCACAAGTCTTAGCAACGTCTCTCTAATTTTCTGATCTTTTGACACTGTCATTCCCTGGTAAAAGCAATTTAATCAAAATAGCTACGCAGGGATTTTATTTAAGCAGAAATATTGACACTCATGTTGAAGTCTCTATGGGGGAATTGTCCTTAGAAAGATGCATATCCTGAACTCTGGTCTTGATGGAGGAGCAAGCTACGTCCAGCGGCAGTCAGGATGAGCAGGCTAGGACCTGAGTGTCCTCCAAATCTCTTGCCTCTCCTGTACCTGCATTCAGCCAGGGAATGCTAACACAAATGGGGAGAGTCCATCCAAACATCCACCCCTTTGTCAGAAGTATTCCGCAGCTACATCCCTCTGCCTGCTCAGTGTTAATTGTTGAGTAAATGTTACTTTACAGGTTAGAGTCAGTATTACTCACACATGCCAGAGTCAGTTTTGACTCACAGCAACCTTATAGGACAGAGTAGCACTGCTCCTTAGCATGTGTAAGACTACATTTTTATAACAAAGCCTTATCTTTCTCATGTGGAGTACCTGGTGGGTTTGAACTTTGAACTTTGAGATTAGATTACAACACTACACACACGTTGAACTTACTCACTGCTACCAAGTCAATGCTGACATGTACTGATTCCCTGTGGGTTTCCAGGAAGGTAATGGTTATGGGAGTAGAAAACTCAATCTTTCTCCCGTGGAGCTGCTGGGGGTTTTGAACTGCCAACCATGAGCATCCCAACCCAACATGTAACCAGGACACCATCAGGGCTCCACACACATATTAAAACAAAACAGAAACAAGCAAGCACACGAAACTCACTGCCATCCAGTCGATTCCAATCCCCAGCCAGCCCTGTGAGAGAGAGGAAAAAGGCTCCACGTGGATTGCTGAGGTTGCAAATCTTTCCGAAAGCAGAGATTCCCATCTGTCTCCTGGGGAGCAGCTGGTGGTTCTGAACTGCTGACCTGATGGTTAGCAGCCGAACACATAACCACGACACCAGCAGAGCTCCTCAAATAGCTTCTTTCCAATACGTGTTGTTCCCTGCTCTGCCCCTGGCCTACTGTGCCGCAGTCGCTCAGAGTAGAAGTGGCCTTGAAAGCCCAGCCCTCTCATTCTCTTCCATGCTTCTCTCGTTCCAGTTCAATGGTCACACCAAAGACCTTCCCCGGAAAAGTCTTCTCTCCTTCTTGCCTCTTGGTGGCAAAGAGAAACAAAGGACCTGCGACTCTGAGTCAGGATACAGAGAGCTATTCTGAGGTCCACTCATCCTCTACTCTGAACAGGGCACACAGGAGGCACTAGCAAGCTCTCACCGTGGACCAATGCAGTGCAGAGACAAGGACCGTTGTGAGGGTAAGCTGTCCTTGGACAATGGAGTGGCCCTCCTGATCATTCAAAGATGGGCCATGACCCACACACTCTAACTGCCACACAGGTCAACATTGTTTGCCATCTTGTGGGGTCTGCTCTGAACACTTTTCATATAATAACTCTCTTAATCCTTGTGAGTGCCCCACACCCCCTACCACCACCCCGTATTAGCTATCATTATCCCAACTTAAGAGGCAGAACCCAAGGCCCTAAAAGGTCATAGAGTTTGTGTGGAGGGACCGTGGGTTGTAAATCCAGGCTACGTGGCTTCCAAATCTCCTTTCATAGGTGTCCATAACCTACCCCACAGCCATGAAGTTGATTTGACTCACAGTGACCCAAACAACAAAGATAAACTCCCCTGTGGGTTTCAGAGACTGCTCCTCTATCCAGGAGCAGAATGCCTATCTTTCTGCCACAGAGCAGCTGGTGGTTTCAAACGGTTGACCTGGTGGTTCGCATCCCAATGTGTAACCCACTGTACCAACAGGAGTCCTGAAAAGCACCAACACAACAGCCATCAAAACAACTCCCTGCCAGGGAGTTGATTCTGAGTCATGGTGACACTCTAGGTCAGAGATTATTCACTTAGACACTCTTGGTTAAGTGTAGGCCTAAAGTTCAACCTACAAATTGTATAACAGTCTGATGACACCGTCTTGGTGGTATAAGCGTTCTTGTGTAAGAGAGAGAGGCCAAGCAGAGTCTATTTCTCTTTTGGGGGGCCCTTCACCTTCTGTTGTACTGCCTGCTGATCCCAGTCGCCATCAGTAGACTAGCACTGGTGGATTTGGCTGACACCGGCTCTCTACATCCAACAGTTTGTGCCCTCTGCTCTTTTTACTTTGTCATCCTGGTCTGTGTCCTCTATCATATGTTGCATCACCTGCCACAAGCAGACTGTCCACAGTGGATTCATTCTGCCAATTCTGGACCTCGGTGTCGACCAGTCTGTTCCTGCTACTTCTCTGCTTCACCATACTGCTTCCTGTTCATCATATTCTATTAGTCAGGAGAAGCCCAACTTGAACCAGACTGGATGTGGTATTTATGTAATTTCGTGTTAACTTGATAAACAATTGCAGGGGTGGAGTGTAACCTGTCAATTAGGTTAAAGCCTGATGCTGCCTCCTTCTGGCATGGCCTTCTCATGAGGATTATGGGAACTTCCTCACTTTCTCTCGGCCATCATCTTCCTACTAAATAGCCACACTTGGAGAGCTGGAGGAGCCATGTGGAGACCTGCATCAGAGCTGAGATGCTTCCACCACCAGTGGATCCACAAGACTTTACACCCACCGGCCAGTGATCTTCCTGCATTTTGCCTGATTGCATGTGACTTCTTGAGTCTGAAGAGGGATTTAGGCACTAGTATTGGACCTATGGGCTCATATAGGACTTAAGAACTTGATCTGGACTGGACTAGGATCTTTTATTAATATACAATTGCTCTTTATTAGGAAGCTCTCACACATATGGGTGTCTCTGGATTTGTTTCTCTAATCAACCCAGCCTAACCTACAGGACTTATGTATTTCTTCAACTGTGTAAGCCATTTCTCCATATAAATATCTTTCTATACACAACACAAATGATTGTCACTGGTTCTGCTTCTCCAGAGAACCCCACCGAACACAGATGAAATATAACTGCACCTATGGGTTTTCAAGATTACATATCTTTATGGGAGTAGAAAGCCTCATCATTCCCCACTGAGGCAAGTGGTGGTTTCAAACTGCTGACTTTGCAATTAGTAGATCAACCTTTAACACATAACACCATTATGGCTCCTTTTGAAAACAGCCTTTGACCCTGTGGATTATAAAGAGGCCTCAGCATGTCACAAGACTGTCTTACTCCAAAACATTTCTCAATGATTTATTTATCATTGTTATTTTTTTCTCTCCTGTTACTCACACAGGGTCTGCTCACTTGGAAACAGGCTTAAAAGCAACAGATTTTTATTTGGCATCCACAGCTAAAGAGACTTCGCAAATATATGGGTAATTAAATTTCCTGTGGGGGACTCTAAACATTTTAAAAATATAATGCAATCTTCTACATGACCTTTTCCAAAGACCTCAAAAAATTAATAAAGATGGAAAAAGGCTGATAGGGAACACTTTGATCATATTTGATTTTTATCGACTCTGGTGTTCTGAGAGGTTCAGGAGGCTCTGCTCTCCAGCGGTCTCGGTGGGTAGTTGGAATCACATTATAATCCCAGGCTGCTGTTGTATTTCACTTTGTATTGTAGCTGTTTGGGTGAGAGCTTCAGAGCAGATTAGTTTTCCATTCAACAATGTATTGTGACATTGTCAACATTTTATTTTGTGACATTGCATGGAATACCCTCAATGTAACAGTTTGCTTCTCCCTCCCTTCCTGGATTTCCCATGGGTGTAATTATTCATGTTGTAGGTCTGTCTATTATTTGGCTGAATGTCAATCCCCCAAGAGTTGGATCAGTTTCAGGCCTGTGATGTAGGCAACGTCCACAGCCTTCGGGTTTGTGTTAGTCTGGGTATTTTAGGGAAACAAATCCATAGAAACTCATGTATAAGAGAGTTTTATATAAAGGGTAAG
>NW_022111371.1:3543302-3545690 GCF_000313985.2 Echinops telfairi
TATTTGTTTTTGCGGCCCCTTAGATCTTTCCAATATCTGCCCACCAGGGAGCAATATTGCCACCTTTGGACACAATTAAAATTTAGGACTAAATTATAATCCATCACATACTTTTATGTATTTCTCTGCCCCTTGCAACACAGACACACAGAATACAAGGACTAGAGGAGGGATATTTTAGACTTCCTTGTTCTGGAAGAGAGATTATTTTTCCTAAATTCATTTAGGGTGGATTTTGGCCCTTTTACTCACTTCTGTCCAAGAAGAAAGAGTAATTTTCCAGGTTGGTAAATTTGAGAAGGACAAACTGGGCATGTTCCGTTCATTCCTATCTCTGTCCTACTCATCTTGGCCTTCCTCAGAAAATTCAATGAACTCCGCTATGTTTTAATCACATTTGGTGACCAACTGTGTGGAGAAGCCTGCCTGTGGCTGATTTTTGGGGAATCTTCTTGTCTTGTTGGCTGTCACTGAGTCGGCCTCTGACTTACGGTGACCCCTTGCACAGCAGAACAAAACACTGTAGAGTCCCGTGTCATTCCCATAATTGGTTGAGGATGACACTACATAGGGTTTTTATTGCCTGATTTTTTTGAGAATAGGTCACCTCGTCTAGCTTGACTCCAAGATTGTTTTCATTAATGGCTGACTTTACAGACGTTTGTCATGAGATTCAGCTCCAGGTCACATGGGCATTTCCCTGCAGTTGCTAGCGTGTCCTTGTGGCTTAGCAGCTAGTTTCCCATCCCAATGTCTATAGCCACCTGACAGAGTGGATACCTATCATGTTGCTAAATAAACACAAGGTGAGTTAGTTAATTGTGCCAACCTGGCCTATAATCACATGTGGGGGTAATTGAAAGGCAGAGGGATAAATGGGTGGTGAGCCTCGCCTTTCTCGCTTTCTGGTCTCTTGCTTTGTGATGGTCGCACCAGGGTGCAGCTGCCTTAGCAGTTCCTTGCTTCAGCTTGCAAGATTGACTTCCTACAAGACATCCCCAAGGAAAAGCCACATGGACCTATCTCAATGCAGCCCTGGGTGCTGGAGCAGCCATGTGGAGACCCCTGCTAGTGCTGAGATGCTTATCCATTCACTGACTCAGCTTTCCTCTTGCAGTCAGCATCATTGCCTCTGTTTTGTGAGGTGGAGGACTTTGAGGACTGGTGTTGGGTTAATGGGTTAATGTTGGACTTGTGGGCTTGGGCAGCATTGGGTTGGGATGTTTTCGTGATGCACACTTTCTTTACATAAAACTCTCTTATACATGAGTTGCTGTGGATTTGTTTCTCTAAAGTACCTAGACTAATACACACGGTCACTGGTTTAAAACCCCCAGAAAGTAGTAGGCTTTCTATTTCTGTAAACAGAGTCATGGAAACCCCTCGTGGCAGGTCTGCTCTGTTCTATAGGGTCAATGTGAGTCAAAATCAACTTGATGACACTGAGCTTGCTTTGGTTTTATCAGCAATATCCACTACTTGCATGTCAATTTGTCATTCTGTGGTTGTTTATGTGTGGCTGTGATGCTATTATGTCAGGATTCAGATACAACAGAGTCATCCATGGTAGACAGACCTCAGCCTGACTAGAATAGACGAGAAAGAAGGACCTGGTGATCTACTATTAAACAACAACAACAACAACAATATATTCATATTACTATCCATATTACTATCCATATGTTTACCAACTGTATATATTAGGGAAATCAAAGCATTTGTGAAAAATAACATTGTCTTTTAATTCCAGATTTCTCTGAACCTTTTGGCGCAGCCTTGTATGTGTGTATGTGTGTGTGTCTAATACTCTTCTTTTAGCTTATACAGCAATCCCTAGTGGGTGAATGGCTTCAAATTCAAGTTTCTCAGTACTCAAACAAAAAAGGTTGACAACATATCTGCTCTGTGTTCACTTTATTGTATAGTCAAGTCAAAAATCAGACATGAAAAAATGTGTACTGGTTGGGAGTGAGTTAACCTCAGGTCTCGCTGTGGACACGAAGGGTGAGGTGCCAGTCTCAGGGGTGCTCTCGATCGGACAACATACAGTACTGTGTCAGCGCATTCAAACATTCATTATTGTGCTTTTCTTGTGTGCTTTCCTTGCGTATTGTAACCACGGCTCCAATGACAGTTAGTGATATCAGCAACCAGCATATAGGAAAACTGTGAGACCCACGACAGAGTTAAAGAAAGAAATCATTGCAAAAATTTAATCAGGTCACTGCTTGTCTGATTTGGTGACACCGGTCAGTCTACATTATCAACATTTTTAAAAACAAAAACAACCTGTGATGAAACCGGCTAATGAAGCGCAAGGTGTGAATTCATTCACTACAAAACAAAGAACCCAGACCATTGAAGAAATTGAAAAGTTGCTGTTAATTT
>NW_022111371.1:3546626-3548699 GCF_000313985.2 Echinops telfairi
ATGAGCTCTAATAGAGCCATGCTTGACAGGATGTGGTGTAGGACTGGGCAGGGTTCCATTCTGTTGTACATGGGTCACTGTGAGTCAGACTAACAAGGGCTCATAAAAAGTCTTTTAGAGGACAGGAACTACAGATGCAAGAGTGTGGTAGAAGGACTGGTGGGGATTTAAAAGACAGAGAGAGGCCAGTTGGAAGAAAGCACAGAACAGAAGAAGACATGGACTGGACTGACAAAGGGAGAAGAGCACAACAGACAGAAAATGAAGACGGGAACAATGGGGGCCAAGACAGATGACTGGAAACCCTTGAGCAGGGACTGACCCGATTAAAGTTTCATTGACGAAGATTGTCTTAGACCACAGTGTAGACACGGCAGCTGGAAGAACTCTGGAAACAGGGAGAGTGTTCAGCATTTGATGGCCATTCACTATGGACATAATACATGTCAGTGCAAGGAAATGGATGCTAATTGATTCAAAGATGACTTGAGACAACATATTATACTTTGCCTTCCACACAAGTAGGCACTAAGATATAATGATGATTATAGAAGCTAATTCCTGGAGCGAGCAGCCCAACGAAACTTCGTGAGCTTTGCTGATTATAAGCTAAGGCTGGTACATGGCTATAGAATCCTTAAGGTGACATTAAAAAAAATCCCCACTTCCATGAAGTCAATGCCAACCCATAGCAATCCTTTCAGACAGGGTGGAACTGCCCCTGCGAGTTGCTGAGACTGTACTTCTTCAGTAGAGTGGAACCCCCAGCTTTCTTCTTTGGGACTAGCTATTGGTTTTGAAATGCAAACCTTTCAGTTGGCAGTCCAATGTGTAACCACTATGTCATCAGGGCTCATACACCATGCCAAATTTCTAAAATAAAGTCATAGAATTGCTTGAGGATCTTGCATGTACTCTACTATGTACAAAATCACATTGGGTCTTCCCAACTCACCAACGAGTACCTGACCATCATGTCCTAGTTACCTGCTCTCACCTTATTATTATCAGAGTGGGAAGCAGCATAATGAAGGGGACAAATTTTGTCCGTTGACAGTCTAATTGGTACTCAAATTATGGTCCCTTAATAACTGTGGATTTACATGAACATCTGTATCTTTATATGGAATATGGGATAAAAACATAACAACTGGAGAGGACATGGTATTCATGAGAATATACTTGAAAATGCTAACAGGTGGTTTCTTGTACCCTTCTCCCCTTCCACTTGTCATCGCAGACCTGTAAGAGGGAGTTTAAACTCTGAAGGGAATGAGACATCACTCTTTGATGTCAAGCGTTAAACAATGGAGGGACCGCTTTGGGCAAAAATCAACCCAGAAGAATATAATTGGCCAGGTGAAGTTCCAAACGTATTACAGATAGCCTTTGATTACTCCTATGTTGCCCATTTTTGGGGAAACCTATGCACTGGTGAAGATTATTTAAAATCATTTTCTTGGGGCCTCTTACAGCTCTAACAACAATCCAAGCATTCGTGTGTCAAGCACATTTTTACATATGTGGCTGTCAGCCTTTTCAAAACGTTTTCTTTCGACTTGAGCCCTTGGTATCAGCTCATTATTTCTTTTCCCTCTGCCCCTTCCTCCCTTCATGAATCCTTGATAAATTATAAATTATTATTTTCACATCTTACACCATCTGCTGTTTCCCTTCAAGCATGTTTCTGTTGTCCATCACCGTGTGTGTGTGTGTGTGTGTGTGTGTGTGTGTGTGTGTGTGTGTGTATGGTTATACATCAATCATTGAGATTAGTTCCCTATTTCTCCCCCCACCTTCTCCCTACCCTCATGGTATCACTATTCCCATTATTGTTCCTAAAAGATTTATCTGGAGTCCATGTGTCGAGAACTCTTCTCTGTACAGCATACATGTTTCAGTCTAGCCAGATTTGTAAGGTAGAACTGGGGTCATGATGGGGGAGAGCATTAATAACTAGAGGAGTGTTGTATGTTTCATCGGTACGATACTGCACCCTGGCTGGCTCATCCCTTTCTTGTGGCCCTTTTGTCCAAATGTCTACAGCTGAGCTTTGAGTCTCTGTTCCAAACC
>NW_022111371.1:3550505-3559912 GCF_000313985.2 Echinops telfairi
ATAAATGTATTTTGCTACCTAGTCATTCCTCTATTTCCTTTTACTTTCCTCTTGTCCCACTATCAGGTTTGACCTTCATTTGTCTTTCAGTAATTCTTCTCGGCTACATTGCACTTGATCAAGCCACACATGACATTCTATGCCCTTCTCACAATCAATTTTAGGTCACTTGTTGTTCCCTTGATAATTTTAAAATAGTTATATCAATACAGAATTGTCTAAACTTCAAGTCAGAATCAGAGAGGATTTGGAATGATGGTTATGATTGCTGGTTTCTTGTGGATATCAGCTGAAAGCAGAGACTATCAGAAAAAAAACTTTCATCTATATTTTTATTGACTCTGCAAAAGCAGTATAGTGCATAGCAAAGCAAATTCTGGGTAACATTATCAAGAATAGGAATTCTAGAACAATTAAATCTTCATATATGTAACTTGTATATAGACCAAAAGACAGAGCAATGGTATACCTTATGGTTGAAAATATGGAAAGGTGTATGTTACAGTTATATATTTTTTAACATACTTATGCTGAAGAAACAATCCAAGAATTTGTATAAAATGAAGAAGAATACAATCCCAGGAATGGAAAAAGGCTCATTGATCACCTGAAAAATGCAAATTAAGAAAAAAGAAGAAAACTCTTAATGAGATGAGTAACAGAGTGAGGCAACAATGGACTCAAACCTAACAAGTGTGAGAATGGCATCAGACCAAACATGCAGTGTTTCCTTCTGTTGGACATAGGCTTCTATGCTTGGAATGGACTCAACAGGGCCTAACAATGACAAAAAAGGATGTAACGCACCCTTGTTTCCAGAAGTGAAGGGTATTTGAAGCACTTACTGATGACTCTGAAAGATTACAATAGTCATTATAGCTTACACCACAACATAAAGAAAACAAAGCTTCTCACCAGTAGACTAATAAGCAATATCAAAATCAAAGAAGATATTGACTTTTTTTAGATCCATAGTCAAACTCCAAATATGTTGCAGAGGAGGCATCTCCTCTGGGATATATATATATATATATATATATATATATATATTTTTAAACTGTTGAAAAGCAAAAGTTTTACTCTGAAGACTAAGGTGACCCTGACCTAAGTCATGTATTTTCAATCACTTCATCTGCAAGAGAAATCTGGACAATGAATAAAAAAGACCAAAGAAGAATTGGTGCCTTTAAATTATGGGTTTGGGAAAGAATATTAAATATGTGAGTATCGTGGACTGACAGAATAATTAACAAATATATATGCTGGAAAAAATACAGTCAGCCCCAAACTATGGCCCTAGTCTCCCTTCAGGACTTAAGCCAAATTCATTCCCACGTTAGTTAAGACTCAAAGGACAGCATTTAACCAAGGAAAAACCACAGAGCGTCAGGGAAGGAGGAGGCATGGGAACAGGAAACGCAGGGACAACATAGGATAAGTGATGTACACTGAAGGGAATGCAATGGATGGGATGAAACAAAACATGTATGAATTGTTGAGTGTAAAACTGAGTATCTTCTCTCTAAACCTTCACCTAATCCACAATAGAATAAATTTTTTTTAAGTACAGTCAATATGTTTAGGTGCCATTGAGTCGGCTCCAGCTCATAGCAACCCTCGGCACAACAGAGCAAAACACTGCACAGTCCTGCACCTTCCTCACCATGGTTCCTATGCCTGAACCCGCTGATGCAACTATTGTGTTACTCCATCTCATTGAGGGACAGTCTGTACTCCTTAGAATTAAGGATGGCATGATGTCTCCTGCACCTTGTGTATGTTATCAGGAGAAACCAGCCCATAGAGGACATCATGCTTGGTAAAGCAGAGAGTCAGAGAAAAAGGGAAAACTCTTATTGAGATGGATCAGTAACTGCAACAATGGACTGAGCCAAAGCAATGGTTGTGGATGGTATAGGACCGGACAGCATTACCGTCTGCAGTGCATGGAGAGTCATTATGAGTCAGAACTGACTTGACATCATACAATAACAACATGTAAGGGAAATTGGAAAGCTAGCAATTTAATATTCAAGTTATAATTATAAAATAATCAATTCCTGGGCCCCAGGTCAGAGAGTATACTTGGGAGTGTTTGAGATAGTAGGGTTCTATCCTTTCCAATCACAATGATGTAGTCTGATTTTGGAAAGATAAGAATGATCATGAGTAACAATCAATTTGGGGCAGTTGAAATGACGTTAATGTTCAATATAAAGAATGACGTAAAGTTGAAACTGGGAGAAATGACTAAACAATGGATATCTCAGGGGCCATGCGTAGAAGGGAGCATTTGTATACACAGGGCTGAATCTTTGAAACAGATGCCAAGACCACTTCTTAATATGGTGCCTGAAGTGCATGGTTGGGGTTGGCTCTGGTTCTGGTGAGAAGTTGTTTCTCTAATCCATGGTTTTCTTCTTTAGTAAACTGGGATAGTCACAGATAATGACCTTTAAGTCAATGTCAACTCATGAAGACCATAGGTACAACAAAATGATCAGTCCTGTATCATCATTATGGTCACTGACCTTTTGGATTCCAATTTTGCAGCTACTGGGACAATCCTTCTCATTAAGAGTCTCCTTTACCCTCCTACCCTTCGACCTCACAAAAGACAATGTTCTCCTCCAGTAATTCATCAATTCATCCCTTCTGATATCTACTCCCATGGAGACTTACAATCTAAGATACTCACAGGGGGCAGTTACCCTGTCCTATAGGGTTCCTAGCCATCAACTCAATTAACATGCAGTTGGGTTTTTTTTAAGTGAGAGATGTCATCTGATCTAAAAGGCTTTCATTAGTTAATTTTCAGACTCCATTGACCAAACCATTCTTCCTAGTCTGTCTTAGTCTGGAAGCTCCACTTAAATTAGGGGTGACCCTGCTGATATTTAAAATACCAGCTGCATAGCTTCCACATAAGTCATAAGAGAAAACTGAGAGATGGTTAGTGAGCATTCTATTGTTCTCATTGATAGTCCTGAACTATGTTTGGATAAAATGATAAGGCAGCACAGCACAATTGCGCATACATTTCCTGCGAGGCAAATTCCATTTGAAGTTTAACCTTAAACAGATGGTGCACTCTTCCTGGACTTGTGCACCACACATTTCTTGTCATGGAAGCAGAGTTCCTACCTGTTGCAGCTGTCCCCAAGTCCCCATCTAGGTTTGTAGCCAGATACAGAGTGTGGTTTACTCTGGTTATATTTCTCATAGGAACTTGCACGTGCGCCAAGGGTCACCATTCTGAATAAAAGCTCTCTTGAGGGATGAGACACAACAAAGGATTTGTGGCTAGGTACAGGGCATCCAGGAATTTATTGTAAACTCAGGTGGTGGCACGGAGTTACCTGATAATCAAGTTCATCTCCACAACACCTGTAACCATTCTCCTGCTTCCCACCATTATAATCTTATTAGTGAATCCCTTCACATACCTCGCATCTGCTAGTGTGATAAAAACTAACATCTATTGGGGACTTGCAATGAGTTAATAGTGTTCCAAGTACTTTAAGAAAGTTAAATGAATGTTTCCAACAGCCCTGTGAGGGAAATACCATTATCTCCTCTTTAAATATGAAGATTTTGATGCACCGCAATATCCCCAGAATTATGTGTCTGGTAAAGATGGACTGGATTAGAAATAAAGACAGCATTTGTACCGTATTGAGCCTATTCTACCTCCATGCATCTACGTATTTGGAAAATTGCTTGGTTTCAAACGTTTGAAAACAATAGATTTAAGCATTTAAAAACGAAGACATATAGACTTTACATCATGCTTACAAAGCACATCTCTCAGATTTAAGATTCTTATTTCTTCCTGTAAAGGGGAGGTTAAATTTGATGTAACTTTCTCCTCTCTCGTCCCCTCTTGTCTTCAATTCATGTTTCATAAACATGTTATCTGACCTCTTTGGGATTTTAAGTGATTGCATACATGAATGATTTTAGGTAGCTAGGTAGAGCAGTAGCTATCAGGTACCATCTAGTTGGATTTGACTCCTGGTGACACTGCACACCACAGAAGGAACACTGCACGGTCCTGAGCCATGCTCCTCACTGTTCCTGCACCTGAGCCCCTGATGCAGCCACTGGGTCACGCATCCCTCGGAGGCCTTCCTCTCCTGTGCCGTTCCTCGACTTCCCCAAACACGGTGTCTTTCTGCAGAGACTGGCTTCGCTTGACAATAGCCCAAAATATGTAAGACAAAATCCTGCTGTCCTTGCTTCAAGGAGCCCTCTGGCCATACTTCTTCCAGGACAGATCAGTTTGTCCTGCTAGAAGTCCATGTTACTTTCAATAGTCTTCTCCAGCCCCACAATTCAAATGTGTCTATTCTACGGTGAACTTCCTTATTTAGTGTCCAGCTTTCATAAACCTGGCAGGCAACTGAAAACAACATGGCTTGGGTCAGGTGCACCTTAGTCCTCAAAGTCCTTGCTTTTTAATCCTCGAAAGAGGTCTTGTGCAGCAGGTTCACCTATTACAACATGTTTTTTTGACCTCTTGACTGCTGCTTGCTTCCAGGAGCATTGAGAGTGGATACAAGCAAGACAAAATCTTTAACAACCTCAACCTTTTCTCCAGGTATCATGATGTTACCTATTAGTCCAGTTATGAGGATTTTTAAAAAATGAATGGTAAACCGTACTGCAGGCTGCCATCCTTGATCTTCATCAACAAGAGCTTCAAGTCCTCTTCACTTTCAGGGAACAGAGTTGTGTCATCTGTATATCATAGGTTGTTAATAAGCCTTCCCCCAATCCTGATGCCACATTCTCCTTCATATAATCCAGTTACTGATGATTTGCTCTGCATAGAGATTGAACATGCATGGTGGGAGGATATGATAGTAATGTACACCTTTCCTGATTTTAAACCTTTAAGTATTCCCTTATTAACTATATGAGCAACTAAAAAGTCCACCAGTAGACAACTAATAAGGCTATTAAACTGTCTAGAGTTTCTGAGTTCAGAGAAATCTTTAGCACTTTTCTTAAAGGTTTACCTCATTAAATAATACCCACCTTGTGCAATCCCCCTTTAAGTTGATGTGAATCTCAATGATTAAGGACTTTTAGGACATCTGGCATATCCTTTCCCATCCATACTTATTGTTGTGTTTATTTTAGTAACTGGAAATGCAGTTCAACCAGGGATCCCAGGTAAGCTCTTGACTCTAAATAAAACAAACTCACTGCCATACCATCAATTTGACTCAGGAACCCCGGGTGACAGAGTAGAACTGCCCCTATGGGTTCCTGAGACTATAGATCTTTTCAAGAGTAGAGAACCTCATCATTTTCCCTCGGAGCCACTGGTGGTTTCAAACTGCTGAACTTGCAGTTAACAGCCCAGGAAGGTAACTCACCACGAGTCAACAGAGCTCTGTGATGCTTGACGACAATCTTAAAGATTGGTGCTTTGAAGACACCCAGAAAAGGTCTGGCAATCTGCTTCTGTAATGATTAAAGTCCAGAAAACCCATGGGTCCCTTTTCCTCTGTAATGAGAGGTATTTTCCGGAATCAGGACAGACTCTGCAACAGTATTTTTGTTTTTTCCTTTTTGGTAATTCAACCTAGCCAAACGGACATACATGAAAGTTGCCAGGATAATGGAGTTCAGCCATAGGGTACTCAAGTCTTTTCAAATCCTATAGCACCACATCACTTCTTGGAGTGTGGTCCCCAGCCTTAATCTTAACACAGAAAACACTTGACAAAAAGAAGATTTCACTTCACCAGCAGTGAGTCACCATGGAGATGGTTTCCAGGGTTGGGGCAGAATACAGTTTGAGCACATCAAAACCGAGCAGTGGTGTCAAGGAATGTCTTAGTCTAGGTTCTCCAGAAAGCCCATGCATATCTGTGAGCCATGCATATATGTACGCACAGCTCTCTTTCTTTCTACATATCTCTATATAAGACATGTCATTCACAGCCGTGTCAGATGAACCGCACCATGCTCAAGTCTATGATCCTTCTCCTATAAGTCTCTTGGGTTGCGGCCTATCCACACAGAACTGCTTGCAATGGCAATATCTGATATAGAAGGAAGGATACACATTTTTTTTAATGAGATACTGGAAGAATAGGATTTGTTAATGTGTCTCTTTCCCAAGGTTAGACTGGATCAATTTAGAAGTGGTGATATAATATGTAACTCCCCAGATTACAGGTCTTGGGAATGAATAGCCTGAGATGAATCCTGCTTCTGAAACCAGATCTGTAATCTCAGGCAAGCCACATGATTATTATGTGCCTGAATGTTCTCATTTAAAGTGGGAATTTCTTCGTTATCTAGTGCTGCTATAACAGAAAGCCCACAAAGGATTTTTTTTTTTATCACTGTTGAGGAGACCCAGTGTCTGAATTCAGGGTATAAGGGAAGATTCTTGCCTCTTTATAACATGAGTTTTCCCTGTATTCCTTGTGCTCTCCGTGTGGCATGGCATAAATGTTTCCTGGGTCTAGCAGGTTCTCAGCACTGGAATCCCAAGTCCAAAGGCTTTTCTCAGCTCCTGGTTCTTCTTTCCTGGTGGTAGTAGGTCCGTCTCATCTCGGCTCTGTTCTCTTTTTATCTTGTGTGACTTGCATGTAACTGTGTCTTTATTAAGGGCAAGGCTTAATTCATGCCCACACTGATCTCATCGAATTAACATATAGAGATTAGGATTAATAACATATCACAAAATGGAGGAAAACTACACAGTACTAGGTATCTGGCCTGGCCAAGTGGACAAATATTTGGGTCATCCACAATCAAAACAATGACAGGGACAAATAGTCGTGGCCTACACACTTTTTGTTTAGGTATAATTCTTTTTTCCAAATACACATACCAATCTATAGTCCAGTCATATCAAGCAGTGTTGTAAAATCACTACCACAAACATTTTAAAAACATTGTCTTCCTTCCCATACTTTTTGATATTGGCTCCCCATTTCAAGCCCGCCCCTGCTCACCCCCTGCTGTGTCCCTTTTCTAGTTCTTGTCTCCATAGGGACAACCTGAGTTTTAGATACTAAGCCCAACCTGGGTTGTAGATAGTAACATACCATAGAAAGATACCCACCAGAGAAATTCTTAAACTATGTCACACTCTCTTCATGGTGGCAATGATGCATTATATACACACAGTCAGTTTGGTTTGGGTGTTAATAGCTACCATCCATTTGACTCCTGACTCATGGTGATCCCATGCAACATGTGCCATCTTCTTACTGGGTTTTGGAATTCACCATTGTGATCCACAGAATTTTCAATGCTTGATTTTTGAAGAGTAAGACACCGGTTCTGTCTTCCTAGTTTGTCTTAGTCTGAAAGCTCCCCTAAGCCTGTTCAAGATCATAGAAACACGAACGCCTCCACTGATGGAAAGGTGGTGACTGCACATGAGGGCCACTGAATGGAAACCACAGAAAGCAAGGATACTACCACTCAACCACCCCCGTCTAATTCTTGGTGGGGCTGATGGGTGCCATTGGGGCCGTTCTGAGTCTGAGGGATCTTATGCACAGCAGAAGGAAACCCTGCGCTGGCCTGTGCCATCTCATCATTTTTTATTTTGAGCCCATTGTTGTAACCTCTGCTTCAATCCACCTCATTGAGTGTCATCCTTTTGCTCCCTGACTCTCTACTTGACCGTGCAGAATGACCTTTTCTAGCCTCTGGTCTCTCCTAATCACATGTCCATGGCTTCTGAGGATCCTTCAGATTGTACTTTTTATCAAGATGTGTTTGCTCTTTGGACAGTCCATGGGACTGTTAATATTCTTTCCCAACGCCATCATCCAAACTCAACATTTTTTTCACTTTCATTTATTCATTTTCCAATCTTCACAAGCGTAGGAAGCAATTGAAATGATCATGGCTTGTATCAGCCACATCCGAATCCCCCAAGTAACATTTCTGCTCATCGACACTTTAAAGAGGTCTTGTACATAGTGTCCGGGGTCTTAGAGGCTTGAAGTAAAATATGTGACCATCTAGCAGAGAAGCAACAAGCCCACATGGAAGAAGCACACCAGCCTGTGCGATCATGAGGTGTCTATGGAATCAGGTAACAGACACCAGAAGGCCTAAAAGAAAACAACATCAAAAAATATATATTGTTGAGAATTTGGGGGGTCTGAGCAGAGACCCCAAACCCATCTGTAGACAGGAGGACATCCACTCACAGAGGGTCACAAAGAAGGGATGAGTCAACCAGAGCACAATATAACACCAATGAAACATACACTATTCCTCTGGTTCATTGAGGCCTCCTTCACCCTCCTCTATCATGACCCCAGTCCTGCCTTTCAGTTCTGGCTAGACCAGAACATGTACACTGGTACAGATAAGAGCTCACGACACATGGAATCCAGGTCAGATATACTCCTTAGGAACAGAAATGGGAGTAGCAATACCAGGAGGGTCAGGGGGAAGGTGTGGGGAGGAGGGGAGGGAGTGTACAGATCGCAATGATCGACAGATGATCCCTCCCCCAGGGGGATGAGCAACAGAAACATGGTTGAAGGGAGACAGCAGTCAGTGTAAGATATGAAAACAATATCATTTACAATGTATCAAGGGGTCAAGAGGGTGGGAGGGGGGCAGGGAGGGAAAAAGGAGGAGCTGATATCAAGGGCTCAAATAGAAAGCAAATGTTTAGAAAATGATGATGGCAACATATGTACAAATATGCTTGATGCAATTGATGTATGGATTGTTATAAGAGCTATAAGAGCCCCCAATAAAATTATTTTAAATGAATTCATTAAAAGGGTCTTATGCAGCAGATTTGCCCAATGCAATATGCCATTTGATCTCCTGGGGGCTGCTTCCATGAGTATTGATTGTGGATCCCAGCAAGATGAAATTCTTGACAACTTCCATTTGTTTTTGCCGTTTATCATTGTAGGGTTCATTGCTTCAGTTGTAATCCATAGGTAAGACTGAAGTCGTTGATCTTCAGTAAGTGCTGTAACTATTTTCACCAACAAAGATAGAAGAGGATTTGAAGACTGGGATCAGAAACTACTGAACAGAAGCTGCACAGCTCCTGTCCTCGCAGCACGAGACAAGGGTCCGTGTGTAAAGGGGTACAGTCCGTGTCTACCGTAGAAAAAGATGAAGTGTCAGCACACAGATCTGCTTGTCTGTGGGGCAAGGTGAAGGAAAACCTGCCCAAGGGTACCACATTGGTCTTCTGAAGAAAGTTTACCTGGGCATCTGCACAACTCAAGACTCGCCAGAAGCTTGATTTCCTTCAGCAAGCGCGCACACATACTGCTGGGTGTTCTGTTTTATTCAGTGCCCTCGAGCGGGGACTTCACAGCTGTTCTTGCAGACCAGGGTCCTTCGCAAATCCCTTGCTGCTGTTCCTGCTGCTGCTGCTGCTGCTGGTG
>NW_022111371.1:3560195-3598411 GCF_000313985.2 Echinops telfairi
CCATGGAGTGAATTCCAGCTCCAAGTGACTCTGTGTCCAAGGGAGAGAAGCATTGTCTGGCCCTGCACTATGCTCACCATCGTGCCCATGTGGGAGCACATTGTTAGTGACAGCCACTGTGTCAATTTAGCGTGTTGAGGTCCTTCCTCTTTTTCTCCGCCCCTCCACGGTACCAAGCACGGGGTCCTTCTTCCTGAACTGTTCTCTCCAATAACATGTCCAACACATGTGAAACTCAGTCCTGCCGGAGATCCTTGTCTCATTGGTGTCTCTGGCTGAGATCCTCCCCAGAGAGACAGCAGCTTTGAAAACTCTGTGCAGCCGAATTCTAGTCTCCACCACAATGGGATGGCATGAATCAAAGTAGATTGTTTTTGTTGTCGCTTCTCTTGATTAATTGGCCCTTTCCTATCATGGGGTAGACAATGGGCAAGAAGAGGACGTGGAGGCAGAGGAAAGATCCCCACTAGCCTGGTGCTGGACTCCAGCCATTCCGGAGCAAGCCAAGGACAGGGAGAATTGTTCCATAAACACTCCAAAGTTGCAGTCCCTTGTGCCTCCCTCAGGGGGCAGTGTGTCATCTGAGGCTGTCGGAAAAGACACAACCCAAACAAAGCAGGCACAAAAGGAACTGGTGCTTTCCTGTGCTGCCTGAAGCTTGTGTTCTGTGGCTCTCAGAGACCTTTGTTTTGCTCCTCTGAAAATCATTTCCCATCCCTTAAACTAGATTTTGTTTTTCAAAGGAAAACAGCAACAAAACATTCTGTGTTTATGTGAGACAGTAACAGATAGCAGGTCCACCCTGTACCTTTGTAAGCTAGTGAGGAAAAAATACTATAAACAAAAGTGGTTACGCTGCATAGTAAAGGAACGTACAACATGGGGTGTTAGGAGACATAAGAAGAAATGTAAGGTGGTAAAAAGAATACAGAGATTTATTTTTAACATTTCAAACACTCTTTTCTTTGAAACCTCACTATTGTGCCTGTGCAGACTGTAGGGGCTCAGGGGAAGAATGATCTCCTTCCCTGCTGAGACCTGGGTTTGCATCCCAGCCAATGCACCTCATGCATGTTCACCACTTGTTGTTCTGTTGAGTGGGGGCTCACATGCTGCTACGATGCTAAACAGATTCCCATGGAGCTTCCAGCTAAGACAGACTAGAAAAAACGACCTGATCGTCTTCATCCAAAACTCAGTCAATGCAAACCCTATGAATCATAACGCTCTGATCTGTAACTGATCATGGGGATGGCACATTATTGGGCAATGCTTCCTCACATCATGCTTGAGATTACCGTGAGTCCAGGGCTGACTGGACACCAGCTAACAGCATTCACAAGTGTATTGCTGGAGTTCAGAAGACATCCCTGGCTAGAGTCACAAATTTAAGATGTTCAGTGTAGAGATGGCTTGGAGAGCAAGAACCAAGTGACTCCTCTAGGAAACTAATGCAGAAAGGAGAGAGATCTGAAGACTGAGCCTAGGAGCAGCCACCAAGCAGACAATGTGTTCATTCAGACCTCGTGGGACACAGAGGACTCAGGCAGAGTTGAATATGCCAGGGCTTCCGGCAGTTGAAGGCAAGGTTTCTGTCCATGAAAAATGAAGTGTGGGATTTCTTCATTAAGAACAGACAACAAATCACATCGAATAACTTTGAATGGAAAGAGTAGAGGAGGCAGAACTGGGTAGAGTGAATCTCAGACTAGGATACAGCTCTGAAAATGGGACAACTAAATATGAAAATCCGAGGCACATTCCATCCCATTGGACAACTATGGCCTGCAACTATAGGGATAACTGTGGCATGACTCCCTAATACCACTAGTATACCCAGTCATTGGCCATGTGCACGTGGGAGGACCATGGACTCATCTTGAACTCTATGGCAGACTCTGAAGACATTGAAGCTTCAGAAAGGTAACCAACTGACCTATTCACTGCTGAACATCAAGTTCTCTCTTGACAGAAGATCGGAGCAGTGCTTGACTACACAGATATCAATTTTACTTTGAGGTACAGAGATGCTAGTTGATCAAAGGTGTGCATTACAGCAAGTAAATGGGTCTTCAGCCTGGGTCTCACTTGTCCTCTTACTCTCTCCTGGGCTCTGCAAATGCTTAAGCACTTAGATTCTAACGGAAAGTTTGACAGTTCAAGTGCACACAGAAGTATCTCAGAAGAAAGGCCTAGTAATGTAATATGAAAAAAAATCAGCCAACAAAAACCTTATGGATATTGGGATAGATGTCGGTGTATTGAGAGGATTCAGGTGAATTCGTTGAAACAAAGTACAGATGAATTTTTGAACATAAAACTGATTATATGCTCCGTGCACCTTCACTTCCACTTACAATATAAAGCTTTAGAACCCTCCCCCCAATTTTTTTAAATTATGGAGCAAACCATGGGATCCCAATTAACTCGATGGCAACTGGTAGTTTTATATTCCCATCATTGTCCATGTATGTGTTTTTCAAAGGGCAGATTCAATTGTGGTTGGCACTGTACCGAGAAGTCACTCGAAGGATGACTATGCTTGGGTATAGACCCGGTGTAGGGTGGGGGGAGGTGCCTATTCTCTTACTCTTTGGATTCAAATGCTCGTGGGATGTTTCCTTCTCCATTGGCCTGTCCACACTCACCGCATTAACCACATCATCACTCAGTTTATGTCTCAGCCAAGCCTGTAAAGCAAACGTAATGATTCTCCATCCTTTGTGAAACTTCTTCTGGTTCCTTTAGCGAAAGTAATCTTGGACATCTCAAATTTGAGAGCGTTTCACTTTAATTATCATCCGTGGCTTTCTGCCTTCTCTTATGAAGACATATCCCATGCCCACTCTGGCAGGATTTGAGTTGTGTGGCTGATGGCAGACCGGGTCAGCCAGGCAGCATGTCGTTTCATTGTGCCTGGGATTGTCATGATCTGAGGCTGTCAAAGCCAGCTGACAACAAGGACCATTCACCAAGCCTTTCTGAAGAGTCTACTATTGTTCTAATATTGTTCCAAGTGCCTGGAGGATATGAAGAGCGTAAAGATGACTGGCACGATCCTCATCTTGCATGAAAAATCAGTGTGGACACATCTATTACCCTGAAAATGTGCATAGGAGAAACATGGTATGGGTAAGGAAATGAAAGAGGGGTGGATTCTGACTCTGGGAACAGAAAACATTTTCAAAAAGGAGGGGGAGATGGAATAATTTGGACAAAATATTTGGATGAACAATTTAAAAGGTTTACATTCATTTAAACATTAATGTTGTTTTGTGATCTCTACTGCATTGCATAGTAACAGGTCTCAATAAACAGAAGATACCAAATAGAATGTCACATCACCTGAAGGACATGTAACTTCTTTGGGAACAATAGCGATACTTCTGTCTTAGAGAGGATTGGGAAGTATGGTATACCATATGGAATGTGTGGTAAACTGATAAAAAATGTGATCCAAAGGGGCTTTGGTGGAACTATCCACTAAGCATTGAACTTCTAAACACAAGATCTATGGGTCAAACCTACTACTTTCTCCACTGGAGAAAGATGAGGATATTTCCCCCCATAAAGTCTTAAATCTTCAGAAAAGATATAGGGTCTCTCTGATTCAGACATTTTGATACTATCCATAAGCTTTTTGGGGGGGTGACCTATTCCTCTGAAGTGGATGGCCAATTCCATCTTCATAATCTGTTCTTAGCCTGGAGGCTCTGCTGAAGCCTGTTCATTTTTGGTGACCCAGCTAGTATTTGAACATACCGGTGACATAGCTTCTGGCATCATAGCAACACACAAGCCACACAGTTTGACAAAGTGACAGACAAGTGGAAGATCAGAGAAGAATAGATGCATTTGAGTTGTGCTGACCAAGACTATTGAAAGCACCAGGGACTTCCCAAACGACAAATGAATCTGCCTTACAAGACGTACCTCCAGCATGCACCTTAGAAGCAGGCAGGTTGAGAGTTAGTCTCAAGTACTTTGTATGTGTTAGCAGGAGAGATCAGTCCCTAAAAAAAAGACACCATGCTTGGTAAATTGAAGGAGCAGTAAAAAAGAGGAAGGCTCTCAATGAGATGGATTATACAGTGTCCTCAACAATGGGCTCAAACATGGGAACAATTGTGAGGATGTTATAGTGCTGGGCAGTGTTTCATTCTATTGAACCTGGAGTTGCTATGGGTCAGCATTGACTCAAAGGTATCTAATAATAACAACAACATGATTCAGAATCAATTCAATGGCAGTCAGTTTGGTTTTGATTTTTAACGTGATTTAACCAATTGGGCAAGAAACGTCATTCAGAAGTCAACAGTTGAGGCGCTGGATTAAATGCCCTTCCATTGTTTCGGTTAACTGCAGTCAGGCCAATCCTGACTCATGGTGAAATTGTATACAACAGAATAAAACACAACTGGTTCTATGCATTTTCTTTGTACATTTGAGTTATGGAGCTGGTGAAGAGTAACCAGAAGAACAAACAGATCTGTCTCAGAAGAACTACTAGAGGGCTTCTTAGAAGCAACGATGGTAACACCAGTGAAGCAAGGATTGTCTCACACACTTCAGATGGATTACCAGAGGAGATTTTCAGTTTACCAGTAGAGATTATCAGAATAATCGTGAGGATGGTACAAGACCGTGCAGTGTTTCATTCTGCAGTACATAGGATCGATAGGGGTTGGAACTGATGCAATGGCAACTAACAGCAACAACATCAGGTGAGATAAGTCCTTGGAAAATGAAACCATGCTAGGTAAAGTAGAAGGACAGCCAAAAGATCAGATGGACTGACAAAGTGGCTGTAGTAATGAGATCAAACATAGCAACAATTGTTAGGATAAGCCAGGCCATCCTGTTGCACATTGGGTACCCATGAACTAGAACAGATTTTAAGGCACCTAACAATAACAACAACAAAAATCAAAGTTAGGTACAAAGGATACAATACCATTTGATGGTGCAGCTGTTAAATATTAATCTGCTTCTTCATTTAAGTCCTCCACTTCCTGAAACCCACCAGCCCCTCCAGTAGACAACAATGTGACAGTTGTCTTCTGCAAAGTTTTTGAAACCTCATGGGGCAGTTCTACTCTGTCCTATGGAGTCCCTACATATCAGACTTGATTCAATAACAATAAATTCTGATGCTATCTCAATGAACTAGTTGAGTAAACAAGTTAATGAGTCTCTAGAAAACGTTTTAGTTGTAGGTCTTAAGGCATTTCTGTTGATGCTTGAACCTGTGAGGTCTTTACACAGCCTTATCTACTCCTTGTCACATCACTTCTAGATCTTTCTTCTTTTGCCTTAATTTTTTAAAACATTTCATTTTACTCCCTCTGTACTATTTGTTTTCTATTTCTTAATGGTTTCCAGCCCTTCCTATGAGAAATACACATATACAATATAGATGTTTCCAGCACAATGAATCTTTGCTGGAGTAGTACGCCTTATCTTTCTCCAGTGGAGTGGTTGATGGTTTGAATTACTGACCTCTCTTTTATTATGTAATAGATACATAATCTACTAAGCCACCATGACAACCTACATCTGACTACTGAAAAACAAAACAAAACCCTCCTAACTCATCCATCTAGTTGATATAGACTCAGAGCCAGTCTATAGGGTAGGTACAGGGAGAATGTAGAGATCCTGGGGGTGTTGGAGCAACAGCAATCTAACTCAGAGGAAGTACTAAGAGATGGAAGTGGGGTGAGCAATGGTGGGGCAGCAGGAGGATAAAAGGAAACAGTGAAACGATCTAGGAAGCAAAACTATGGATAAAGATACAAGCATAGGGTTGTATATATATAAATACATTAACTCATAAAAATAGAAGTATTGGCCTAAGTACATATATTTATATGGCAATACATTGAGGTAGTAGATGAACAGTGGGTCTCTGCTCATGCTCTCCCTCAATACACTTTGTTCTAACAAACTGACATTCTTTGATGCTCACCCTCTGGGCACAAACACTGAAGACAAAATGAGTTTATAAGCAAATGTAATGAAGAAAGAGGGTGGTGCTTGGCTATTAACAGATATGGAGTCTGGGGTCTTAAAGGCTTGAAGTTAAAGAAGCAGCCAGCTTCTTCTCACCCTCTGCCACCAGGTCAGGTTGAGGACCTGCCAGGACAAGTGTTATAACCCTTAACTCTGTGGGTCAGCAAGCCTGGTGAACATTTTGTGCTGGTTTCCTGCTCTGCCATTTCAATCTCACTCTTTTTACTATAATGTGAGCACATGTCGCTCTCTTCTGGGTTATAGCCCATCTCTCTGGGGTCTAGTAGATTCCAGCACAGAAACTCCAGGCCCAAAGGACACATGCAGCTCTAGGATCTTCTCCTTGGTGTCGATTGCATCCTCATTTTTCACCACTCACGTGGCTCATTTTAAGCCTAAGAGGATGATCAGAATTTCCGTTCCTTTCAGTAAGGTGCCACACACCTTTTTTCTGTGCACCTATTTTCTTTAGCACCAAGTTGTCCAATGCTCTTTCTGGGGCCATAAGCACCTTATTTACATTTCCCCACTCAATCATTGTGTTCAATGCACAAAGCTATAGCTAGGAGGTTCAGACGAAACTATTCGCTGCACTGGTGCTTTGGCCAGATAAACTTTTGAAGAAGTTAGTCCTTTTGAGATGAGATATACATTCTACCAAATGAAGACGTTGCAAAAGACCAAGAAGTATAATATTATGGAAATACATTTCTGGCACACTTCCAATCAGGATCACTGTTGTGTCGTCTTCACTGAAAACTATGAAATTATATGCAAACAGTTCATTGTTCAGCTATCCTTGGGAATCTTTTCAGCCCATCGCAGGAAAGAAGCAACACAGAGTTCTCTGCACATCCTGGTAAATGAAATGTAGTCATGTTTTGCGTATGCAGAATGAAAACTTTACTATTGGGGGTATATTGTTATTTTTGCAGCATAACCAGTGATATTTGCCATGGAGACCCTGAATAGAAGGTGATAGGAGATAGTCAGATACTGGACAATTTTAAAGAATCCATGAATTCACTGCCATTATGTCCATATTGACTCGGGGATCCTAATGAGAAAGCAGAACTGCCTCTGTAGGTTTCTGAGAAGTAGAAAGCCTCTTCTTTCTCCTTCAGATTAGCTGCTGGTTTTGAACGGCTGACCTTGCAGTTAGCATTTGAATGTCTAACCCAATATATCACCAGAGCTCATACGCATTAAATTTAAACTTGTGCTCAAGATCCTAATATTGAGTTCTTGGTACGTCCAGGATGAATGTGCAGCGTGAGCATAGTTCTTCCTTTCTTCTGGTCTCACTTGTTCATTAGCCATCTGAGAGAGTGGAATCAGAGCATCTCCTGACAGTCTCTTTCGGGTCCCATGGTCCCAGAATTAAGGAAATATTAAAATTTTGGTTGAAAACATATAAATACAGCAAGATGAAACTTTCTACTCTCTTAAATATGTATACCATCAGAAACTCACAGGAGCAATTTTACTATTTCCTAGAAGGCTCCATGAGTTGGAACCAACTTAGTTGTCGTAAGTTTTTTGTTTTGTTTTTGTAATGTAAAATACAGCACCTGACCTTCAATAAACCATCTCACCTTATCCAAACTAGAGAAGAAAAGGTCTCCAGGTGGGTACAGCGGTTTTCCTTACATGACCTTTTGCCTTGGTTCCTTGGAAAATATAACTTGAGAGATATCCTCCCACTAAGCCCTGAGGAGCTCGTCTTTGCTCTAGTTTTCTACCCAGAGGTGGATTTCTTTAGTTCAGTTGCTGGACATTTTCTGGGTAAGCGGTAAACAAAGAAGTTTTACTATATTTTCTTGGACCTGACTGCATCCTTCACTACTGCACTGTAATTGGTATGCACCTTAAAAATATAGGTCTTTATTGACTATATTCTATGCAAATGAAGCACCCATATGCTCCTGAAAAGGGATTGGTAGGTTCATAAAAATGTCTGGAAATTAACAAGGAGTTGTGCATATATTTAGCCAGACCTACAGAAGTTTTTGAAGGAGATATGAGGAAGGAAGAAGCAGAGAGGGGGATAGAGGAGACAAATAACTTCTGAAAACAGCTGTCAGATGAGGCAAGGGTTATACCACTGAAGACAGAAAGAGACGCAAGGGGAACTAGTGATGGAGCCACCAGCAACATATGGTAGGGTCAACTAGAACCTGCCCTAAGGGAGAGCCAAGAGGAGACCTAAATATCCGGAGAGAAACTAAAAGCGCCATTGAGATGATCTGTTAGTTCTCTGCTGTTGTTGCTAGGTGTCGCTGAGTCAGTTTTGACTCGCAATAGCCCTCTCTACAATGAAATGGAACACCACAGCCCCATCCTCACTACTCTTGTTTTGTTCAGCTCATTGTTGAAGCCACTGTGTTAGTCCATCCTGTCTGGTTCTTCCTCTTTGCCCACCCCCCCTTCTACTTTACCAAGGAGGACATACTTTTCCAGGGACTAATCTCTCCTGGAAATTTGTCCAAAGGATATGAGATTGTCTTGCCATCCTTGCTTCTAAGGAACATTCGGACTATACTCCTTCCAAGACTGATGTATTTCTTCTTTGGGAAATCCAGGGTACTCCCAACATTCTTTAATAGCCACATAATTCCAATGCATTGATTCTTCTTTGGTCTTCCTTATTCAATGTTCAATTTTCCCAGCTGTATGAGGTAATTGAAAATACCATGGCTGGGACCCAGTACCCCTTAATTCATAAAGCAACATCCTTGCTCTTCAAAACTTTAAAAGGACCTTGTGCAGCAGATTTAGCAATACAATGAATCATTGTGTTTCTTGACTGCCACTTCCATGAGCATTGATTGTGGAGCCAATACAGATTGTGTGTATGTGTAAATATATATGTACATACACATACACACAACCTATATTGACTCCACAATCAATACATATAATACACACACATATATATGAGAAGCATATATATAACTACTATAGTACATATAAACTGTATTTATACTTCATATACTGAACATGGTCTTTCCGTCCCTCTAACTCTCCCCCAGCAGAATTCTACAGTTTTCATTTTAAAACACAAAATTGCAGTTTGAGCAACTGAAATGGATTCAAATCACATTCCTTTTAAATCATCTTTGCTTTAGGGAAATTAAAAGAAATGGAAAGAAATCAAGGAAGACATTCTCTTGGGCAAATCTGTTGCACAAAACCACTTAAAATGTTGAAAAACACAGATGTCATTTTGACGACAAAGGTGCTCTGACCCAAGCCATGGTATTTTCAATCCCCTCATATGCATATGAAAGTTGGGCATTGACTATAGGAGACTAAAGAAGAATTGGTGCATTTGAATTGTGGTGCTGTTGGAGAATAGTGAAATTATCATAGATTGCCAAAAGAACAAACAGATATGTTTTAGAAGAAATACAGCAATGGCCTCTCAGGTACTTTGAATGTGCTGTCAGGAGAGAGCAGGCCTCGGATAAAGACATCATACTAGGTGAAGTAGAGGAGTGATGGAAAAGAGGAAGGACCTCAGGGAGCTGGATTGACAGAGTGGCTGCAACAATACGCTCAAGCATAAGAATAACTGAGTATGACACCGACCAGGCAGTGTTTCATTCTGTTGTACATAGGGTTACTACGGGTCTCAATGGAGTCAATAGCCCCTAACAACAACAAACAACAACTCATAGCTAATTGGAGCTTGAGGTTGTATTTTCAACCTAGATGTTTACATAAAAGAACTTTAACTCTTACTGTTAAACATAAAAATAAACAACCAGGTAGCTTTGTTAGCCCCACAAAATGTATTTTATTTGGAATACTTTTAAGAATATGAATTAATCATGTTCATTGTTTTCCTTAATAAAACAAAGTTCATTTTCTCCCTTGTAAAATAGGTTAAGTCTTAAATTAGTCATAGAACATTTATTGGAGTAATTTTAATGAATTTTTTTCAATACTCCCCATGATACAATCATCTTTGTGTTTTCATTATTTTTCAGTCGTTTTCATCTCTGTGTGCAACTCACTGTCATCAAGCCAATGGTGACTCATCGCCACCTCCTGTGAGCTTCTGACACTGGAGCTGCTTACAGGAATAGCAATCCTAGTCTTTGTCCCATGGAGCTGCTTGTAATTTTGACTGTCAACCATGTGACTCTCAGCCCAATGCATAACCACTACCCCACCCGGGCTGCTCAGCTAGCCTCCTGTGTATCACACAGAACAACTCAATTGCAAATATCTATCGAAGGCCCCTGCTTTGGGAGAGTGATGTGTATTTTCATTTTTGTTGTGGTTGGCACTTGGGTATAATAAGAACTAAAGAGATTATAGCCTTAAAGACTTAATAGTGGAGAAATAGGCAAGTGAATTGACAATTATCCTTCAAAGTAATAAGTTCCCCAGTGTGTTTTTTTTTAAATACCTGAGTACATAATGTTATTTTTTTTATAATTGAATCACATATGGATTGATAGCATTCTTTTAATCTCTAGGTTTTGCATATATTTTTCTTTCCTTGTTATATTTACCAAATGTTTATCTTTTTAACTGAAAATTCTTTTCCAATCCTATGAATTTTTAAATGCTCAATTAATGTATTTTTACCTTTTTCCTTATCTTTTTTTATTCTTGTTTTGTTATTATCTTTATTTTAATGTACTTATTTCCAGTCAATGTGTTTATTTTCATAATTCACTGACTGGTGACCAGACAAGAAAGAGAGACACTAAAATAAAGAATAATTCATCTGTAGGCTTCAGACAAATGATAGGAGAAAGCATAAAGCAAGAAAGAGAGAGCTCTGGTCTGTAACTAGTCACCTTGCTTTCATCTTATACCATCGTATACAGCAGCATTACAGTAGGCATTGGTATTTATCCTGAAGAACGCTTAAGACTAGCTTCTGAAAGCCAAGGTTTTCAACTACGAGGGCTGTCTTATAATTCTCACTGTGTTATGCAAAATAGGAATGACTTTGCTGAACCCTCTTCAGCTGACCCAACCTACGGCATTTTCATTCACCGCATGTGCATGCAAAAACTGGACCAGAGAGAATCAGAGAGAGAGCAAAGAAGAATCGGTGATTTCGAATTATGGTGAGAGTGAAGACTATTGATTATACCGCAATGGACAGACAACCCAACAAGCCTCTGTTGGATGAAGTGCAGAGCAAATATTCTCTAGAAAGGAGGATGGTAAGCTGTCATCTCACAAACTTTGCACATGTGATTAGGCGGAAGCAGTCCCTGGAGAAGGTCATCACGCTTGGTAAAACCAAGGGTCAGTGAAAAAGCGAAAGATCCTTGACAAGATGGATGGACACAATGGCTCGATTATGTCTACTGCTGTGAAGACAGCCAATGGCAGGGCAGTGTTTTGTTCTGTTATAAATGCAGACGCTGTTGTTCAGAACCAACTCGATGGCACCTAATAATATCAACAAATAATAACAACTTTTCTCTGTTCCTTTGACAAAAAGTCAGGTTCACAACACCGACCTCAAAAGAGTGAAACCATGTATATGTAAGCAACGACATAGCCATCCGAGCTGCAAGACTGAGCAGTGTTTGGTACTACTGTACACAGTAGCTACGAGGCAAAACTGTCCTGACCTTACCTAACAACAATGACACTTCATTTAAATTGAATCTAATTGGATTCCTCCCCCAATTTGGTAGGAAAGTTGATCTCGGTCAGGGATGCGCCAGACGTCTGTGGATTCAGTGTAAGGTAAAAAAAAAAAGTAGAACTCTGATCTTCAGGCCATCTGATTGGCTAGAGACATTCTTATGGTCTCCACCCGCTTGAGAGGACTCCTAGAGATCTGATGACTTTCTGGTTACCCTGAGAACCAATTCATTTGAATTTCAGTGCTGATGAAGAATATTGAAAATACAATGGGCTGCCAAAGTAACAAACAAATCTATCTTGGAAGCAGTACAGTTAGAATGCTCTTTAGAGGCAACAATGCCAAGGCTTTGTCTCACATAATTTGGACATGGTGTCAGGAAAGACCAGTCCCTGGAGAAGACCATCATGTTTGATAAAGTAGAGGGGCAGCAAAAAAAAGAGGATAGCCTTCAAACAGGTGGATTATCACAGTGGCTACAACAATGGACTCAAAGACAAGAAACATTTTGAGGATGACACAGGCCTGGGTAGTGCATGTTGTTGTACATAGGGCCACTGTGAGTCAGAACAAAGTAGAGGGCACATCACAACAAGGGAGTTAACTTAAGAAGTCCTGGGGATGCTGTGAGTATGTGTAGGTCACTGCAGCATGGTAAGTTCAAATCCCCCAAACGAGCGTGGGAGAAAGATGCGACTTCTGCTTCTGCAAATTTTTACAGTCTAAGAAACATAGGTGGAGCTGATATGCTTGGTGATCAAAGGATTGGTGAGAATAAAGAAGACACTGTATGAGATGGGTTGACACAGTGGTTGCTACACTGGACTTAAACATAACAACAGCTATGCAGAAGACATAGAACTGGACAGTGGTTTGCTTTGCTGGGTCACTATGAGTTGGATCCAACTGGAAGTCAATGAACAATGATAATAATGACCACGTACAACATATGCTGGAAACAACTGGAGGGCAATAGGGTTTGTTTTTTGTTCTTGTTTTGGTTTGTTTATAGCAAAATTCAACTACAGCAGGCATGTTCCTCTCATGAAAGTTCACGCCACACCTTGGATATCAATTTGTCTCCTCTTACAAATTGACCAAGAAACAGTTCCTTCATCTATGTTTAGCTGTTCTAGAAGAATGGATGCCCATTAGTTGGCCGCAAATCAATGCTTGCACCATTCAATTACTCTTCCCAATTCAAACAGATCTCAACAGCAGAAATAGAGTTCAGGGTTAGCCAGGAGCCCTGATGTATAGTCTGAGAATGGCCACAAAGTCCAGCGACCTGCAAAGACCACTCACTTCTCTTGCCTTTCTTTCCCTCAACATACAGAAGAGATCATTCATCTTGTGCCACAGGGTTATGTAGTCTGATACAGAATTTGTACCCATAAGTAAAATACAATGGAATCCAGCCGATAAAGAGAATGTTTTTAAATAATGTAATGTCATGCCAAATGTTTCTGATGTATCACTGGTGGAAAAACAAAACGGTGGAATACAATATAAGAGACACTGTGTTAAATGTAATTATCTCTTTATTGTGGAATTCTGTGCAGTTCTTCATTTGAACTGATCATCTCCCCCTTGGGGTTACTTAGACTAACACCTTCCCCCTAGAGGAATGCTGTGAGGAGAAAATTAAAATTCCAATGAAATATATACTCTTCCAGCTTATCATGCAACACTATGTAGCCATTGACAACAGTGCTTTGAAACTAGTTGAAAGTCTGAGAAAATATTGGCCATGTGTTTTTTGGGCAGGTTCCCAAATCACATTATGTGCCATTTCACTTATTTTCCATATGACTTTAATTGTGCTGGAAAGGACTCTCGATTACACTGGAAGAGAAATAAGAACAGCACACTGTCTGTAGTGGAGGAAGAGCAGCCAGAATGCTTCTCGGATATCAGAACAGCTTTGTCTGATCTGTTATGGAGAGGCACCAGTCCTGGAGAAGAACGTCATGCCTGCTTGGTAGAGGGCCAGGGGAAAGAGAAAGACCCTCAATTAGATGACTTGGCACAATGGCTACCAGAGTGGCATCACGCTAGCATAATAGTTGTGAGAATGATTAGCACAGGATTGGGCAATGTATCCTCTGGTGTCCCTGGGGGGTCACTATATTTTGCGACCAACTTAATGACATTTTGCAGCTGTAACGTCGCTAGGCTTCCATGGATGTTCCACGATTGAGACTATTTTGTTTTTTTCCAGAAAGTAAAGCTACTGTCTAGTTAATTGCCATCAAATTGGCCCTCAGCTCAAGGCAACCCCATGTGTGCGGGAAGGAAACACTGCTCAGTCCTGCACCATCCCCATGGATATTGTCGATAAGATGGTTGCATGCCATAGGGATTTTACCAGTCAAATTTTTTGCAAGTAGATCCCTAGGCCTTCCTTCTTTGTCCATCTTAATTTGGAAGTTCCATGGAAACGTTATTAAGTACTACAGCATAATGCAAGCCTCCACTGCCAGGTGCTTCCCGGGGAATGGAACCCAGGTCTCTCTACATAGAACTGGAGAATTCTATCAATGCCCCAATTTCAGCAAGACTGGGGATTATTTTAAGACTGTGAAAGACGTAAAAGAATCCAAACATCAGATGCTGTTTGAAACATCTTGGGACACTTAAGTTGCCCATCTGTGATTCCCTTTTTAAATGTCAAATGTGGGTTTTTTTAAAGCAGAACGTTTACCTTATGGTTTTTAATTTTACCTCACATGACCACAAGCCAGGGTATTTATGAACAGGAGCATTCTACTCTCTGTGGAAACGAAGAGGTAGAGCATTTTGATGCCACACTCAGTCAGTGCCCCTCTGCTAACCAATAGCTCAGGAGTCCCAATCCAGCAGCCCTTCTCAGGAGAAGGAAGAGCCAGTCTGCTTCACTAAGGATTACAGCCCTGGAAACCTAGGGGGCAGTTCTACTCCATCCTAGTGGGTCCTTATGAATGGGAATTAACAGCACTGGGTTCATCCTCACTGGCGATTCCAATCTTGGCCATTCGCAATGCAAACGCAGCACCCATGTGAGACCCAAGCACTCCTCTGAGCGAGCTGAGCTCCTCTGCCCTTGGAAGATGCCCGGCAGCGGAGGCTCAAGGGCCTACCCACCTTCCAAACCCTCTGTGTCCACAGACCTGAGAGGCTGTCAGGCAGAGGCCCATCTCCAGTATCCAATGTCCTCTGGTTACTCAACACACAAGATAAGCACAGGTTTCCTAGTGCTTCCTTACTCATTTGCACGTCTCTTCGCCATTCAGCTTGTGGATTTGTCTCTACCTCAACCTGCCGCACCTTTCAACAGAATCGAAACCTCTTTACAGATTTACAACCACAGAAGGGGACACTGTACCTAGTGAGTCCAGGTAAGCACAGGCTTGTGGGTGCTTGCTCACTAATCCACAGGGAACGCTTTGCGGTGAGACCCATTTGGTCCACCACTAAGTAAAGCATAAGCACACGTATTCCAGTGCTTACTTTGCTTGATGGATGACCAACCCTTAAAGATATGGAAGATAGGGCTCTTGCCCCGGGCATGACTTGAAGTGGGAGCTACTGAGCTTTTTCGGAGAAGTAATGTAGTTTCCATGGCTGGATGTGAGAGCTCATTCAACAAATGTGTTCTTGTATCTCAGACCCTGCTCCCGAACATGACCCCCAACCCCACCCCGCCTGGTTTCCCACTCCATCCATGCCTCCAGTGGCGCCTCAGGGCTCCTTCGGTGGTTCAGGACTCCCTGCACATCAAACCCTCACTTTCCCCCATTAACAGGTCTAGACTTCAAGGGCTATTTCCCCCAAATGTACCTTTTGACTAAACTAGTGGGGGAATTCCCAAGGCCAGTGTGAGGCCAAGGGGAGGGGAGACTGATTAAAGAGCCAGTGTTTTGTTTGTTTGTTTTAAATAATAATCATATGCCTTGCATGAAAGTGAGAAATTGGACCTCTGAGTCAGCATTTTGATTGTTGTGTTAAGTGGGCACGGTGCACACTGATGCTCAGTGTTCAAGATGAGAATCCGATTTCTGACAGGAAGGCAATATCAGTGCTTGGGTTAAGAGTTGGTTTTTGGTAGAACTATCTCTGCTGGCAGGTTAAGTGCAGAGCACAATACCCTAGTCCCTCTGCTCTTCTGAACTTCCTGCCAAGCCTGTCTCAGCACAGCTGGTTACATCTGCACATTCCACACCAGGCTCCATCTGCACATTCCACACCACTGGGGGTGCTTGGAACTGGACTTGTGTGCACTGACTGCTTTAGTTGGCTGTGTTCTGAGTGTTCCTACAGTTAAATTGGTTTGCCTTTGCCAGTTTGCGAGTAGCTAGCTCCTGAGCTGCTGGGTGAAGAAGCCACAACCTCAGGTCTCTGTGCTTCTGCACAGAGGCAGGGGCTGCACATCCCACTGGAGAGGGCTGCTCACAGCCAGTGAACAGTTGGGATTTAATGACAGGGGCTCAGGGGCCTAGCAAATAGTATTGACTTAGCGGGTTTAAGAATCCCTGGGCAGCGAGATGACTAAGAGCTCAGTTACTAACATAAAGGTTGGTGTTTTGAGTCCATGGACCGGTGCTTCAGAAAAAAGACAGTGATACACTTTTGGGGAAATAAACCAAACCAAACCAAAAAACAGAGAACAAAATCGCAATGGGACACAATTCTGTTGTGACACACATGGGGTCTCCATGATCTGCAGTCAACTGAGCAGCAAGCATTCTCTGCTCCCTCACCCTCTCCTGATACTCTAGCTCAAATTCTGTCTTATTGAATCAAGGCAAGATGGGACAATCGAACGCCTTGAAGGCCACCTCTGGGAATGAGGCTTGCATCTGAAACCCGGAATGTGATAGAGTCCCGCAGTCACAAGTCGTGCTAACCCTGATTACCTTCCTCAGGCTGGGCAGAAGCTGCTGCCACCTGGGAGAACACCAAGAAAGACATGCCCCCTTCAAGCAATCATTCTGGAGCGAGGAAGGAAGGACAAGAGGAGATGTCTATGCTACCTAAGGATGGGGTTAACCACTTAGAGAACTCAATGTGGATGAGGGGAGTGAAGGGCGATGCTGGGCTGGACCCTCAGAGAGTCTTCTTAAAAACTTATACTGAAGCTGTGTTATTCCTCTTCTGCAGGCTAAGAGAGACTGAGAGATAAGAAAGGGTCTGTAACTTCAGGAGTGAACAACAAGCACAACAAATGCCACTGGCATCAAACTGATTCTGACCCAGAGAAACAGTACCTCGGGTTTCCAAGGTTGTTAATCCTTACTGAAGCAGAGAGCTTTATATTTTTCCCATGGAACAGCTGGTGGATTTGAACTTACTACCTTGTGGTTAGCAGTTCAATAATTGCAATTACCCAACAGCACCATCAAGATTCCTGTCCCAATGTTTAGAATGACCTAAACATTTCCTTAATGAAAGTCCATGGAACTGGGAGTCAGGAAGCCAAGATTCTAAGCCTCCATGACTGCTCCACACGACGCTCCCCACCCCCACCCCATTGTCCTCTCCTGTTGTTTATCTGAACATTTATGGAATATTTATTTTGGACCAAATACTGCTAGAAACAAAAGACTCTGGAGAGGATGTGACCCAGTAAATGCTGTGATTTCTGTAAGCCCTCTAACTTTCTGCTTCCTAAAGTAGCCACTCCTACTGACACAGGAGTGCAAAGTCAAGGTAAGGGAGATGGAAGTAGTCCTCAAACATCTAGCCAAAGGGATGGGTTTTTACCTTTAGATTCCTAAGAATATTAGCTTTTACCGTTGATAACGAACCCTAAAATGTTTCCTCTCAAAGTGGGAACTGATACCCAAGGTTTGGAGAGGTTGGAGCTTTTCAAAATATAATAGAACTTGGACAAAGAGCATCAGCGTGGAGAGGGGTGTTGTAGGAGGAGACATATGGATAAAAGAACAGGAATAGAAACTATTGTTTTTGAGAGGCAGGTTGTTCCTGACATGGGGAGCATTTAACATTTTACATTGCCAGATGAATAAATTTATAATTCACAAGACTATTCATAATAATATTTTGTCTAAGATTCTATAAGGGTATCTCTTTGATAGCAGGATAAGCCCTAATTAGAAAAGAAATGGTAGCATACAGAATTGACCGGATGATAGTGGGATTTTTCTTTTATTGACAGAGAAGTAAAGCGCTGCCTGACCCCACCGCCCTCTTATAACTCCACCCCTTAATATCCACAAGACAATAGGATTAATTCATTTCCTTTCATGGAACAAAGCAAATTGCTATACTTCAGCATGACCCAGTACTTCTCTTCATATAGACATCTCAGGACTACTTCACTGATTCCCAGAGCCCCATTCCAGTTGGTTATTTTGCTCTCACTTGAAGAATCAGCTTAGAGGTCTTTATTTTCCTTCTGGATGGCTTCCACTGATCTTTCTGTGGAGGTGCTAACCTAGTTCCCTTTCAAAGTATCTACCATAGTCCATCTAGGGGTTCACCTAGCACCTCTTCCCATTCTCTGTGACCTTCACAAGGACCAACGTTGTATCATTCATTGTCGCCCCCCCAGAGCTAGACTAACAGGCGGGAACGACCTATATTCAGACTTTTATGTCTGCATTTTGGGTGTTAATATCAGATTGAAATGGGAGGTAGAAAGAGATATCCTTACGACTTTTTCATGAAGGACCAAACTGAGCAGAGTGTTTAAGAAAGCAGCTCTGAGTCTATTGAAAAGTGGAGCAAGAACTATTGCACAATAATTGAAGCTTCCAGACCTCCATGGTACCCACCTTTAAGGAAAAAAAGAAATTATGTGCAATTGTCCCTTGGTCCTATTACCTAATATGGAAACACAGAGTAACTCAGATTCTAACTTTCCTTATAATCGTTATTTTTAAATATAATTAACTCGTGTAAGAACAATTATATGCATGTGTGCTCTACACACAGACACTGAATTTCATTCATGTTGTAATATTTTTATGCATTTTGTTGTTAGGTTTTGTGTCAACGTTACTGAGTCATAGTACTGCTCCATGATCTGATCTAACATAAAGTAATTAATTATGTGAGCAACAGAGGTGAAGGAGTACAGCCCCCTTGATCAATTCACAACCTTGATATAATTGGGAGAAAGAATACTTGTCAGTGTGGTCTGCTTCTTTTTAAGCAGGCTTTGTGAGAAGTCTTGTCACTATTATTGGGTTTTGACACTGCATCTGGTTCATGGACTTCCTGCCAGATTACCTACCAGTTCTAGGAGCTATCAGCAGCTGAATGACTTTGGATTAACTCAATTTTGCATACACCACCCTGTGGTATTCATGTTTCATCCTCCTGCTTCCTGGTTCATCATTTCCCACAGCTACTAGAGTCAGGAGAAGTCTCCAGCTTAATAACTAACCTGTGAACTTGAACTCGACAGGACTTACCTGTTCCTACAACTGAATGAGCCATTTTTCTTGAGATGAATTTCTCTCTTTATATACGCACTACTGAGTCTGCTTCTCTAGAGAACCCAGCATAACATATACATACAAACATGCATATGTGTGTATAGACACAAAAATACATATTAGTGTCCTTGATCTGCTGTGGTAAATTGTGTGATTTAAAACAAGAGGTAGTTATTTTCTCATATTCTTAGAACTCTGATTCAGAATTTGGAATTTAAGCAGGACCATGCGCACTCTAGTGGGGTATCATTCCTTGACATTTTCAGCTTCGAGGTCACCAGCTGTTTCTTGGCTTGTGGCAACTTGGCTGAGTCTCTGCCTCCAGCTTCGCATGTTTCTTTCACCTGTCTATGTCTAAATTCTCCTTCTGCCCTTCTCGTCTCAGGGTGCCTCTCACTGAATTTAGAGCTCACCAAGAAAATCCAGGGCATTCCTTTCTCAAGGTTCAGGACCTATCAAGGTTCTGCAAAGACCTTTTTTTTTTTTTTTTTACATATCAGGAGACATCTGCAGCCTGCAGATTGACATATTCTTCGGTGGACTACCATTATCCCTCCTATCCAATGTATAGTCAATTTTTAGCTTCTCAAACCATTAAGTCCTGTAGATCCTTGAGGACAGAATGTCGCTTTTGACTCACTTTCTGGCTGAGAGTTGGTTCTGGTGCTCTCCACAGAGTGACATGTGCATTAGAGCGGTGTTTCGTCCTTCCTGCACCTATTTTGTTGCTGTTCTTTTTATTGAGCCCTGGTGGCATAGTGGTTACACAGTGGGCTGAGATGGGCAATATCAGCAGGTTGAAACCAGCAACCCCTCCTTGGGAGAATGATGGGGATTTCAACTCCCGTAAGAAGTCTCAGAAACTCACAGGGGAAGGTCTGCCTTGGGCTACAGGGCTGCGCTGAGTGGCTATCAACTTGATGGCTGTGGGTTTGGTTTTGAGTTGTTGTTGACTGGTGCCATAAATGTAAGCTATTTTTTAAGAGTACAGCTTTCTATCACGTGCAAATGACATACTGCATTGGGCAAATCTGCTACAAACAACCTCTTTAAAATGTCAAAAAGCAAAATCAAACCAAAGGACTATAGTGTGCCTGACCCAAACCAAAATATTTTCAATCACTTCATCAACATGTTAAAGCTTGACAGTTTATAAGGAAGGCTGGAGGGAAATTGATGTTTTTGAATTATGGTGTTGGTGAAGAATATTGAATATTCTGCCAAAAGAATGAACAGATCTGTCATGAAGAAGTACAGCCAGAATGCTTCTTGGAAGGGAGGGTGTTGAAATTTCATATCACGTACTTTGGACATGTTATTAAGAAGGACCAGTCCCTAGAGAAGAACATAATTCTTGCTAAATAGAAGGTCAGGAAAAAAACTAGAAAGCTCTTCAACAAGATGGATTGGCATAGTGGCTGCAACCATCAGCCCAACATATCAACCCGTATGAGAAGAGGAGAGTCTGGGACAGTATTCTGTCCTCTTGGATGAGGGTCTCTGTGAGTCGGAAACAACCAATGGCATCTAACAATAACACCAACATTACTTGCTAACATAAAATTAATAATCAAAGTATATTTAAACATACTGTGTTTGTAAGAAGCGGTGGGGTCATGCATGTCAAATGCTCTGTACATTTCTCTTTTTTCCCCCAAAAACCATTTTACTGGGAGTGAATACAGATATCATTCCATAGTTCAATCACATCAAGCTTCCTAATTGACACAATTTTGTTTAGACCTTAGAAACTGATCTTGTAGGAAGGTTTATTACTATCATTTTACAGGAAAGGAATGAAAGAGATTGATCTCTTTCTTGGTTTTCCAGGCAGGCATGAGAAGAAGTGGAATTCAAGTCCAATTATATTTCTTTTCTAGAATTTTACTATGGGAACTTATTGCATTTCTTTCTTAGTCCAAGGTATCTTCAAATACTTAAATCTAAAGGAGACAGGATGAATGTATGGAAATAATATTACACATAGGATATTACTATTAGAATCCCATTCCTATTCTGGACCACCTCAAGTAGGAGACTCTTGTACAGCAAATATATGAAACAGGGGACGGCTACTGAGTCAAAATTGATTTTGCTCTCTGCTTTAGCTCCAAGTGGGCTTCACTGCTATCCAGCCACTGATCCCTAGACTGCTCCCTTCAAGTTTGTGTGTTTCCATAGTCTCATGTACAAAAATAAGAGGGACATGAACCCCATTGATCTCCAAGCCATCGTATTGCTATAAAGTGTCACAGGTCCTAGGTGACTGCAAGGTACCTTTTAATTAATTATTATTATTAACTTGCTTCTTATTGTTGAGTTCTTAATTTTGTTTTATACAGTTCTTTGTAAAACTTCATGCCTTCCAATTAATGCAGCATTTGGTCCCTTTCCAGCCTTTAAGATAAACACCAGGCATGTGCTAAACTTGTAAACAAGCACTCAATCTGTTGTGCAGCATTGCACTTTTGAAAAATGTAATTTTCTGAAACTCCTGTCTGCGTCTGCAAATAGATGGGTACAGATGTGCCCTCCTCAGGCAGCAAGAAGCATTTTTCATGACCTACCTTTGTAGCTGTCATGATGATGGCATGTTCAAAACAGATGAGCTCACGCGGGGGACAGAATTGTGTACTTCGTTTTCACTTTTCCTTTTAAAGGGGAAAAGCCTCATTGTGTCCATCATTTTGAGCTATAGATCTTCTTCCTGACTAGTTTTCTGATTTAACAAGTATTTGTGTGTGTGTGTGTTTTAGAGAGAGAAAGAGAGAGAGAGAAATGACCAAAAGGGACGTATTTCCATCATGTATTTGTAACTGAGAGGAATCATCAAATTTTAATTGGTTCCCAATATTTTAAGTTTGGAAACTGTTTTTATGTCAGCTGATTAGATGCAAGAAGATTAGCATTTTCTAACCCCATATGCATGAGATGGGTACAAGTTTTCCTTGTGCTCATTTATCTATTGATCACCTAGATGGTAGATGTAACACGTGGTTAGAAAGGTATAGGATTTGGATTCAAGAAATTTATCAACTAATGAGGGATAAATTCGCTGCCACTGAGTTGCTGCCAACTCCTAGTGACCCTATCGGACAGGGTACAACTTTCCCTTGACTTTCCTGAGATTGTAACCATTTACAGGAGTAGAAAGCCCATCTTCCTCCCAAGGTGGTTTTGAACTGCCCACCTTGTGGATCACAGCCCACTGTACAACCTACATACAGGTAAATAAAAATGTGCAATGGAGAATAAAGTATACATAACTATCTAGATACAAACTACAAAGAACTGTGAAGAACACGTTATTGCTTGGAGAAATCTCTACGAAGAGCAGAGAGTTATCACCTTGGTTTCTAACCAAAAAAGTACAAGTTCAAGTCTACTGAGAGGCATCTCAGAAGAAAGGATGGATCGTCTTCTGCCATAAACAACCAGCAAACAAACCAGACATTGGAGCTCTATGGAGCTACAGAATAGAGGTGGACGCTAACACACAGATGATTAGCAGTACTAGGAAGTTACTCAAGGGCAACTGGTTTAAGGTACAAATGTGGACAAGATAATGCCAAAGAGTTTAAGACTCAGAATTCTTCTTTTCTAAAGAGTTTGAATAGGCCAGCAAAGTCGGATCTTCATTTTTAAAAGATTTCTCCTATTACCGTTCAGAGATCACTGAAGAAGGACCTAATGGAAAGAGAAAACGGTCACGATATTATTATGGTGGCTGCGGTAAGCAATGATTCTGGCAGCAGTGATGGGGTCTAAGGACAGATAATTAAGGTAAAATTAATAATACCATTGAATCTTTGCTTCTCTATAGTATTAGAGAGGGCTAAATTCAGAAAGTATCCAAATTTGAAACAGGATGAAGGAAAGAAACTGCATGAATCTGTAAAGTCGGAGAGAGAGCAGTTCCCATGGAGATTTTAGTTTCAAACAACTGGCATTCCCCCCCTTCATGAATGGGTCCCACCCGCATTCACAGATCCATTCAACAATCCATTTTGTTTTGTTTTGGGGGAGGTTCATTTTTTAATTTGATTGGGTTTGCCTTAGAGGACCCGTTGCATGACAAATGTTTGGACAAAAAGTAGGCAAGAAACAATGTCCTTGTCTTCATGGAGTTTACACTTTAGTTGAAAAGGCATATAAAAACAAACAAAAAAGCATATTATCAGGAAGGTGTAAGGATGATGAAGAAAGATGAAGGAGTAATGGTGGCCATCTGGGTGGAAGACTTTGAAGGACTAGGCAATGAAACTGACATTGGAGCAGAGCTTGGTAGAGCTCCGTCCTCTCTGAGAGAAGTCCCTTGAGCAGTCCAGTGGGGTAGCAAAGGTAGAACAGGGGACAGGTTAGGAAGGGGTAGTTTGTTTGGGCCATGGGGAGCCTGGATGGAGAATGCTGCAGTCATGCTGAGAAGGGCTTCCCTTAAGGTCAGACTCTGTGCCTTTGCTACCGGCGGAACTTCTCTTTTGAGGACTCTGCTGGACATACCAAGCAAGGATTTCTTACGGGTCCCTTTGGCTAGGGTCCCCTGGCTACCAATCTCCCCCCGCTCCATACACACAGACCTAGATCTGATTATGTATCAGCTCCTGAAAGAGGCTTCATATCTGTCAAATACTCCATGCCTCAACTGTATCCAGGGAGGTTGACTTTACACAATGTATTTACATTTTCTGAGCTGAAAATTGTTTGTGTGATGCAAGGATGAAGATAATCTGCAGCTGACTAGTCAGTGAACAGACAAGGGACTGAAGTTTGGCTTCTCTTATTCCAAAGCTGTTCAGTGGATACGAGCCAAGATGGAAGACTGGGATCTACATGATGAAATTTTAGTGGTGCTTCTAGCCCTGGCATTTTCAATTTCCTCATATGCATGTGAAAGATCAGATATTGAATATGGTAGGCAGAAAATGAATCTATGCATTTGAGTTATGGTATGTGCAAAGAATATTGAAAATACCACAGACTGCCAAAAGGACAAACAAATATGTCTTGGAAGAAGTACAGCCAGAATGCTCTTTAGAGGCAAGGATGACTGCATTTTGTCTCATGTACTCAGACCATGTCAGGGGAGACCAGTCCCTGGAGAGGGACATCATGTTTGGTGAAGTATTGAACAGCAAAAAAAAAAGAGGAAGATATTTGACAAGCTAGATTGACACAGTGGCCGCAATATAAGAACAGTTGTGGTAAGGATAGTGCTGGCCCAGGCAGTATTTCGTTCTGTTGTACAGAAGGTTGCTGTGAGTCAGAACAAATTCAAGGACAACTAACAAGGTTTTTTAATGCTATCTCAACTACCATATTTTTCAGCAAATAACAGGTAAACTGAGGAAAGGGCTTGGGGTCCACATCTGACCTCTGCCAGCTATGCAAGGGAGATAGAGGATTCCACTTTATACCAGTTCAAGGCCGATTGACACGTGGAAGAGATAAGCCACGCCTCCAGCCGCCGTGCTTCTCTGACACTCTTCTGACACCAACCATCCTCCAGGCACGCACTGCACTTTTTTGGCTGGCTTTGGTCATCTGTGGCCAAATGACCACACGAACTAGTTGCCAGGGTTTCGTAGGGATGTTACCAGGCTACACAAGTCAAGATAAAAAGAATCCTCTACACATTATTTGCATGGTATCAACTAATCCTTTGGTGGTAGTTAGAGATAAATGGATAGAAGAACTGTAATTTCGCTTCCCCCCGTGACCTCTATTAAGATAAAGCATTGCACCAATGTCCCCAGGCATCATGCCAAAGCCAAACAAAAATCATCATTTGGTGAGACAGCATCCTTTTCATCTCTTTCCCCAGCTACTGGCAATGGCTAGCAAGTAATGCACTCCCAATAAGTTGGATCAATGAATGAATGAGTTACATATAAACTCTCCCTACTACAGTCGCACCCAGGCTCCTTGGAGACCTGGTCATTTCTCTCCCTTTCCAGCAAGTTTTTGTAGGATGTTTGTAGGAGGTTGACTTACTTCTCCATTTAGGGGAGATTCAGGCAGATTTGGGTGGCTCAAGGGACAGCCTCGTTTCTAAGTTGAGGAAGGGCCTAGGTCCTCCTTGTGTACTGATAGCTCAAATCAGGTTGCCACCCTGATTGTAAAGAAAAAGAAGCTCAAATTGGTACATATAGAAGACATTTCAAAATGTTGATGGAGAAAGCCATTTATCTTTCGATTCCATTTCTTTTTGAAGTCCCTTCCCACACAGCTATGTATCTAAGACCCTTAGAGAGCTTGTGGATCTTTTATTTTTTCTTCTTCCAGTGCACATGTTTCAGGCTTGAAACATGTTTTATATGTTATGCCCTTTATGTTAAACAAATACATTCAATCAATCTTTCCTATGTTGAGTCACTGACAGAAAGATCTATATTTAAAGATCAAGCTTCCTCATCTGCTGTGCCCAGAACAAACCTGGTGACTTTTTGTGTGGTTGTTGCCTTTACTGTGTGGACTTTCTTTTCATCTCCAGATAAATCTCAAATTTTATTTCCTCTCTTCAGTGCTGAGATGAGAGGTGCTCATAGGAAGTCCCAGTAGGGATCTGAAGGAGGCAAGCTTTCCCAGAGGGATTCAGAAATCTGTGTACTTGAAAGGGAGAGGGAGTGGGGAACGAGTGTAGCTTGCACTTTTCTATTGCTAGTTTGTGTGGTAGAAACCGTGTTATGTTAAATATAACCTGATCCAGCTACCCAGTAACCTTGGAAGTAGCTTAAACTAACAGGGATCCCTTGTCTCAAGGTAGATCCTGAAACTGTTGTTCTTCACTCTTTGTCATCAAGCTGCTTCTCACGAATGGAGACCCCGTGTTCAGAGAAGGAAATACAACCTGCTCCCACACCATCCTAACAAGTGTCGTTACACTGGAGTCCGTTGTTGTGGCTGCTGTGCCAGTCCCGTCTCTTTTCATTGATTTTCCATTTAGAAGCATAATGTCCTTTCTCAGGGACTAGTTTCTCCCGATAACTGTCCGAAGTATAGGAGATGATGTCGCAATTTTTTCTCTGAAAGAGCGTTCTGCCTACACACTTTCCAAGACGGATTTGTTATTCTTCTGGCAGTTCACGCTACTTTAAATATGCTTCGGCAGCACCACAGTTCAAATGCATCATCAAACGCACCAACGTAGGCCACCTTCAAGAAGGTATGAAGAAGCAGTGCCTTTGTTAGGCTGGGACACTGAGCATGAGTCTGCCTTAGTCTCCTTCTTCTCTGTAGCCTTCAGGTGCCCTAGTTTGTGCAGTCTGACCTGCGTAGAAAGGTCTTGTCCTTTGCATTCCCAAATCTGAAGATCCCCATATTCATGTCGGGTGTTTTTAGGTTGTAGTAGAGGATCGAAATACCAGCCTTGGTACAATGGTCAAGTCTATGAACATACTTACATTACCCACCTTTCCCTGCCACCCCCCCACACACACAGTGGCTGCCACACTGGGCTCAGCATCAGCACAATTGTGAGGATGGCGCAGGAGCAGGCCCGGTTCCATTCTGTGGTGCACAGGGTCACTGTGTGTCCGAACTGACTCCATGGCACCTAACAGCCCCCATATTCCTACTTCTTTTCCCCTTCTCTTTCTCTTTCATTCTCACACACTCTCCACAATCTCACTACTATCCACACGCTTTCTACTTTCCTTCAAAATAACCCAGACTCACTGGCATTGAGTGTATTTTGACTCGTTACAACCTTGTAGAACGGAATACAAATGCCCCTCTGAGTTTCTGAGACTGTAACTTTGTCCGGGAGTGGAAACCCTCCTTCTTCTGTCATGGAGAAGCTGGGGGTTTCAAACTTCTGACCTTGCAGTGAAAAGTCCAACTCATAAGCTCTATGCCAGTGAGGCTCCTCTAGTGGTTCTCAAATGTCCCTTCCCCTCCTAGGTTTGCATAGTTGGAATAATACAGATTTCCCAGCCTTTCCCTAGACATGATGGTTGATATTTTCCAAGGAGTGTTGAAAACTTGCCCTTCCTTTATGTATTGGGTGGTCATGGTGGTGGTGGTTATTTGTTGGTTTGGTTTGGTTACCCCTTCTTGGCCCTGAACCCTTGCCCTTAATCAGCAGAGATAATTCTTATGTAGAACTAAGGCTCTTCATCCAGATACCACCCGGTCCTTCAGTATCAAAAACTCTGTGCCTTACACTTTGCTCTTTTCCTAAAAGCTAACACAGCTCGGAGATCAAGGCCAGCACGCCAGAAAGACACCGTGTACCTCTCGAATACAAATATTTGCAGCCTTAAATGAAATTGAATTGTACTTTTCTATAAGAGATCACAAGCTCATTGCCAATAAAGAACAGGGTAGTCAGGAAAAGTCAGAAACATCACCCTTCAAAATCTTAGTTCCAGATTTTTAGCTCCCTTGGGAGGTAAATATACACATACTAAGAAAGATCTGATACTGTGTCCAAAAAACAGTCAGTGAAACTCCTATAGAACACACTTTTATTCTGACACACAAGAGTTGACACTTTGAGCCTCTTCTGGGCTTGTCAACAACTGGCCCTAATCCTGAGGAACTATTGTTGGCTTAATAATCTTCTCTAAGCTAGGGAAGACCCAACCACTGAAAGGGTCATCCACTGCAGAGCATCGTCTTCTAGGGTAGACTGGATACATCATACAGAGCATGACCCTAATAAATAAAAACATATGTTTGAATACTCACTCTATCAGATAGTAAGTTTCTGTTAGTACCATTATCTATCAAATGAGCATAACATGATTTCACCAAGCTAGCATAAAAAATGACATGGTGTAGCATAGTCCGCATTGTTGGATGTTCACCAGGGGTGAGAGGGGAAGGAAAGAGAGGACTTGAGCACAGCTTCCCCAAACACATGGCGCCTCCTGCTCCCTTTTCAAAAGCAAAACAAAACTCATCATCTCACTAACAACTCAAACCTTTTGTACTACAGCCCGTAATCCAGGATAAAGTAATTGTTGTTAGATGTCAAACAGTTGCTTTTGGTAAGCAAGGTTGTATCCTATGCATATTTCAGGTTATTGTTAAGCATTCTTGACAGAGTTCAAAAAGAAATCTATTCTTTAAACTACTGATCTATAAAAGCAATAATCAGGCAAAGTGGCTAAGACTCCTTAAACATATGAGCTGTGTGCCAAGTCTAACTTTTCCCCTTCAAGATAGTTCTATCCACTGTCATTTTTTCAGGATGTTGTTAATCTGAGGCAGAAGTAGGCAGTGTGCTCCCACCTACTTCTTCTCAGCATTGAAAACCGGTTCTGCCAAGTGCCCCATCTGATTGCTGCACCATTTTTTTGTAAGAAGAAAGGACTGGCCTCTGAGACTAGAAGTCATGAGGATCACAGAATCATTGCCTTCAGAGATGTATATTAACCTGGCCTATCTTGTGTCTCACTAAATTTTATTTCAATTGCATATAAAACAGCATTATTTCTTAAATGAAAATATTTACTTGGAAACCTGACTGTGCAATGAATTTTATGTGAGGACATGGTCTGTCAACAGACACTATGTAGTGTATATTTGTTGCATCAAAACTGTCTATCATTGAAAATAGACATTGTGACTTTAAGTCACTATTCAGGTTGTTTGCCTTTCTTTAATACCTGAATGTTAAAAAAAGTTCCTGTTTTGATTCAGAGAAATATTTGTGGATTACATTGGGTGATGAAAACAAACAATTTCAACAAGTAAGCTTGATTTGATCTAATTGGATTCAACAATCATTTTTAAAATAACTTCTACATGCGGAGTTCTGGAAGAATGATGACTATATGATTACATGCACATAAAAGCTTAGAATCTTCACACTGTTCCCAAACACATCAGCTAATTTAAGCCCAACAACTGTCTTGAGAATCAATCAAATGTTAGTACATTACATTGTGGAGATAGAAAAATGGAAGCGCACAAAAGGAAAGCCCCAATACGATGGATCAACTATGTTACCTCGAATACCCTATTAGACATTTAAATAATATCATTTAATCTTCCATACACATCTACAGTCTTGTCTTTTGCACTGTTTCCATTTTATTGAAGAGAACGTTGACCCTCAGTGAGATTAAACATTTGTCAAAGGCCCCACAAGTAGCATAATCCAAAGGTGTCTATCTTTATTGTTGTGTGCCACTGTAATAGAAATAGCACAGCTTGGTGACTTTAAGAACAGAAATCCACTTTCTCATTGTTCAGGAGACTAGATGTCCAAAGTTAGTCTGTCTCCAATGGAAGGACTTTCTTATCGATGTGCGTGTCTAGTAGCCAGCATCCTCACTGATGCTGTGTTCTAGAGTCAGCCGCTTCCATCGTTATCACTCAATGCCTGTCTTTCCTCTAAATATCTTCTGTATCTAGGCTGTTCTTCCTATTACTCAAGGGTGACTAGATATAAGTCTTACCCTATGCTGGCGTGGCCTCAATGACATAACCAAGAAAACACTTTCCCCAAGTAGGAATCCGTCCATAATACAAGGCTTAGTATTGCAACGATGGTTGGGGTGGAGGGCGCATAATGTAACCCATAGCAGTATCTGACAATGGAAGTGACCAAAACGATCAATCAAATATGAGACTAAGGAAGCTAAGGAACAATTATATGCACATAACACCTTAGAATCTTCACACAATTCTCAAACACATCAGCTAATTTAACCCCTTTGGCTATAAGAAAGCTTTCTCAGAAGCAGGACCCGTGAGAATTCTGGGCCCATCCAGGAAAAAGCCGCCGCCAGTGGAACATGGACAAGATCCCTCTCTGAAGAGGTGGAGGCAGCAGAGGCCACGCCATGGAGATCAGATACGAGGAAACTGTAAAGCAGAGCAGTGAATGGGGCTCTCTGCCCACCAAACAAAGCTGTATTCAAACATCAATGTGGTCGAGAGGCTCGGGATCAGAGAGAGAGGTGGCTGCTATCTCAGAAGAAGCATTGCTGTGCTCCAAAGACTATATCCTTACTGTTTTATGATCTTGAGTGTGGTAACCAGTAACTCCCTTAATAATGCCCCTCACTCATGCATATTGTCTGTGAGATGTGTGTGACCATTGCCATGAGCTAATGAACCCAGGGGAGAAGTGGAGTTCATGGTGTGAATGGTTGGTATCAGAATCAGGTAAAGAAGGACGGAGGGTGGCAATCAGCATTCCATCGGTGTGGAGTTGGATTGTCTTTCTCCCAGCTGAAGCTACAGGGGCTCAAATGTGTCCATCGTGTCGTTCACACGACTACTCAGAGCTGAGCAGCTTCAGAATCACAGGCGTGTAGGCTCCTCTCTTGACTCCAGCCCCTCCCATCTGGAGAGGTGATTGTCAGTTCTCCCACTTGACATTGAACCCTTGCTCATTTATAACACTAGAACCTGGCAGGGATTCAGTCATCATTCAACATCAACACCTTCCCTTTTCTAAACGGCACAGAATCATTTTTAATATGAAAATATTGTTTAATTCATAGCAGTTAGAAGGAGGAACCGCCCTTTTCAGAATAATTTTCTGTCTACTCTATCAGAGAAGAGAGACCGTAGCAAGGTCAAAAGATGTCATATTTGGTGGCCTTGGCAAAACCACATATACGACCTCTCTGAGCTTCTGTTTCCTCCGTGGTCCAGAGAAGATGCAGCACATTCAGCTGATACCTCCGAAAAATGACATTAGCTCTCAGAGCTACAGTTCCTGCTTCTGCAAAATAGAGGTGAGGGTAATGATTGAACTAGGGCATACTGAAATCTCACTCTATTTTGAAGACCAACAAGGTCAAGTGGGAAAGATGCCAATAGAGGAAACGGGGGACTTGTTAAAGCGAGGCGGAATACTGTGAGGTGAATGTCTGATCCCTTAATAATTTCAACTAGGAATTACCCGTTATGCCCAGCTACTTTGGGTACACTCTGGATCCAGGTCAATGACTGCAAATGCAGTCCAGATATTTGGATGCCACTGCCGGTGGTACCTAATAAAAAAAAAACAAAACAAACATGCCTAGTCTCAGTGGTTTCAAACATAGAAAGATTATTTTTCACTTATTCTCTGAGTCAGGCAGCCCTCTCTCAAGGGGTCACTCTGAAATTCGGACTCCTTCCATGGCTATGCTTACTCCACCTATAATCACTAGTTTCCACGGTTGACCCAGAAGTGGAAGAGAACATGGAAACTGCACAGCTGACAGTCTGCCTTGAAGTGATAACCCTCCGGTGGACTCACTTCTCACTGGCAAGGGGAGTGGAAAATAAGTCACTGATGGGGAGCTATTTTCTAGTACAGCTATACCTTGCAGCAAAGGAGAACAGACAAATGTGGCAAGCAGTCATCTGCATCAGGGTTCCACAGGGGCATCAAATGTCATATGCAAACTGAGAAACGCTATGAATGTTGAATAAAGTTCTTATGGATGGGATTGTGAGATCCAAAAAGATATGTGGGAGTCTCAATGACCTTGTTTGAGAAAATGACCTTTGGAGGTGTTCTGGGTTAGGATACCGTGAGGTCATGCTGAAAGAGATTCTAAGGCCATCTGAGTAGCATCTTCACCAATGAGGAGAAGGTACCCGAGATGAGAGATGCTCGGGGAAGAAAGCCATGGGATGTGACATCTGAAAGCCAAGGAGCTACCAGAAGCCAGGAAGAACAAGGCAAACACATCCCATGTAGGTGCACAGAGAACACAACCCTGCTGACAACTTGAATTTGAACTTCCAGCCAATGGAACGGTGAAGTAATGGTTTCCAGTGATATCAGTCACCTGGTTTGTGGTATTTTGTTACACCCACATCAAGAAACAGAAAAGGATGGGCCATTTAAAAGAAACCTCCGGGCGTGCCACAACCACCCCGCTAGTGGGATCAGGGGTTATGAGTCGGGCTGCTGTGTACAGCCAGCTGACTTGCCCTTGGAGCCCTTGGAGCCATGAAGTGCTCACCGGGACAAAAATGCAACTTTCTGCTCCAGTAAACACTTGGAACATCAAACACCCAAAGAGGAGGCTCTATTCTGTCCTACAGAGTCACGATGAATTGGAATCAACTCATTGGCCATTATTTTGGGGGTGCCTTTTTGGAGGGTTTTCTTCCATCTAGAGAAGTGGTTCTCAACCTTCCTCATGCCGCAACCCTTTAATACAGTTCCTTATGTGGTGGTGACCCCGCAACCATAAAATTATTTTCGTTGCTACTACTTCATCACTGTCATTTTGCTACTGTGATGAATTGGGACACCTCTGTGAAAGGGTCGTTTGACCCCCAAAGGGGTCACCACCCACAGGTTGAGAACTGCTGATCTAGGGAAAGGACAACTGCGAAGAAGGCTCAGTAACACAGTGTGGCCTCCTTCCAGTCTCCTGCCCATGTGTCCTATTGACTGGCCTCATTCAAACACCGCAGAGTGGAAGGATGGTGCGGAGAGGGCACGCTGCAGTGCAATTGGTTGTCCCTGAAGCCCAGGGCAGGAAGGTAAGAGCAGAAGCACGGAGGTGGGAAAAAATGGCGGCCAAACACAAGCCAAGTGCCAGGAAGTAAATTCTAATTGATGCCAAACCACCCTGGTGTTTCACTGTCAAACTGTGATCCAGGGGGTTCTTGTGGTTACGTTTTCAGAAGTAAATCACAGACCTTCCTTCGAGATGTCTCTGGGTGGATTCAAACCTCCAACCTTTGGACAGGCAGCAAGTATATTCACATTGTGGCCCACACAGAGACTCTGGGAGAAGTACAGCATTATAAGAACACCCTGGTCTTAAATGAGCTAGATGGGAGATCAGACAGGTATCTGAGGCAAATCGGTTACTCTCTTCTACTCCCTGTCTTCGGATTTCTGTGAAGGATGGAAGGGCAGGCACCGGGATACATAGGGCATGCCCCACTGGTCATAGAACTTGACTTGACTATTCATTGACTGACGGAAGGGAAGAATTTACCTTAGAGACTCCAGGAGGCCAGGTGCTTTCTCATTTCTCACCAACCACAAGGAAAGCACTGCTACCTCCATTTTAAAGGCGCACAGAGCAGTTGATTCTCAGCTTTCTCTCCGGTAAGCCCCAGCTGGTCCCCCATCCTTCTGCATAGAAAATACTTCTCAACTAATCAGAACCTTAAACCCTGAATGAGAGCAAGATGAAAAAAATTCTGCAAAGTGTATCCAGTAAAGTCTGCCCAAACTGTGGCCCCTGCAAGGCAGAGGCCCATCAAAGAAGGAAAGCTAAAGTCTTTTCCACAAATATAGAGCAATCGTAAGAGAAACAATTCCCTCAAACTCTCTCTGCCATCAAGTTGGTTCAGACTCTTACTGACCTGCTAAGACAGAGTAGAACAGCCCCTGTGGGTGTCTGAGGCTGTAACTCCTTATGGGAGTAGAAAGCCTCATCTTTCTCCCACAGAGTGGCTGATGGTGATTGAACAGGTAACCTTGTGGTTAGCAGGTCAATGCATCACCCACCAATCCACCAGGGCCCCTGTCAAAGGAAGACAACTGAGGAGACCCAGCGAAACAAAGCCGTGCTGATGGGCTATGGCTCTCAAGGGTTTCACTGTGGCTATTCCAATTGTACAATTTCAATGGGATTATCAGACACACATTTCAAACATGTGCTACATAAATCTTCTCTTTTCACTCCACAAAATACTCTTTTCAAATAGAGAGGCAGAAAACCTAAAACACTAAGTCCCTATTTCACACCCCAACACACTCTTTCACACATACCCTAACACTCACTCTCTCACACACATATGCTCTTCCACATCCCCAACTGCATGCCAACAGACCCTCACACACACCCCTCCTATAGTCACATCCTGTCACAGATGCATACCCTCACATACTCACCAACACATCCCTCTCACGGTCACACACACACCCTCCCTCACACACATGAACTCGCACATGCACACAAAATCTCACATATGCCACCCCCCCCACCCCCCCACCTCCCCACCCCCCACCCCCTGACACACACACAGTCCTGCAGTGAAGATTGTTAGTCCTTTCCCACTGTCTACCAAAGCCACTATACCTGAGCAACAAAATAGGAGATGCAGGGATAAATGCTGGGTCACCCAGCAAAGTGGGCTTTCTCTCTGTCCTCCCTTGTCTTTCCCCCACTCTGCCAGGTAGAATCTGAATCAGGAAGTCTGTACTCCCGATTTCTGCAGGCCAATTCTGTTTTGTTTCATAACTGGGAGGTGAATTAGATGTGTTTGCATCCCTAGAAATGCTTATGAGTCAGGCTTCGTAAAAATTAGGCATCTTTAACATATCCATCGAGTCTGAAGTTGGTGAAAGGTCAGATCCTGATCTTCCTACCGCAAGGAGAGACCTGTGCTCTTGCACCTGCAGGTCCAGAAAAGGAGCTTTGCCTGGAGGTGCCTTCATCAAGGTCCAGGTACCCTATAGGTACAACCAGAAGTATGCAGGGAGTTTTTGTTCTACTTTGTTTTTCAGTTTTTTCTAGGTTTTGCTCAGGCCCCCAGAACCTCTCCAGCTGGAATAAAAGAGAGCAGAAAAGGAAATTCATGGAAAATAGGAAACAGCACAGGGAAGCACGTGATGAAACTGTGATTCATGCAGTGTGAGCTGGCACAGACAATAGTCTCAGCTGGCTACTCCCGACAAGCAGCATCCAGCTTAAAGAATCAGGACCTACAGCACCGAAAATGGAAGTGGCTTTCCCAAGGTCCCATGATGGGAATGCATTGCGGATCCCCCAACTCCACTAAGCTCTTCTGCCTAATTCAGGATCTCTTTCCATTGCACCATCGTGTGTAATCATAGATCGACCCAAAATGGGAGAGAGAGGAGGGGACTGGGCTATTTAAAGGGCACAGGTAGGGGCCACAGCTACGAATCTGCTTTCTTAAAAGCCAGGTTGCCACTTCTTTGAGTTTGGAAGTACCCTCACAAAAATGCATGTGGACATTTTTGCTACGATTGCAGGCAAGACAAATTATAATAATTAAAGTGTCATGGATCAAATCTGACAGCAGTGGTGACAGGAGTTACTTTTAGCAACAAATGAAGAACACATGTAATTAGAAGTAAAGTAAGATCGATAAAGGTTACACAAAACCCAGCTGTAGGGAAGATTCAGGGATTTAAAAAAAGCAATTAGTAAATGAGCAAGCATGTTAATAAGGCAAATATTTATTTTTAGCCATTTTCTGGAACAGCAGCCTTCACAGTCAAACGGATCCTCCGTTGGTGATGGAATAAAGCTGAGGACAAATGTTTGGGGAGGTGGCGGGGTTCTTTGACCAATTTCAAGAATCTGGCTATCTTGACAAACACAGTAGCTCCAACTCAAGAGAAAAGCAGTTGTCCGATGATATTTTCAACAATGACGTGTTTATCCTATCATTATCATGCAACAGTAAGAGTTCAGCTATTAACTGAAATGTTTGCGAGGTGAACTGTATTGAGCTTAAATGCTGAGCACCTCATTTGCAGAAGGCTATGCATGATAGTGAAAACCCAAAGTCTGTTTCAAGAGTCCCCACGTAGGTTATTACCACTTCTTCCTCTCCAGCCAGCCCAAAGAGGGACAGTCTCCCTTAGGGGCTTGCCTGGGTCTATTTATATGGGAGATCACCTTACTGGAAATCTCAGCATCATGTGCCCTAGCAGTCATGCTGTGGTAGGAAGGCTGCGGTAGGAAGGCTCTGGACTGATCTTGTAAGGAGCCTTCTGGCTCTACTCTTCCAAGACATATTTGCCTTCTGGAAGGTCATGATACTTTCAATATTCCTTACCAGCACCATCATTCAAATGCATTCAAATTGGATCCAAATGGATTCAATAATATGTGCCCCAATCATGGTTCTATTCCCGCTTCTGTAGTCTTACTTGTAATTGTGAGGCATTGGCCTATCCTCAGTCATGGATTTGTGACAACACCCTCTGTGTTCCATACTTTATTTAAGCAGCTACCTGACGGTAAATTCTTGGAGGCCATTATGACCTCATGCTAATGGTCTCTCTCAGCCAGATTATATGCCTTTGTCTTGCCTTTGTCCAATGTAAGACTTATTAAATATCCTCCTTAAATTATATTGGAGATTTGGGGTTTCTCTCTCTCTATCTCACTGCCATAAAACAGAGCCCACCCAGTGAAGAAATACCTGGTAAAGAGATCTCAACAATATGAACAACTTTATGATGCCAAAATATTTTTGAAAAGGGCATTAGATTCTCATCACTCTTTACTTGCCTGCCTTTCTTATTTCCTTCCTTCCTTGCTACTTCCTTTGCATCCTCCCTCCTTTCCTCCTGGTATATATATATATATATTTTTTTTTTTTCAGGTAATCAATTAACTTCTAACTTCAAGGTGATCAGTTCAAACCCACTAACAGGAGAAATATGTGGCTATCTGTGAAGATTTGCAGCTTTGTGAATCCTATATGGGGTCCCTATGCATCTAAATCAACTCAATGGCAGTGGGTTTTAGTTTTGTGTAAATGTGAGGGAGCCCTGGTGGTGTATTTGCTTACAAGTTTGGCTATTAACCACAAGACCAGCAGTTTGAAACCACCAGCACTTCCAAGGGAGAAAAAATACTACCATAAAATTAAAAATCTACACACCAGCGCGTGTGATCATGAAGTATATAAGGGACCAGGTATAAGACATCAAAGAACAAAAAATCATATCAGTGAGTGCCCACTTTCCAATATGATCACTGAAGACAATTGTGTACATAAGCAAATGTGGTGAAGAAGGCTGATGATGCCTGGCTATGAAAAGATATAGTGTCTGGAGTTTTAAAGGTTTGAAGATAAACAAGCACCCATCTAGCTCAGAAGCAACAAAGCCCACATAGAAGAAGCACACTAACCTGTGTGACCACGAGTTGCCAAAGGGATCAGGTATCAGACATCAAAAAACAAAATATCATATCATTGTAAATGAGGGTAAGTGCAGAGTAGAGACCCAAAGCCTATCTGTAGGCAACTGGACACCCCCTTACTGAAGGTTTGCAAGACAGAGACAAGCCAGTCAGGGTGCAGGGTAGCAACAATGAAACATACAACTTTCCCCTAGCTCTTAAATGCTTCCTCCCCACCACTATCATGATTCCAATTCTACCCTACAAATCTGGCTAGACCAGAGGATGTACACTGGTACAGATAGGAACTGGAAACACAGGGATCCCAGGACAGATGATCCCTTCAGGACTAGTGGTGAGAGTGCCGATATCTGGAGGGTGCAGGGAAGGTGGGGTAGAAAGGGGGAACCAATTACAAGGATCTACATATAACCTCCTCCCTGGGGGATGGACAACAGAAAAGTGGGTGAAGGGAGATGTCAGACAGTATAAGATATGACAAAATAATAATAATTCATGAATTATGGAGGGTTCATGAGGCAGGGGAGATTGGGGAGTGAGGGGGAAAATGAGGAGCTGATATTAAGGACTCAAGTGGAAAGTAAATGTTTTGAGAATGATGCTGGCAACAAATGTACAGATGTGCTTGCCACAATGGATGGATGTATGGATTGTGATAAGAATTGCATGAGCCCCCAATAAAATGATTTAAAAAATTAAAAATCTACGAAACATTCAAGAATAGTTCTACTGTACCCTATAGGGTGACTATGATTCAGAATGCGCTCTAGGGAAGTGATATTGAGGGTTTGTTTTTTTTTGTTTTTGGTAAATATGATGAGAAAGACAGGTAAGGTATTTACTTTGACAAAGCTAAATTTCTAGTGAAAGGCAAGTGAAGTGATAATGAGTAAACAACTAAGTGATGGTCTGCTTCAGGCTCGGGTAAGGAACAAATGATCAGGTAAATGAAAGTTCATAAGGAATAAGGGTCACTTAAGATGCCAAACTTTGCACCAGCTTTTCTGAGGAAGTGGACTTTGAGCTCAGTATCGGTTAGGCTAAGACGACAGGCAAGACAGGGACCTGGAGGCAAGATGGAGTTTAAGCCTTTAAGACCCCAGACACTACACTTTTTGATAGTCGGGCACCATCAGCTTTCTTCACCACAGTTTGCTTATGCACCCATTTGTCTTCAGTGATCTGTTCGACATCACGTGATTACACAGGCTGATATGTTCTTCCATGTGGGCTTTGTTGCTTCTGAGCTAGATGGCCGCTTGTTTACCTTCAAGCTTTTAAGACCCCAGACGCTATATCTTTTGA
>NW_022111371.1:3599485-3612137 GCF_000313985.2 Echinops telfairi
ATGACAAAATAACAATTTATAAATTATCAAGAGCTCATGAGGGAGGGGGGAGTGGTGAGGGAGGGGAAAAATGAAGACCAAATGACGGGGGCTTAAGTGGAGAGGAAACGCTTTGAGAATGATGAGGGCAATGAATGTACAAATGTGCTTGACACAATTGATGTATGTATAGAATGTGATGGGAGTTGTATGAGCCCCTAATAAAATGATTTTTTTAAAAAGATGGAGTTCAAACATAAAATAGGATGTTTGCCAGCAATCCATACAAAGGGATCTAAAGTGTGTGGTTGTTAGCCAATGCATTGTCCCTCAACTCGTGGTTCATTCCATGCGCAAAGGAAGAAAGGCCCACTGATTCTGCACCATCCCCATAATCTGTTGATTTATTCAGATCAGACTGTTGTGGTCCATAGGTTTTCATTGACTGTCTTAGAAATAGCTTGGCCAGGCCTTCCTCACTAGATAATCTTTGTCTAGAGCAGTGGTTCTCAAACTTTATAATGCCGCAACCCTTTAATGCAGTTCCTCATGTTGTGGTGATACCCCCAACCATAAAATTATTTTCGTTGCTACTCCATAATTGTAATTTTGCTACTGTTATGAATTGGGTGACCCCTGTGAAAAGGTCTTTCGACACCCAAAGAATCACAACCCACAGATTGAGAAGCGCTGGTCTAGAGACTCCATTGAAACAGTTGAGCATCATACCAGCTTGCAAGCCTCCACTGACAGACCTTATGGTAGCTGTGCGTGAGATGCACTGTCTGGGAATTGAACCTAGGTATCCACTGAACCGTCCATACCCATCTCTAAATTGTGTTTTTGTTGTTGTTTGGCTCTTTAAGATGGTTATGACTCATGGTTGTTATGTTTGAGCTAATTGTCATAGGCACAGTGTCAGCCCACCTCATTGAAGGTCTTCTCTTTTGCTGACCTCTGCTTTACCAAACATGATGACCTTTTTCAGGGACTGGTTTCCTCTGACAACATGTGCAAAGTGCTTTAGGGGAAGGAAATATGGCCAATGTCACTTCTAAGGAATATTCTGGTTGTACTTCTTCCAAGACAGATTTGCTCTTTTGGCAGGTCATGGTACTTTCAATTTCCTTCACTTGCACCATAACTCAAATGAATCAATTCATCATTCTTCTTTATTCCAAGTCCAATTTTCACATGCATATGAGATGAATCAGGTGCACCTTAACCCTTCAACAGTTTAAAGAGGTCTTGTGAAGTATCATTACACAATGAAATATGTCTTTGGTTTCTTGATGGTTGTTTCCATGAGTATCAATTGTGTATCCATGTAAAATGAAATGTTGACAATTTCTATCTTTTCTTTGTTTATCATGATGTTAACTATTGGTCTAGTTGTGAGGAGTTCAACTTTCTTTACATTGAGTTGCAATCCATACTGAAATAATCAATCCTTCATATTCATCAGAATGTGATTCAAGTCCTCCTTCATTTCAGCAAGCTAGGTTGAAGAAGAAAATTGTATCATGATTGGAAGAAAACTTTCCTAAGGTATATATATGTCTCAGATATAAGAGAAATGATAAGAGATATCTAGTGGCCTTGGGTTGCAAGATCTTTGTTAAACAATACTTATGTAATGGTTACAAACAAATCCGAGACTCTCTGAATCCTCTTTTCATTTTTCAGATAGGAAAGTCAGGAGGCCTACCTCAGAGACAGTGAATGTGTTAATGCCCATGGCAATGCTTGTAAATCATCCAGTGCTATAAAGTGTGAAAAAGAATCTCACTTTTTCAACCTCTATAGGAAGGGCAATTAATTCTAAACCTGTCAAAGAACTGGTTCATATTAAAAATTAGGAAGAAAATAGTTTGCTTTATATAACTCCTAGTAAAGAACTAAAGTCTGTTGTCTATACAATAATTTTAGTTATGCAAAAAACAAAAACAAGAAACACCTGCATTCTGAACATCTGAATTTTTTTTTGGAGGGGGCAGTTTTTGGTTTACTACATCTAATAAATAGAAAAAATAAATAAGTTCATTCTCACTCTATTTTTATCTCTATTTCCTTAGCCCCTGATTTCAAGACAAGAATAGGGTTGGTTCTCTAAAGAATCAAAATTAGTTTAAATATATATGTGGATATATACACACATATAGATATATTCTCATTACATGTATTTATATATTTCTCTCTACAAATATATATAAATAAATACAGAAAACTCACTGCCATCTAGTTAGTGCCAACTCCTAGCATCTTTATTGAGAGAAAAAGGGCTCACCCAATTATTGAAAGACTGAGTCCATTCTAGTTCAAGTCTGTGGGCTAGATATTAAGCTGTAACCTTCTCATGACACGCAGCTGCAAAGGCAGTTGACCCAGGAAGCAGGAAAACCAACCAGGGCGACCATAGACTGGTGGATGAAGAGGCAGCTGAGTCCAAGGTCAGCAGGCCAGGCTGTGGCTACACAGCCCAGTGACTCCAAGGCTGGTTGTTGAATGGCAGGCTAATTATGATTCCCAGGGTCAGCAGGAAATATAGTGAGCCATTGGCTCAAGTTCAGAGGACTGGAATTTGATGAACTAAATATAAAATCCAGATACAAGCTTTCTCACACTGTTGCAACTTATGTAGGGAGTAAGTCACGCCTCCAAGGAAACTTCCTTCCAATTGCATCAAGGCTTTGACTTCAGTCAGAGGGTTGCATTTGTAATGAATAGGAATGGGGGGCCTTGTCTGAGTCCCTCTGTCTTTCCTATTATCATGAGATGGCTGGTTAGAGAAGGCCCCATGGCCTGTCCTTCTTGGCCTATTCTGACACCAACCGTTCCTCCCACACCACTCTACATCTATGAATGAACTCAATAATTCATTGCAATAGCCACAAGAACTCACCGACAACAGTCACAGATACTAGGGGGTTATTAAGAAGGTTAATAGGTTATCACAAGTCAGAACCAGCAAACCGTAAGGTTTGTTGTATCCTCAGCCAGCAGCCAAGGATTGCTCCAGTTCACAATGTCTCAGCCATGCGGCAGCCAAGTTTCTCTCTGGGTCTAGTTTCTCAACTACATGGTCCCGCAGCCTTTGCTCCCAGGGACCAGGAAGTCAGCCCACCTGTCTCCCTGACTCAGAGTCTTGGTCCAGATAAGGATTTAAAAAATCCACAACAAACTCACTGCTTCCAGTCAATACAAGGAGAGGGTACCCCATAGTCTGGGGGCTACTTCTCTGAGTCTCTGTATCACAGTCTGCAATACAGCTGGTCTCGGCAGCTGCGGCCGCACCAGACAGAGGTCTTGAATGGACGCATCCAAGGGCTTCAGGTTTATCTCTCTGTCTTCGGTCTCAAGTGTGAGTTAGCATTTCTGTGAAGGTGTTGAGGGGGTGTCCTATGGGGTGGTAGGGAAAACTGACTATTCCCTCTTAGGGTCACACACGCTCTCTTTGTACAATCCCACTCCATCAAGTGGTGGTAGTTTACATTGACTTGAGTCAAAGCCATCTTAAGAAAGCTCCCTCCATAACAGAATCCCACCCCTATCTTCGGACAAGTACCTGGCTGCTCACAGTAGATCCCAGGTTTGAGCTGATCACAGTAGGTTACTTAGTAACATGGGGGTTTATTCACACACTCACTGCCATCAAATCGATACTGACTTATAATGGCCCTATAGGACAGAGTAGAACTGCCTCTGTGGGCATCCTCAACTATCACCTTCATGTGGGGCAACCCTCATCCTTCTCCTAAACAGGGGCTTTACTAGGTCTTAACTGCCAAGTGACCGAAAATTCTGACTCAGTTCAGTTGACACAAAACCCAACTATGACAGACACTTGTGAGACTTATTGGGGAAAATGGCCAGGGAAGGTAAAGGAGGGAAGTAGGAATGGCAATTAAAGTCTTAGACCCAAATTTTAGGCTTGACCTCTGAGAAAAGAGAAAGAGAAGGTAAGGTTGGGTATGAAGACCTTCAGAGAGTGCAATTCTAAAAATGCCTCATCCAGGCTGATAAAGTGTTTCTGAGCCAAGATCACTTTTTGGATGGTTCTCCCATCTTGGAGCATAAATCGCTCTCTAATAGAATATCTAGCCTGCTCAGTCCTTGGCTGGAGCAGCTCAAGGGAGCTCTCGTCTTGTTGTTCATGTCTCTGGCATGGGCGAAGTGGAAAATGAAAAATTTTGGGTTTTGTCGTTTATGTTCCTTGAAGAAATCTCTCTTACACCAATCTCAACTGGATCACGGGGCAACTCACCTCCGTGGTCACTCGGTATGGACTCCTCTCCTTTTCATACGATACATTTAAAACATGACACATGCAATGTAGCACAGAGGTTAATCCCAGGTTTTTCAATAATGCAGAAATGAGTTTGAACTCTGAATTTAACTGTCCAGTTATGGTCCTCAAAAAGCAAGATCCCATCTCTAAAGTTTAGTCTTCATTTGTAAAACAGCTTGTTGATGGCTATATAATTACTCAATTTCATGGACTAAATTATGTCCTGCAAAAAAATATGTAAATGTTCCAATCCCTGCGCCTGGAAATAGGACTTCTCTGAGAAAAACACGTCTTGCTTTTGTATGCGAATGACATCAGACAATCATAGGGTGATAGGTCTTAAACGCTGCTCACATATGAGTGTTACCTTATTAAAATATCGCATAGACATGGATGTACGCACAGGGGAACCACAGAGTCCATACGAGGATGCATCTACAAGCAAAGAAATGGCAACGATTAATGGCAGACACCAGAAGCTAGGAAAGAAGGAACTGACATAGCAGAGATTCTGATTTGGTCTTTGAGGCTCCATAATTGTGAGAAAATTAATTTCTGTTTTTTAAAATCATCCATCGGTGGGAATTTTATATGTTGTTGTGACAGCACTAAAATATGAAGATAGAATGAGGTACCTGGGAATACAGACACTCTTCTAGCAATTACCTAAAATATGGACAAGCTTTTGAAATTGGGGAATAACAGATCGAGGCTGGAGGTGTTTTAATGCACTTGAACGTAAGAACTTAGAATGCCTTAGAGGCACTGTGGGTAGAATTATGGACATTGAGGGTGAGTCTGATGAGTGTTTAGAAATAATTGAGAGCTCTGGGAAAAGATCCTATTGTCACAATCAGATTTTTGCCAGCAACGTGGACGTTAACTGTACTTCTGGCGAGACTTTAAAGGAAATGATGAACATGTTACTGGACACTGGAGGAAAAGTTAGTTTTGCTATAAAGTGGCCAAATCTTACCTAAATTATGTTTGAGAGCACGTTGGAAAGTAAAGCTTATAGGCAATAAAGTTGGATATTTAACTGAGGAGATTTCTAAGAAAACTCTAAAACATTTGATCTAGGTTCTCCCTTTTGTCCAAAGGAACACGTGTGGGCAAAGAGGAGGCTGAAAAATAAAATCAGAGTATCTGAATTTTGTTTGGAAAATTTATAGTCTTTGTTTTCTAGTGTTGACATAACCCGAGTGCACACTGGGTGATTTTAACAAGCGGAAACCTATTTCCTCATAGTTCCAGAGGTTAAAAGTCTGAGTGCAGGATGCTGGGACGAGGGTGAGGCTTTGTTCCGTCAGTTTCTAGGGAAGGTTCTTGTGTCTTTAGCTTATTTCCTGCTTCTTAGAGACTGCCCTGTGGCTTGGCATCAACCTTCTGGAATCTCTGCTCTGCTGGCTTGTGAAAACACAGCCTACACTAAGGCTGCCTCATTAGCATAACAAAGACAACTCATTTAAAAATCAGATTATCAACACAGTCAGTGTGGTTAGGATGTTCAACGCCTCTTTCCTGGAGGTGGGGGTAGAACCAGAGGAGACACAATTCAACCCATAACACAGAGCCCGGCCTGGAAAGGAAATCAAGACTGTGACTGCACAGTCCTCTGCTAAGGAGGTCAGAACTGTGACTAAAAGATCGAATCAACTAATTTAGCTGACACTCTGTCAGCTTAGATGGAAACATACAAAGACAGAAGTAAATGAAAGACGGTGGTCTTGCTTCTAAAATTCTTCTGGCAGGAAACAGGCCAGTGGAACCACTTGGTTGCAAATGTCTCTTGTCTGAAAACGGAGCATTTCAGAGCTCAGCAGAACTGCCAGAAGGAGCACGGAGAGCCTGGCAATCATCTTTGGCTTTGAGTGGTGGGTGTAGGTGGTAGATTAGCAATCAACTTGAATTTGTATGGGGTGGATTCCAATCTATGGATCCACTCACAACCTGATGATGCCACCTGGGAGGTGTGCTTCAATAAGACTAACACTATGGGCCCCTCCCTTTCTCTCTGGCTCTTCAACTCCCAGCTTGCTAGAACTCTGTTCCTGCCTCCAGGAGTGGCCCCATGTGGCCAACCAACTCTGTGAGTGTTGTCAGCTCCCTTCCACTGACCTTGGATCACCTGGCCTCTGTCCCCACTGGCCTGTGATAGTCCCTGCATCCCAAATCAACTTTTTATATCATTGGCCCGAGTGGAACTAGGATCCTTACCTAGCACTGGACTTATGGACTTGAAGTGGTCTGGGCAGGGATGCCTTAGATAACTTCTTGATATAAAGGGAAATCTGTCCCATAAGATGTCCTCAGAGTATTGGAAAGCCAGGAAGTTAGTTTGAGATCTAAGTGCGACTGACTTAAGCCATGATATTTTCAATTGCCTCCTATGCATCTGGAAGTTGGACATTGAATAAGGAAGACTGTAGACGAATCCGTGAATTCGAATCATGGTGCTAGAGAAGAATATTGAAAGTACCATGGACTGCTCAAAGAACAGAATGACCTGTCTTGGAAGAAGAGTGCTCCTAAGAGGCAAGCATCTCACACACGTTGGACATGTTGTCAGAGGAGACCAGGACCCGGAGAAGGACATGATGCTTGCTAAATAGAGGGGTGGTGGAAAAGAGGGCCCTCAACGAGACGGATTTACACAGTGGCTGCATCAATGGGCTCAAGCAGAGAAACAATTTTGACGATGGGTCAGGAGTGAGCAGGGTTTCTTTCTCTTGGGCATAGGGTTGCTAGGGGTTAGAACGAATTCAATGGCACCTAACAACAACATGTGCGTTACTGATTTTGTTTCCCCAGACAACCCAGCTTAAATACAACCACTGAATGGGTTTCAAAATGTGGGGTCAACTTTCCATTTCTCAAAACAATGAGGTTCTCATTCCAGTGGGCTAAGAGGATGCATCTGATGCTCAATGTTGAGGTAGCAAGGCGGCCATGCACATAAGCTGGGAGTGCGACATTGATTCCCAAGGCCTGCAGAAGTGCCACCAATTTTCAGGCTGACCAAGAGAATGTTGTTGTTTCGTTGTTGGTAGGTGTCATCAGGTAGATTCCCACTCAGAGTGACCCCACGTAACAACAGAACAAGGCACCAGGCAGTCCTCTGCCACTTTCAGCAGTGTGCACAATCATGTGTGAGCCCATTGCTGCAGCCACTGTGTCAATCCATCTTGTCATGTGTCTACTTTTTCACGGCCCCTCTACTTACAAGCCTGACACCCTTTTCCAGGAATTGGCCTCTCCTGCTAACACATCCAAAATCTTGGCGACCTTTTTTCCAAATCTTCTGGCTCTACTTCTTTGAAGACTCATTTGTTTTTCTGGCAGTCTGGTGCATTTTCAAAGTCTTTATCGACACCATTATTCAAATGCATCAATTCTTGTATGGTCTTTCTTATTCATTTTCCAACTTTCATATGCCATGAGGCAATTGAAAAGACCTTGGCTGGATCAGGCACCCCTTAGATCTCAGAGTGACATCCTTGTTATTCAACACTTTAGAATATCGTGTGCAGCAGCTTTTCCCAATACAATATGTTGTTTCATTTTTGACTACTGCTTCCAGGGACATTGGTTTCAAACTCAATCAAAACAAAGCCCTTGGCAATCTTAATATTTTTGCGCTCATCGTGATGTTTCCTATTGGTCCAGTTGTGAATATTTTGATTTTCTTTACATGGGGTTGTAAGCCATACTGTAAGCTATGTCTTGGAGCTTTAGTAAATACTCCAAATATTGCCCACTCTTAGCAAGCAAAATTCTGCCATCTTCATATTGCAAATTGTTCATGAGTTTTCCTCCAATTCTGATGTCTCATTTTTCTTCATGTAATTCATCATTTTGGATTATTTGCTTAACATATAGATTGAATAAGTATGGTGAAAGGATCTAACTCTGATGGGCACTATTCTTAATTTTCAACCAAGCATGATTATCCCTTGGCTTTGTTGGAACGACTGCATCGTGATCTACATATAAGTTCTGCATGAACACAATGAAGTGTTCTGGAATTGCCATTCTTCTAAATGTTTCCACAGTTTGTTGTGATCTACACAATTGAATGCCTATGCAGAGCCATTAAAAAATAGTAAACATCTTTCCGTGAGTAAGCAATTTTTGGCTAAAAGCCCAAAATACCAGAGATATATTTGCTTGTGTTTTATTGACGAGGTAAAGACATTTGACTCTGAGGATCATATCAAACTATGGATAACCTTGAGAAGAACGGAAATTCCAGAACCCTTCATTGTGCTCATGAAGAACCTACCCATGGGTCAAGAGGTAGCTGTGAGAACAGAACAAGGAAAAAACTGCAGGTAGCCTCTGTGCTACCTGGGAAGCTTATCGAAAGAGGAAGATCCTTAATAAGATGATAGACACAGTAGCTACTACAATGTGTTCAAACATAACAACATTTTTGAGAATGGCATAGGACCAGGTCATTATGAGTTCGAGGCAAGTTGATTACTCCTCATAACAAAGAGATATAATCATTTCTAATTTTAAACAAAATCAGCAGGTTTCTTTTATTTTGCTCGAGGTGCATGTCATTCCTGGTTTTTAAAGCAAATAGGTTTATAAGAATTGAAATTAGAAGGAGAATGTAAACATGATTTTCCAAGACTGAATTCTACAGAGGTTTTCAATGTTGTCTGACTAAGTTCTTGATAGAGAAGACAGACCTGAACAGATACAGGAGCCAGCGCTTGACAAAGAGGGCCTCAAAAGGCTCAGAATATAGTTTTTCAGAAGTCTTTTTCTGCCCCGTCCCTAGAGTTTTCTTCATCTATTTGTCAGATCAGTGGGCTCACTAATTGAAACCCAAAGACAAGCAGATTGGAAAGAGTCCCAGGAAGCTAGAGTATTGCGAGCCATGAGAGCAGCAATAGCAAGATGTGTAGTGAAGGCGTACTCAGCACTTTTTCTGCACTGTGGTGGCGGAGTGGTTACAGCGTTGGGCTGTGAGCCACATGGTCCACAGTTTGAAACCACCAGCATCTCGGAGGGAAACAGTCTTGACTTTCTTCTCCCATAAACAGTGACAGTCTCAGAAACCCACAGGGTGTCCCTGGGAGTCAGCATGGACCCAATGGCAGTGATTTTGTTTTGTTTGGTTTGGTTTTTTGCTTGCATGCACCCACCAACAGTCTTGTTTGTCGGCTCCTCACACCAAGCTGATTCAATAGCCACTCTCTTTCTTCCCATTTTACTGACGAGAAAAAATGATGTCTAGTGACATTATGTAACTTGGCCAAAGTCAAAGAGAAAGGGCCAGAATACCTAAAAGTTCACATACTCACATCTGTAACCTCCTTTAACAATCCTGGGAGAGTGCAAAGGGATTGTGCCGACATTAACCTAAAGGTTGGAGATTCGACCCCTGCCCCCAGGTACTATGTAAAAAAATAATAATAAATAAATACCCGCTGAATGACCTCTGTGAAGATTGCAGGGAAGAAACCATGGTGGAGAAGTGCTACTTGGCGGCACATGGACTCAACATGCGTTGGAATCAATGTAATAGCAGTGCGGTTTCGTTTTGTCTGTTGAGTGATGCTAATCCAAAACACACCTGGCTACTCTGCAAAAGGTGAGAGGGCCAAGTCCATCAAGGGACACCTCAGAAGGAAAGCCTGGCCAGTTGCTTCCAAATATGTACCCTCCTATGGGGCACAGTTCTTCTCAGAGCTACATGATATCATCATGAACTGGAATGATCAGGACAGCAACCGGGGTAAGCTCATTTAATCTTCATTAATAATGCTAATGAACAATGTGGAAGTATTTTCTTCCACCCCCGCATTTTTAAGGAGGAACTGAAAGGCCATAGAAATTAAAAATTGTTTTAAAAATGGCACCAGTCACAGGATCTAGTTCAAATTGGTCAGTACAATGTAATCTAGAGTTTTGATTTACAAACAGAAAATCTGAGGCAGGTACGAATTTGCTGTATGAAAATCACATTACATCAGGGATGGTATTGCCAGCTTTGGAAAACAATAGAACCAAAAGTTTGAAGTTCAAGTCCCATCCAAAGGCACCTCAGGAGAAAGGCTTGGTAATACACAAGCAAAAAATTATCCATTGAACACCCCGTGGAGCACAGTTCTGCTCTGCCATCCAGAGAGGATCCATGAATTAGAAATGGTTAAGTACACCAAGTGGGAGGCAGACATTAGCTGTGTTTATATACATATGTAAGGAGTCCTGGTCATAGAGTGGTTACTTGTAGGGCTGCGGTCTGCATAGTCAAAAGTTTGAAGCCACTGAGCAGAAAGACTGGGCTTTCTACTTCCATAAACAGTTATATAGTCTGAGAAACCCAAATGTGGTTCCTATGAGATAGCATTGAATGGATGGCAGCGAGAGAGTGTGCATAGAATAGATAGATAGATAGATAGATAGATAGATAGATAGATAGATAGATGATAGATAAGTAGATAGAAAGATAGATAGAGAGATGATAGCTAGATAACAGAGAGAGAGAGAGAGGATACATCGATCAATTGGGAAGGCGCCAAACCTAGGAGAAAGCTTTTTACAGTGAGACAGGCATTAGACTACTCACAGATATGATTTAAGAAATTAAATTATTAAATAAGTGAACATTCTATGTAGTATTAAGGTAGACATAAAGGGAACATTAGAATGAGAGATTCTCCCATAAGATAATGCAACATTTAAGCTGGAACCTGAATTACGATACATAAAAAGCCATTCAGAGATCTGACATGGATCTCTCTGCAGAGAAGATAGCAGGTATGACAGGGTAGGAAGGGAACTGGAATGTTCTGAAAGTCATAGAAGCTGAATTTGACCTCCCATAGTAAATGAAGGAGATAATTTCATGAGATGATGTGCAAAAATTAGGTGAGGTTTAACTCATTCTGGGCTTTCTTAGAACCCATTATTATATGGAGTTTGGTTTTATTCTAAATATAGTAGGAAGTCATATATGCAGGGAATGGCATAGTGGATTTAGATCTTTGAGGGCTCACCTGTGCTACTACGTAGGGAACAGATTAGAAGGTGGCAAAGGTGGAACTACTTAGAAGATGATGCAAAAACATAGGGAAGAAGAGATGATAAGCCGGAGAGCAGCAGATGGAGAGGAGTGGGTACATGGAAGACTCAACTGGAGGTGGGTCGATGTGAAGAATGAGGGACAAGGAAAAGCTGACTTGGCTTTAATATGTAATCCCGGATTTGAAAGCTAGGTCACTGGCTAGAATAAGGAAGTCTCGGGGTGACATTGGTGTCCCTTTGGGAGAAGGTATAGTCCAAAATGCTTTTGAGCTATCTACAAAGAGACGTTGTGCAGACAATTGCTCCCATAACGCGGGAGCTGAGGAGAGGATTGCTTTGGAGTCCTGAACATGTGGTGACAGAATGTAGATGCAAACAGAGGCCCCAAAGGATTGAGCTCACCAGAGAGGGAGGACAGTGCCGAGAAGGGATTCCTCGAGCACTGGAGAGCTCAGAAGCAGGAGCAAAGGAGAGGCTGCCAAGGGAGATACATCCGGAACAGTCAATGAAGTGGGACAAAAATCCAGCATGCACAACTTACAAAAGCAGAGAGTTGAGAGAGCTTACAGGAAGCTAAAATGGTGCTTCTATCAAATACTACTGAGACACAGGAACAGAAGAGATCAGAAGGCTTTCATTAAACTTGGTATCAGGAAGAGTACCAGTACCAGTTGCTGTCCGGTTGACCCCCACTCAGGGAGACTTCATGGACCACAAAGTAGAACTGTGTTTCATGGGGTTCCCAAAACTGATTCTTTATAGTAGATCACCTGACTCCAAAGTGTCTCTGGGTAGATTAGAACCTGTAACCTTGAATCAGCAGTGACACGCATAAACTATTTATACCACTCAGGGATTCCAACAGGAACAGAAACTGTGAAGAAAGTTGGATTAGCCCTTAGACAGGAGCCAAAATGAAGAAGACCAAAGGGGAGGTCATAAAATCTAGCTCTTCAACATTGTCTTCTGTGGAGCAAGGTTCTAATGAAGCCATCGCTGGAGGGGAAAATGAGAGCAGTGGAGGATTTTCTTTAATCTGTTTATAATCTAGTGGAAAGAATCCAGTACAGAAAGCAAATCCAAAGATGCCAGAAAGAGACTATTTCTGCAGAGGAGAGCAAAGAGACTGTAAAATGCTAAGCAGACCTTGAAGTTCACAAAGCCAGTAACTGAAATAGGCAACTTTGAGAACGGGCCCTGCCTTACTCCAAAGTTCACACATTTTATCTAATAACAGCAGTCTTTCTTAAGTTGCTATTGTCCACTGGGTTAGGCTGGGTTCTCTGGAGAAGCAAGACTAGCAATGCGTGTGTGTGTGTGTGTGTGTGTGTGTGTGTGTGTGTG
>NW_022111371.1:3612237-3620985 GCF_000313985.2 Echinops telfairi
GTGTGTGTGTGTAGAAATAGATTTATATTGCAAAATGGGTTCCAAGGCTGGGTTCTCTGGACAAACAAAGCCAGCAGTGTGTGTGTGTGTGTGTGTGTGTAGAAATAGATTCATATTGCAAAATGGATTCCAAGGTTGTAGAAGTAAGTCCAGTCTGGTTCAAGTCTGTGGTTCAAATGTCAGCCAGAAGGTTCTCCTAACTTGGCTGAAGCTGATGAAGAAGACGCAGGAAGATGAAGCAGAAAGACCACAGGCGGGTGGTTACAGGCCTGAATTAATCAGAGGTCGGCTGAATGAAGCCAAGGTGGGCAGTCAGCTAATGGCTCCAATACTCGGCAGGCAGTGTATAATGAATGTGTGTAATGAGAGGACAATGAATCAGATGCAGGATCCAAACCCAGCACTAGAAATAAGCTAGCTTCCACACACTGTTAATATATATCAAGGGCAGGTTGAACGAAACCGCCCTAAATTGTATCAGACTGTGACCAGATTAAGGAGTTGGTACTATCCCCAGTTCTTCTTATAGCTTCTTGGTTGCTTCACGGAAGATCCCATCATGGAGGTGACCACACTATATTTAATCATTTCATGGGAGAATCCTGACCCCCTGCCCAATTCACAGGAAACCTAACTCTTATGCCCATCTAACATCATTTATGACTGTTTTCACTGAGAAAAGACACCGCTTTCCATTTCTTTTTGCAGATTAACTTTCAAATCTTAGAAATGTCTATGGGCATAAATTTGAACTTGAAGCACATTTTCCTGCTAAGTTTGTTTGTTTGCAATACTACCAGTATTTGATGAAATAATAACAACATCTGGACATGCTATGAAAGCAATGAATTACATGGACCAAGTTTCCACGGAAAGAAGTAAAGTGCAGGCACACCTCATTTCATTGCACGTCACAGATACTGCGCTTTTGTTTGTTTTACAAATTGAAGTTTTGAGACACTCTGATGAGCAAGTCTATCAGTGCTATTTTTCCAACATCTGGTACTCACTTTGTGTCATTGTGACACGTTTTGATTATTTTCATAATATTTAAAGCTTTTTCTTATTAACATTGCATGCTTTATTGATTACAGTACAGTGGAACCAAAAAACATGTGCGACTTGCTTTACGGCCATCCTTACTTTATTATGGTGCCCTGAAACTGAACCCACAATATTCACTAGATACGTCTGTAGAGCCTCGGAGCAAGGCATGAATGCAAACCCACGCATGCTTCTGCTTAAAGAAGGCAGGTAAGCAGGGACTTCCACCTCCAGGGAGAAAAGAAATAACTCAGCTAAAAGAAATGGTTTGAAGGAGAGAAAGTAGACATAATCAATGGCCACATAAGAAGAATGTGAGTTTTTATAAAAACACAGGATTTGTTCCAAATAAGAATCACTTGGAGAGACTTCAAAGTAAAGAGAAAGACAAAAACAAATAAACAAATAAATAGCTCTTCTCTAGTTTTGAATAGAAACAAGTCTTTAGATGACTGGCAGATAACATTTAATTAGAGACAAATACATTAGTTTGTATTTGTATTCAAGGGTATGAACTACTTTAACTTTTATTCTTACTTGGGTATAATCTTGCCTGAGAAGAAAAAGGAAAAGTTAATTAATATGAACTATTTCTCCATTAAAGATTTAATATTTCAATTAAGGGAAACTAATAAGCACCATTGTCTGTCTAGTCCAGATTTTCTTTGTAGAAAGGTTTAAAATCTTCTGTGGGTCTTTAAAAACAGGAACTACATTATCAGAGAGGCAACAAAATGAATTTCTAGCCCAGGGTCTCACCCGGGATTTGTGAAATCATTTTAATAACAAAAATGCTGCCAGGTGTTAAAATGAATACTTCTCTCATCTCCTAAATACATTCTTTCAAGTAAACATCAATTATCTGTCAAAGTAGAAAGTGGTACAAATAGCATCTGTAACTCAAAGGCAATGCAATCCCTTCTTTACAAATGTTGGTCTTCATTATCTCTTAGTCCTGAAGAGTTCAGCACAGTCTGAGCTTCAGAGTTGCTCTTGCCCTAGCTCTGTTTCCCTTTCCTCACTAGGCTGAGAGTCCACAGAGACAGCACATAAGAAGACATTTTCAATAGATTTCTATCGGTATCCCCTGTAGTTGTTGGTGAAGCTGTCCACTTGGAAGCAGGCAACAATTGGCCTGTAGTAAGTACATCAATGACTTGGATTTCTCCCCATGTGTTTACACCTGAAAAGGTATCTTAAGTATCAATGGTAACTGCTGAGCATTCATTCATCTGCGCCTGTCTGTGGATGTGACTGTTTAGAGATGGACATATTGAAAATAATAATGTATGTGAGCTTCATTTTGTTTTGTTTTTCAAGAAAACAATTGTCAATGCACCACCATAGAATAGGTCCTTGATTTGGAAAATTCTGGCGAACAGAAGCATAAGGTCCAGTAGGCACTTCCCTAATTTCTTCTCTGGGTAGCAAGAAGGGATTCGGAAAGCCCTTTGTAGCTCAAATGAGTTTCAAACAGACCCAAAGTGATACTCATTCTTGTTTTGAGGAGATGAGAGCACCTTTGGGTCACATGAACATCACCTCAGTTAACGACCACCTGTAGCGCCAAGTCATTGGTTTCGTTTTCTATGGTACAGTTGGTTTGTTAAGACCCCATTATCCTTAAAATTTAAAGAAAGCTAATGTGGGAGTTCTACATTGTATGAGACTTACGAAGCTCTCTCCAAAGTTCCTACAACTCCCATGGCGGTTGACGCTGTAATTCTTTCCGTATATGCATTCTTGCTCAGATGGGTATTTTTTGTCTGTGAATAAACACCTATAATCCCTCTGCTCTAAAATGCCTAAGATAAAAATTATGTACATTTGCTTTGAATTTTAAAAATCACAATCAGAAGTAGGGAATGCAATATTCATAATGGGCTTAACCCATACAGGATCCTCTCCTTCTGAGGCACCCTGACTACAAAACTACCTCTGTGAGGCACACAGCCATAGACCCAGATTCCTCTGCCCACCCCGCCCCTCTACTAGACTGGATTCCCTAGATGTATTATTCTAAATCATTTTTCTCCATATCTTACCCTTGACTATCCAATGACGTTAATTTGCTCGCTTAAAGCCAAACCAGTTAAAAACAAACGAATGAGATGATTCCAGCTCAGGTGACCTCATCGGGGTCAGAGAAGAACTGTTCGCCAGAGGGTTTGCAATGGCTGCTTTGGGGGAGTGAGATCACTAGGAATTTCTTCAGAAGCCCCTCTAAGTAGATTTGAACCATCACGAAGCGCGGTAATCCGTTCTCCCAAACAGAGACCCAGAGCGCGCGTCACTCCCATGGTCTGCTTTGGGTGCAGTAGGCCTAGTGGAGACGGCGCCATGGCGGCCTTTTCTTGCATTCTTCTCAGGCCTCCTTAAGAAGAGGAACAACATGCACCTATTTTTTTCCCTTAAATGATCAGACACTTCTATTTCTCTTCTTAGAAGAAAAATGGGAACTCGAAGCTCTTTCGTCCTTTGAAAAATGAATCTTTAAACATTTACCATAATTGTAGAGTTCAAAAAATCTGAAGACAATACACATGGTTCTCCTATATTTATTTATACTAAACACCAATTTTTGTTATATAATAGTATCCATGAGTATGGTTAATTTGTCATAATCAATTAGCCAATATTAATACATTACTTTTAATGTATAACTCTTACCTAATAGCCTTTTATTTGGCATGATTTAACCCAAGGTACTGCCTTATTCCCAAAGGTTTTGACGATAAATACTCCTTTAAAAATAATTAATCCTCATAGGTTTCCTAAGATAGTGTCTCAGCATCACTAGTCACACTTTTACAGATCTCAGAGGGACTTTGGTCTCATGCTCTACTTCCATCTACTTACCAATGATGACCTGGAGGCTCAGTGAGCAAGAACTCAGGACATTTGACAGCTGACCAGTGACAGAGCTTTCATACCATATTTGACCGTCACTGACTTCAAAATCTCCCTGAGATCACTGCAGAGCAGTCCTTTATGGTTTGTTTTGTGTTTGCAGTCCTTCACTGTTAATCAAAGGTTGGCAATTTTGTTAGGGACCACCGAGTTCATTCGGACTCATAGCAACCCTATGTGCTGCTCACAAAATGAACTGCTGTCCAGTCTTGGGCCATACTCACACTTTTTCTTATGTTTGGACCCACTGGTGTAGCCATTGTGTCAATCCGTGTTGTTGAAAGTCTGAAGTGTTTTTACTGCCTCGCTGCCAAGTATTATGTCCTTCTCTAAGGATGCATCTTCCTGACATCATGTCATCATCCTTCCCTTTCTGGAGCTTTGTGGCTATACTTTCTTCCAAGGGAGATTTGCTTGTTCTTTTGGCAGTCTTTTGGTACTTTCAATTTTCTTCACCAGAACCGTAATTATAATGTTCCTTTTCTACATTGTCTTCCTTATACAACGTCCAACTCTCACAAGCATATGAGATAATTGAAAATAGCATGGCTTGAGTTGGGGGGTCCTTAGTCCTCAAAGTAACTTTCCTGCCTTTTAAAATGTTCAAGTGGCCTTTTGCAGCAGATTTACCCAATGCAATACAGGCTTTGATCTCTTGAGTTCTGCTTCCATGAGCATGGATTGGGAGATAAGTAAAATGATGAAAATCAAGGATACAGAGAAGCAATTACGTATTCCAAAGGACTAATGGGCTCCATTTGCTTCCCTGACCCTGCCTTCCGGAAGCATTAGGTGGTGCCTGCAAACATTTCCAACTCCTCTGAAAGACATTGCATTAGAAGACCCTGGATGGGATAGAGAAAAATGTGGAACAAAACTCAACATCACGGAAAAGGAAAAGGCTCGCTGATTGGATAGACTGTGGAGCCCAGGAGACTATGGGCTTTGGTAACCCTTTCAGTCTGGGTTAGAACTCACCCCAGAGGCTGCATTTTCAGCCTAACCTAAGAAAAGTCTCTAAGGGGACTAGGAACACGATCGAGCTGCACATATCCTGGACAAGTCTTCCATTTGGAATGGAAAGGGACAGAATTTACCCAATCGAGAGACTAGATAAGAGGATGGAGGAATGGAGACTTGAAGGGCAGAGCTGAGAGAGATGATATTACACTGTAACCATTGTAATGTACGAGATGAAATAGAATATGTATGAATCATTGGATATAAAACTGATAGTCTGCACTATAAAAGCCCTCATCTATTCCATAATAAAAAGTTAAAACTTACAATAATATTAAAAGAGCAAGTATGAGTTGTTCCTAAGCCTGATATTTGTAACCTGGGGCTGTCTGCATGTATTTTGTAATTTACTATCCTTCTTAACATTCCTATTTCATACAGTGGTGATTCTGTTGATTTTGTTAGGTTTTCCAGAAATGTGGTCCTATAATCATCATGATACAAGGTTTCTCTCTTTTTGTCAACGCTTGTCTGGTGAAGTGGAAATGACAAGGAAAGTTTTCCATAAAAAGAAGAAAAATTGAAATCTAAAGTTTAATACCTAACCCTATTAGGCACATACTAAGAGCGATGGCAAAATAAATAAAGTAAACTAGAAGGATGGGGAGAGACAGTGAAGCCCCTGGAAAAATGAACAAAGAACGGAAACAAGCCATTCCCCAATCACGAGTCACAAACAGCAGAGCAATATATGAAGAGACATCCAGTTCACAGGTAATAGAAAAACATGGGAACAAAATGAGGTCGTTCAAAGCTTATCAGGTTGGCAAATATTATAACTATCTCTATCAGTGACAGTGTGAATATGAGAGCACAGAGGGTAGTCTCATACAAAGTCAGAGCAAATAAAAATTGGTATATATCCGGATTAGAAGCTTGCATCCAGAATACCAAGTTTATATTGTGGATTCCTTTAGCCCATCTTTCCTTTTCCGTTATTGTTCTTCCCCTACAACCTGTTCAGGAAATGATTTAAAAGTACACACTATCTGGATGTTCAACACAGAAGTTTTATAGCACCAAAAATTAAAGACTCATTCATAGAGATGGGTTTCATAAATGATAATACTTGTATATAATGGAGTGATCTGTATTCCTTAAAAATAGCACAGGCCTATACGCAGTCACAGATAAAAAGATCCAGAACATTTTATGAAGCAATAAAGTAGAATTTTGATTATAAACCCATTGCTTGAAAATTACTATTATATTTATCTACTCATGCAATTTTTCAAAGCCACTACTGTAGCTGAAAATCAATTTAGTGTTTTTTTCTTGGGAAAACCGTTCAAACATTCCCCTGCAGCCCACCACCCACCATCATCAACTCTGGATGCCCTGCCTGAATCTGGTATTCTAGGCTTTTCTAATCACAAATTAATGGCACGCTACCTCCCTTTTTGTGACCAGCCACATTGGTGTTTAACAAACTCTTCTCACTCAGTACTTTGAGCTTGCTCTTTCCTCTACTTCAGCTATATTCTCCAGCTCATTACAGTTATTGATGTCCAATTGAAATATCACTCAATTGAGGCCTTCTCTGTACACTGCCCCGTTCTATGTGTGCTTTTGTTCACACAAAATGAGATTAAAAGTAGTGAAGAGATAAAGCAGCTGGCAGGTGATCTGAATCTCTCTCTCTCTCTCTCTCTCTGTCACTCTCTCTTTCTTCCTGCAGTCTCAGGTGTCTCTCCTTGTGGTGTCTGCACATAAACTAATTTGAACTTCCTCATAACATGACAGCTCAAGACGTCTCAACTGCTTCTGTGACAGCTCAGAGCTCCAGAGGTAATTGGCCCAGCTAACAGTGGATGCTTCAACACCTTTATAATCTAACCTTGGAGTAATGTAGGTCACCTCTGCTTTATGCCTTTGGTTTAAAATAAGCCATTAAATCCAGTCCCAATTGTAGGGCAGGAGCCATAAGCACCATCCCTCAAGGGACTGAGTGACAAAGAATGTGTGGACATGTTGGGAAATCACTACAAAGAGTGTAGTATTCAACCAAAGTCTTTGTCTACTGTAGGTACAAGGGTGTGGCTATGTCACCTTGAATTTAGCAAGAATCCATGCACCACTACGTATCCACTGCATTTGAGGTGATTTCAAATCACAGTGACACTATAGGACAAAGCAGAAGTACTCTGTGTGGTTTTTGACAGTGTAAATCTTTATAGGAGCAAGTGATTGATGCTATATTAGCAGCTCAAACCAAATGTAGCCTCCTTGGAAACACCTCTACAGTCTGTTCAGAAGGAAACAAACAAAAACAAATTCTGGCCTGGGGGGGGCGGCGTGAAGGGGGGTCCTTTTTAATTAACTCATCTTTGATAGTAACACTTTAACCCTGAGGTAGAAGTTGCTAATTTCTGTTTTTGTCCAATGTTGGGCTTCCATCTTAAATACAGAGTGCAGTTAGTTAAAACGTTTTTCTTATCTGGAAGATATTTCTCAGGTACATCCATCACCAAGGCTCAGTCTCAAGTACGTGTTGTAGATACTTGGGGAAGATGAGACTTTGAGTACTTCTGGAGTTCAAGTGGGTCCACAGGTTCATTGCTCCTACCCTAGAGCAAGAGATAGAGCTCCGGCAGCCTGACAGCGAGCAACACGGAGATGCTTTCTGTGGGAAACATGAGTGTTCACTTCATACTAAGTACTCAGCCAAATATGGGGATCTCAGAATGGCAAGGGGCAATTGAAGAACAGATAAAGGATCAAAAGCTTTTACTATGACTAAGGAATGACTCAAAGAATAGCATAAGTCCCATCGTCATGTTTAAAGTTGCATAAGGGTACATTTTGTGTTTACTAATTGAAAGGGCCATCCAATAAAAATGAATTGTACAATGAAATCTCATCACGTGAGTCACTCAAATGGACAGCAGTTGGCTAGGGAGAACACCGTCTCATTGAGAGAGGAGCTGCTTGTCCTTCTTGGGGCATGAGCAGAATATTGGGTTGGGAGGCTCATCTGCAGCCTTACAAGTGTAGGGTCCACCCTGATGTATGGGGACAGTTATGAGCCAGGGAAAATCCATTGTGTGACACCTGAGGCATGCATGCCAGCCCCGGCATGCATGCCAGCACAGGGGAGATAAACCTGGGCAGGAGGGAAGAGAGTTTCTAGGTAATATTGTATCTTGCTTCCTGGCATCTTGAGAACAGCTGTGCCGTTTCAGCTCTACCAGTTTCTGCAATTTAATCTCTTGAGTATTTCACATTTTATTTTCTTTGAATAAAGGTGATTTGCTAAATGTACAACCCAATGAGATGTGCCATTTTTAATGCCTTTGCAAAGCCAAAACAAACAAAACAAAAGTTGCCAATACAATAAAATACCAAAAGAATTCACACACATGAGGTTTAGGCTTTATAGCGTTTTTGAAGAATCAGGATAATAAAAATAATCCCTGTGGCTAGTAGACCTCTCTTCCTGGCCATTCTCAGCATCATTGAACAAGGATATTGGGGGCAGTTGTCTTTGGAAGAACCATTAAGGTAGACATAAAATTTCAAGTTCAACTTAGAGAAAATTGATCCTCAGAGATATGAAACAATTTGCCCAAATTTAAACAGTATGAAGAGTGAATCTCTTAGTCAAACCTGGGTCTCTTTTGGCTTCCAAAGAATAATTCTGCCCAAATACAGCACACTATCTTTAGCTTTAATAGGCTGGTTCATGGAGAGATCTGAGGGGACAGCCCCAATCGCAACTACGTGGACAGCTGTCCCTTCCCCCAGAAGAATTTATTTCAGAGGACAGCACTGAAG
>NW_022111371.1:3623215-3624928 GCF_000313985.2 Echinops telfairi
TATTCTGACTCTTATCAACTGCACACAGGAAGGTGGGATGATCTCGGTGGGTTTCCAAAGCTGTAAATCTTTATGAGACCAGCAAGTGCATCTTCCTCTCCCCAATAACTGATCAGTTGGAACCAGAGACCTAAGGCATCAAAATCACAGCAGATGCATTTTGTTCTTTCACACCCCTTGGCACTGGATCCTTGGATAATTCATTCATTCATCTTATCTTTCTGAACTTATTCCATCTTAAAAAATGGAAATAGCAACCCCCGATTTTCATCCTATGTGGTTTCATTATGAGATTAAAATAAAAAATATATAGGAATGCTTGCTAGAAATGAACACTGATGATACTTCTCCATTGAAACACTTATCAGTCCTTTACCTATATGCTGGGCCTATTTATTTCCCAGGGGCAAACTTTGATGTCTTGTAGATCAGAAGATGTATGAGAGGCATCTTTTATTGCACTGTTGGACACCTATCCCTATCATCAAGTTCTGTGTCAATAGCTGGTTTCACTTTGCGTCCTCCCCAATATTAAGAATCTCAAAGTTCCAAGAAGGTACCCTCTATATGTGTTCTGTGTCCTAGGCTAACTGGAGATGTGGGTACCTTGCTTTTCACCCTCCACATCATGGTCTCAGACCTCAGTTCGTACACATCAATGTTCTCGACCCACAGAGACTGTCCTATGGCATTCTTATCTCACAACTTGAAAGGGTAATCCATTCTTTCATTATTCAAACATTCATTAATTTTTTATGGTAAATATGTATTGAGTGTCCATGAGCTGGGCATAAAGTGTACAGATGGAATAAGAAACATTAAAAACAAAGCTATAGTAAGGTGCTATCTCAAACTGAATTATAATCTCCATCATATCATTGGATCAGGAGAGAAATGTATAAATTGGGGTTGTAGAACTGTTGTCACGAAAGTGGTACACACTCATGAAACCACACCACAGCGACAGGAAGTTTGAGGTGGATGCCCTGAGCTTGTGTCTTGTTGGGTGTAGGAGGTCAAAGCTAGATTTTGGAAGGCAGATAAATTCAAGCATACGAGGGGTTACCAAAGGAAAAAGAAAAAAAAAACTGGAATTTTTTTTCAAAGTGATATATTTAGTGTTTTTTTACAAAACAACCTTATCAGCTTCAAAATACTCTCCATTACACTTAAAGCATTTGTCAAATCTGTCATTCTGTTGTTGGAAACATTTTTCAAACTCATTTGTTAGGATGGCTGACTGCACTTCCCTATTTTTTTTTCCACTTCACCTCCTCTACATCGTCAAATCACTGTCCTTTTCATGCCCCTCTTCATTTGTGGAAACAAAAAGAAGTTGCATGGAGCAAGGTCAGGTGAGTCAGGGGCATGAGACAAGACAACCAAGCTATTTTTCTGCCCAAAATATGGCAAGTGGAGATGGCTGTGTGAGCAGGTGCAATGTTGTGGTGGCAAAACCAGTCCCCCATCAGCCACAAACCAGGCTTTTTTTTTGTCACATACTGTTACACAGTCTTTTCAGAACCTCTGAATAGAAATCTTGATGAACAGTCTGACCTGGTGGAAAGAACTCCAATGCACTATGAGTCAACACTATGAGTCAACACTATGAGTCAACATTTTTGTCAGTTCGAGAAGTTGACAGACATCCAGAATGAGGTTTGTCATCAATCAACATTTCTCCTTTATTGAAAGGAGAAAACCACTTGTACA
>NW_022111371.1:3625157-3647743 GCF_000313985.2 Echinops telfairi
AGGTTTGAGCAAAACTGCTCTCATGAAAAAAATTCACTGTGACCAGAGAGAACCTTCCCAACTCAAAGTGAGTTGCTTGATGCTTGCCTAGCTGGAAAAATGCGCATTACAAAAGCTCCACTCTGCCCAGCAGGGTTCCATTTGGGGTAGGGGCAGGGTACCCTCTTGTATTTCTTGAGACATATAAAATAGAACTCAGGAGGCCATATTACACATTGTTTTCAAATGAAAGAAATGTCATAAAATGTTAAATAATGAGAAGTGACAGCAACCAGGAGAGCTGAGCACGGCTGTGAATGGGCTGGGTGTCTTGGTGATGTGTGCAATAGACCAGGGGTCAGTGGGGGGATGAGTAGAGCTTGCTGAGCTAAAGAGCATGGTGCAGACACAAACAAAGTGCTAGGAGGAAAAAGACAGAAAGTACTTGCACTGGATCTTGACTATTCTTGCGATAGCTCACGATTGCTCATGAGAGCTCACGTTAAGATGATGGTCACACAATGAGGTTTTCTTAATCTAGAAGGGGCATCGTACATCCCAAGCAAGCCATAAACCTAGGTGGGAAAGAAGTAATTAAACTTTATGTTAGGAAAATTGTGTCTCCAGGTAGTCCTTGGCTCTTGTCAGTTTCTGAGCTAATCTGGATGCTAACCCATAGTACAGAGAGAACCACAAAGGAGGGTACAAATGGTTAAGTGCTGGCCTACTAAAATGTTGATGGTCCAACACCCACCCAGAGGTGCCACAGAAGACCAGCATGATGATCTCCTTCTGATCGATCACAGCCTTTCTGTGTGGCTCTTTCTCATCTGCTTTTAACTGTTGTTGTTACTAGTTAGCAAGGAGTTGATTCGGACTCATGAAGACACCTTTTTTGTGGAGTTAACTATGCACCATAGGGGTTTCCATGGTTGGTTTTAAGGAAGTAGACCAGCAAGCCTTTCTTCCAAGGTACCTCTGTGTGGACTCAAACCTACAACCTTTCCATGAATACTGGAGCAAATTGATTCCATAGAAAACGTATAGCTGTCAGTCTGCATGTTTTCTCTGATCTTAAATGTGGCTGAGAGAAGGCATCTCAAGAGGGTAGAAAAAGTAGGGGATGCAGGTGTAAATAAGAAAGAGGCATGAGCAGAGATCTGAGATCTCTGAGATCCAGGAGTTCAGCCGAGGAACCCACAGAAGCTCATGAGCCTGGGAAAAGGCAAGCGCCCACCCTTTTGGCAGTCTGACTCACATCTCATAGTGCAGCCATGAGGCTTGCCCCTAGCACTTCTGGGAAGGTGCTTCAGTGTCATGGTGAACGTGCAATAAACCATTCAGCAATGTAGGGTTCCTGACACCAAGACAAGGAAGGGTCTCTCTCTTACTTGCAAGAGTCTGGAAAAAAGAATGAAAAGAGATGAAATGAAAAGCATAACAAATTTCTAACAAGTCAGATGTACTCAGTGGGCAGGGTGGTTCAGCGGTAGAACTGTCACCTTGCATGCAGGGAAGTCAAGTGTGATTCCTGACCAGCTCACCTCACGGGCAGCCACCTCTCCTCTGTCAGTGGAGGTGTGTGTGTTGCTAAGAGAGAATTATAGCTCCTTCACCAGAGCTTCTGAACTAAGAAGGGTTCTGAAGAAAGGCCTGGTGCTCTGAAAACCAGCCAGGGAAAACCAGCCAGATCCCAACAGCCCACTACAAAACCAGTTATGGGGATGCTGTAGAAAGTGGCAATGTTCCACTGTGCACAGGGTTGTCATGAGCCCAAGCTGACCCAATGTCAGAAAACAAGAAAAATAAGCAGACCAGAAACTCATTGAGTTTTCATTTCCTTTCTATTTCCTTCTTCTACAGCATCATGCAAAACGAACAGTGTGGCTTGATGGGAACCACGTCTTAGAATCCCATCCTATGTTTTCCTAGGACCTGGGTGCAGGTGTCAGAATGGCAAGGCATGATTCATTCACCCCAGTGGTGCAACCATTACACTGACGCTGCAATGTGCCTGGAAGTCTCTGTAGCTTGGCGATGATTTCACAGTCCCCACTGGTCTGGAGCAACTCTTTGATGCTCCACATATAAATATAATGATTCGTATAAATATCTTTGCATCACAATAATACAGAACTGTGGGATTTCATTAGCATACCCCTGATGATCTCATTATACAGTATTTTATCTCCCCCTTCCTGTCTGTCCCAGGTAATTAGGTGCGATGCTATTAAGCAGTCTGAAAAGGCGGTCTCTGTTTCCAAATTTTAGATTTTGACTTACAGGGGAGTAGGTGCTGATAAAGTGATGTTGTGTGCAGATAGTAGGTACAGAAGGCTTCCTGCAGGACTTATCTCCTTCCTTCATATCTGTTAACTCAACCTTTGGAGGTTTTATCAGACTATGCACTGGGCTTCAATACACAGCGTGCCTGCAGCTTCCTCCTCTCCTCATTAAGCTGATACAATTTCAACTTGCACATCAGGATGCTCTGTCCCAGTGAACATTTGGCCTCACCACCTTCTTAAAAAATATATCCAGTTGTCAGTTTGAAAAATGGTGGCTGCCTATCCTCCTGGGCCATCTGCAGCATCAGCAGAATTTGCAGTGGGGCCTCCTGTTTGCAGAAGACATGTCATCACCTTCCGCCAGAGGTGCTGGTTCCACAGAGCTGGCAATGTGCGGCAGGCAGATGGCTGGCAGGGGCTCCAGCTGGGACTATGTTGGCTGAAAGGCCTCAGGTTTGGTCAATGTGCTCCGGGCACCCTCAGTGGATGGGAACCGGCGGAGACAAGGTGTATTAGTCTGGGTACTTTGGAGAAACAAATCCACGGCGACTCACGTATAAGAGAGAGTTTTATGTAAAGAAAAGGTGCATCACGAAAACATCCCAACCCAATGCTGCCCAAGCCCACAAGTCCAACATTAACCCGTTAACCCAACACCAGTCCACAAAGTCCTCCACCTCACAAAACAGAGACAATGATGCCGACTGCAGGAGGAAAGCTGAGTCCATGAACGTGTAAGCATCTCAGCACTGGCAAGGGTCTCCACACGGCTGCTCCAGCACCCAGGGCTGCATCGGGATAGATCCATGCGGCTTCTCCTTGGGGATGTCTTGGAGGAAGTCAATCTTGCAAGCTGAAGCAGGAAACTGCTAAGGCAGCTGCACCCGATACAACCATCACAAAACAAGAGACCCGAGAACTCGAAAGGCGAGGCTTCACCACCCATTTATCCCTCCGCCTTTCAACCAGCACCACATGTGATTATCGGCCAGGCTGGCACAATTAACTAACTCACAAGGATAGTCAGCAGAGGAGGCCACGTGGAAGATGAGATGGAACATCAGGGAAGAGAAATCAGGGGGGGTGTATAAAGAGTGACTTGACCTCAGCCCCATGCCTCGTTTGACTCCCCCCACCAAAATAAATCCAATAACATCCTGGCTACCATCCTCTATGTTTTCTCATTCTCCTACAATTGATGTCAGACTGCTAGATGATACACAGAGCCATTCCCTTGACATCATCAACCTTTTCCTCCATTTATTATAATGCTGCCTATAGATCCAGGTGTGAGCGCGGTTCCTGTAAATGGAGTTGTGATCCATACTGAAGGCTATAATTGGTTACTACATGTCCGAAAATGGCTCTGACTCATGGCAACATTATGTGGTGCCCAGCCCTGTACGGCTTCAGTGATTCTTATGTTGGAACCCATTGCTATGTCTGTGGTTTCAATTATTCTCATCAACGTTTCCCCCTCAGTCATATTACGCTGTCACTGCTCAGTTTAGATGGCATTTGTCTTACTCCTTCCTGCCCTCACCTGTGCTGGCATACCCTCCATCCGTAAATGTGGGCATTTCTACACTTACCCCCAACTCCATCCCCGCCATTTGAGCGGTAAATATTGACTGACTTGTCTTTTTCACCTCAGGCCAAGGCTTCTAGACTATTCATCTCTGTGCCCTCTGAATGTCACCATACCTTGAAGGTGATCGCATTTGAAATAAGATATGGTTGTTGATTAAGTAAGCAAACTTTTGAAAAACAGATGAAGAGACAATAAGTGAATACAAATACATAATTGAATTAATGGTTTTTACAAACACGGAGGCTTACCATTATCCTTGTTTAAAAAGGAAATGAAATAATACTTCACATAAGACTCCAGTTGGAAAACACTGATACACGTTGAAAAACTCTACAATTTCCTGTGGCTCAGAGTGGTCAGTTAGTACTGGTGGTGTTTTGTGTTCCATGGGAAGGCCCTGTCTGAGGGATCCACTCAGTGGTAGATAACCATATTACCGTTATTGTTCAGTGCCATCTAGTAGGTTCCAAGCCGTAGCAATCCTATGCCCATCAGAAGGAAGCACTGTGTGATCCCACACCACCCTCATCATTGTTCCTATGCCTGAGCGCATTGATGCGGCCACTGTGTCAAGCCATCTTGTTGAGGGCTTTCCCCCTTATCAAACCTGATGTCCTTCTCCAGGGACTAGTCTCTACTGACAATATGGCCAAAGTAGATAATAATATGCAATGCCAAAAGCATGCATGGAAACTTCCTTCTCAACTCCAAAAAATAGCAAAAGGCACAATTATTTTATTTGAACTTTTCCCTACCAATAATCTGTTACTCAACACCAGAGTGTTACATCAACATTCTAGTGAGTATCTGGAATGTAAGTTCAGTGTGAATGCACTTTAAAATACACGTGTAAAACAAAAACAAAACCCATCAGGTATCCTTGACCTCCTGTAACCTGAGACCAGTAAAACCGGATGCCTTATGGCTACCACTCCTGGAAGGTTTGACCAGAAACACTATAGAACGTCCTATATATAGTGGGAGCAACCAGTCCAGAGACCCTTGGTGGTAATAGGTCCCCATCTCTCTTCTCTCTCCCTTTAATCTCTAGTAAAATCACAGGTATAGAAGGTCACAACCCACAACTCTTCTTACATAGATCAGGGATGTGACCCGATTAATCAAATTGTAAGTCACCATATACTCCTTAGCTCCAGCCAGGGCTGATCACATTAGATCACATCACAGAGGATCGTTAGATTACACCCACATTTGAAAATTCAGTAACTACTGAACCATGGAGAATCATGGTCCAATCAGGTTGACACACATTCTGGGAGGACACAATTCAATCTATGACTTTTCCTTTCAACAAAACAATAGATTAACTTATAAAAATAAACAACTTCACTCATGAGTGTGGTGTTACTTTAAGTAACCAACTGTATGAAACAAAATGGTTAATATTTAGGCTAAAATAAAGATAAGGAGGTAAGGTTAGGAAAAGGAAGCTAGATCAATAAAAATAGATTAAAAAAAAGGCGAAAACAATGATTGTTGATATCATGCAAAACATGTAACCAATGATACAGAACAATGTGTCTAAAATTCTAAAATGGGAACCCAATTTGCTGTGCAAGTGTTTAGTGAAAATACAATAAAATGTTATCAAACACACATACATCATGAGAGGAGCAATTATTTTGGCTGATAGTGAACTGAAAATAATAGAAGAAGCTGGAAACAAAGATGAGCTGGAGAATCACATGAAAACAGCTTGCTAGTACTCCTTTCCAGTAATTGGTATCCATGGGACATGATGAGTAAGTCCTTCCGATTATTAGAGAAAGTCCTCTATTTTCCCCAAAACAACTAAGCAAAATTACCATAGGAAGCAAATGCTTCCTTGGAATAAAATTCCCTTCATTTGAATCTTCCTGTATTCCTTTTTTTTTTTTTTTTTAAGTAAGCATTCACTTATCAGCTTGGGGGTGGGTGGGTGGAGATGTCATTAAACTGGCAAATGCTTTTGGAAATACAACTCCCCTCTGAAACCTGTTTACTTAAAGGCAGACAAGAGTGCATAGTTGTCTAGCTAACAGGATCCCCTTTAAGAAGTATGATTGTAGAGCTCTTGAGTAATGCCAAAATCATATCTTCTTAAATGCTGTTTTTTGTTTTGTTTGTTTGTTTTGCTTTTTTTTCTTTTGCTAGCCTTGGAAATCTGTAAAAGTTGTCACAAGTGAAATAGAACACATAAAGATAGGTATTCTACATATACATATCATAGGTGTTTGTGAGCTAAAATGGTCTGTTATTGGCTATTTTGAATCAGAAAATCATACGGTTTACTACGCTGTGAATGATGGATTCAAGAGGAACAGGGTTGCATTCATTGTTGAAGATAACTTTTGAACATGTAGAAGTATAATGCTGTCTGTGATAGTATGATATATATGCACATGAAGGGAAATCCAGTCAAAACAAGTATTATTCAAATTTATGCACCAACCACTAAAGCTAGTGATAAAGAAATTGAAGAATTTTATCAATATCTTCCATCTGAAATCTAACAAGCATGCACTCCAGATGCATTGATAATTATTGGTGATTGGAAACCCAACGTTGGAAACAAAGAGGGAAGAACAGTAGTTGGAAAGTTGGAAAGTATAGTGTTAGGAACAGAAACACAGATGTAGATTGCATGACAAAATCTTGCCAGGCCAATGGTTTGTTTTTCAAACACCTCCTTCCAACTACACAAATCTTACTTACACATGGACTTCTCAAGATGGAATACAGAGAGATCAAATTGACTACATCTGCAGGAAAAGACAAGCGAGAAACTCAATTATCACCTACTAAAACATGGTCAGGGGCTGGGTGGAACAAACCATCAATTATCATATGCAAGTTCTGGTTGAAGCTGAAGAAAATGAAAACAAGTCCAGGAGAGCCGAAGTTCATGTGCTGCCTTCATTAATATTCTCTAATTGACCTCTCTAGGGTCTAATATCCATTGCAATGACTTCATAGAACTCACATACAAAATTCATGACTAAAGGGTTGACTATAGAAGTTAACAAGTTGTAATGCTCGTGAGAAATGCTCAGCAAAGTTTTATATCAAGACATGCTACAAAGGTCAGAAAATACATGCCCAAAGGAGCCGCTGGAAGCCTCAATCAGAAGACTTTCTGCTCAAGCTCCAGTGGTCAGCAAACTCAAAATTAAGTGTCCAGAGGCACCTCATGTCGATAACCCTCAGCCAGAAGACACTCAGCTCCACTTCCATGTGTCAGCAAGCCCAGGTTCCCCAATTAAATGTCCAGAGGCAACACATGTTGAAAGTCAGCCTCTTGTACAAAATTACTCAGCTTTACTTTCTCCTTGGTTTGGGAACACAGTCATTCTGTTCCATGCTCTGGCCACTGGTCCTGCTGCTGTCTTTTGATGTTCTAACTGTCCTCTGGGCCCAAAAGATGCACTGTGCAGGGATCTTGGGTCCACAGAAAGTACGCCACTGATGGTTTTTGCTGTAAATAGATCCCTCCTTATGCTTCTTACAGTGCTCATTTATATACAGCAGGATGGCATTACAGGGAGGCTTGCAAAGGTCTTACTGACATGAACCTTTTCAGTATCTCCCCCCAGCCATTTTACCAGCCGATGCAGGAAAGGTCGTTTGATGGAGTTAGAGACATTGTCTAGAAGAACCATATTAAATAATTCACTGACCCTGAAAGACTGCCTAGGTTATATCCAACCTGAATTTTAAGAATATCTCAACAGATTTACTACAAAGGATGTCATAGGAATCTTGGCTCAAAGGACAGAATACAAGAAAGATGTTTTCTTGTGCTTTATCGATTATGCCAAGTTGTTCAACTCTGGATGAAAACAAAGTATGGGCATCCTTGAGAAGAAAGAGAATTCCAGAAGACTTCATTTTGTTCCTGTGGAGCTTGTACATGGACCAGGGACCAGTTGTGAGAACAGAACAAGGTACTACTGCATGGCTTAAAATCAGAGCAGGTGTGCAACAGGATTATACTTTCACCACACTGAATCAATCTGGACGCTGAACAAATAATCACAGAAACTGGCTTATATGAAGAATGTGACAAGATTGGAGGATGGCTTATTAACAACCTGCAAAATGCAGATGAAACAACCTTGCTTGAAAAAAGTGAGGAGAACTTGAAGCCCTTTCAGATGAAGACCAAGGATTACGGGGTGCAGGATGGATTTCAACTCAATGTAAGGAAGCCCCTAATCCTAACAACTGGACCAATAGGTAACATCATGGTAAAAGGGGGGGGGGGCTGAAGTTACCAAGGATTTTGTCTTATTTGATCCACAATCATTCTCATGAAAGCTGCAGTCAATAGTTCAAACCAAATGATGTATCGAATTGGGTAAAACTGCTGCACAAACCCTCTTTACAGTGCTGAAAACCCAAGATGTGACTGAGGACTAAGGTGAGCCTGAATTAATCCATGGAGTTTTCAATCGCCCCGTATGCATGTGAAAGTTGAATCAGAAAGACTGCAGAAGCATTGATGCATTTGAATTATGGAGCTGGGGAGAAATATCGAAAACACCATAGCCTTCCAGAGGAACAAAACAAATATGTCTTGCAAGAAAGTACAGTCAGAATGCTCCTTAGAGGAGGCAAGGATGGCGATATATCACGTCTTGTACTTTGGATACGTTGTGAGGAGAGAAAAGTTACTGGAGAAGTACATCATGCTCAGTAAAGTAGAGGGGCAAGGAAAAAGAGAAACTCCCCCATCGGCGATGGATTGACACGGCCTGCAACCATGAACTCCTACATAAGGACATCAATGGGATGGCGCAGGACCAGGCAGGGTCTCAAGCTGCTGTCAACAGGGTTGCTATAAGTCAGAGCAGACTCAGCAGCACCTAACAGAAACATCTACTTTCATAAACGTGAGGGCTTGCTTCAGGGACTGGTCTCTCCTGATAAGGTGCCTACATACTAAAGACACTGTAACTGGTCATCGATAATCGATACACTCCATACTGTTCCTCACAACAGCCCTCTTTGGGGGACATAACGATCTTTCATTTGTAGAGGAAGAGAATATTGAAGATTTCAGTAATTTCCACAAGGTCACATAGGTGGAGTTGGAGATGAAAATTAAATGCCCTTCTGTCTGCCTCCAAATGTCACACTTCCACTGGAGGAAAGAGGATGTCATTAATTAATGACACCCTGCCTGTCTCCCAAGCAAGCTGCCACTGCTCTTATGTCCATTTGCCAAGGAGGCTCTCCCACCTGGCTGCTGAAAGCATTGACCACAACATTCCTCCACACACATAAACACATTAGCATGTCAGTTCTCTCTTCTGATGCTTGAGTGCGATTCAATTCCCAAAGCTTATCCTCTCTAGAGGAGCTCAGACAATCCAAAATTGCCCCTGAACGTGAGCAGCAAGCTCTGCATCATCACCAAGGTTGAGATAAATGCTGAAGTTCAAGTGAAACCAAGTCACCAGGGAGAACGTCATGTTAAAAAGGTTCAACAAGCTGCACCCACAAAGGTTCTGGAGTATCAGTGGCGAGTACAGCAACCTGCTATGATCTAGAAGTTCCATTCTTGATTGAGCTGTGTTCCACCAAACCATGTGCTTCAATTCTAGCCCTTGTATATAAAACTATGTCCCACCATGAAAGAGAGTCTTGAAGGCAGGCTTAAAGCACTTGGTTGATCGATGAAAAAGTGGGCAGTTCAAAGCGATCCGCTTCTCATTGGGAGGAAGATGTGTAAGTCCACCCTCATATAACTCACAGCTTTGAAAGCCATAAGGGACACTTAAGTCTGCCCTACGTGGTTGCTCTGATTTGAAATCCACCCAACAGCAATGAGTTTGTTTGGGGGATTTTTCTTTTGCTATGTTAATGAACATACTACTGAACTGTCAGTTTGCCATACTGCTGGGGCTTGCCTGTTATTGGGATGCTGGAAATGATGCCACTGTTATTCCAAACACAAGCAGGATCATCCAAGATGAACAGGTTTCTGCAGAGCTTCCAGACAAAGAAGAAACTAAGAAGTAGGAATAGGCTGTCTTCATCTGAGGAGTTAGCTGCTGAGACCCTTATGAATAGTAGGGGAACGTTATCAAATGTGAAGATATAAGATGAGCCCCTCAGGTTAGAAAACACTCAAATACGATGGAGAAAGTGCTACCATCTCAATGCAGAGTTGACCATATTGATAGGGATGAAGTACAGCTGTCAAGACCTCCATTTGCTGATGGGGAACAGCTCAAAATGAGAAGAAACAGCTGCAAATATCAGAACTTGGAATGCTGTTGTTGTTAGTTGCCATGAAGTTGGTTCTGATTCATAGCAACCCTGTGTAAAACAGAACTAAACACTGACATGCTGTACCATCCTCGCCATCATTCCAATGCTTGAGCAATTCCTTACAACCACTGTCACTCCATCCTCTCCAGGGTCTTCCTTTTTTTCACTGCCTCTCTACTTTACCAAGCATGATGTTCTTCTCCAGGGACTGGTCTCTCCTGACAACGTGTCCAAAGTATGTGAGATGGAGTCTCGCCACCCATGTGCCAAAGAGCACTCTGGTTATATGTCTTCCAAAAAAATTTGTCCTTTGGTCAGTTCATGGTACTTTCAATATTTTTCACCAGCACCATATTTTAAATGCATTGATTTTTCCTCTGTATTTCTTATTCAATGCTCTTAACACACATAGGCCTGAAAATGCCATGGCTTGGGTCAGGTGCACTTTAATCTTTAAAGTAACATCATTGCTTTTCAACACTTTTCAGAGGTCTTGTGCAACAGACTTACCCCATGCAATGCAGCCCTTGATCTCATAATGCTTACATGAGTGTTGATGGTAGATCCAAACAACATCAAATCTTTTGAGAAGTTTAAACTCTTCTCCATTTACCGTGGTGTTATCTAGTGGTCCAGTTGTGAGGATTTTGGTCTTCTTGACATGGAGTTATAAACAATACTGAAGGCCAAAATCCTTGATCTTCGTCAGCAAGTGCTTCAAGTCCTCCACACTTTCAGTAAGCACGGTTGTATCATCTGCATATTGCAAGTTATTAATAAGACTTCCTGCAAACTTGATGCTGAATTCCTTTTCATATAGTCCAGCTACTTGGATTATTTTGTAAGTATACCATTTGAATAAGGATGGTGAGAAGATACAACCCTGGTGTACACATTTCTTGATTTTAAACCTTACAGTATATAATATCAGCATTATTTGGGGTCACCTTTTTTGGTAATGGGCATAAATATGGAACTCTTCTAGTCACTTGGGCAGATAGCTATCTTCCAAATTTCTCAGCATAGATCACTGATTGCTTCAAGTACTTCATCCGTTTTCTGAAGCATTTCAGTTGGTATTCCATCAATTCTAGGAGTCTTGTTTGGGCTGGTGATTTCAGTGCACCTTGAACTTCTTCCTGCAGCACCATTGTTTCTTGCTCTTATGCTACCTTTTGAAGTGGTTGAATGTTGACTATTTCTTTTTGGTTGGGTGACTGTGTGTATTCTTTCCATCTTCTTTGTATAATTCCTGCAGCATTCGATGCTTTCCCCATAAAATCTTTCAAGATTGCAACTTGAGGCTTGAATTGTTCTTGAGGTCTTTCGAGATGTAAGGCAAGGTGAGTACGTCCTTTCTTTTTGGTTTTCTAACACCAAGTTTCTGCACATTTCATTCTAATGTTATTTCATGAGCTGCCCTTTAAATTTTCCTCTTTAGCTCTTTGACTTCATTTTCCCCCCCGTTTTCCTTAGCTACTCTTTGACTAAGAGCAAGTTTCAGAGTGTGTTCTGACATCCACTTTCATCGTTTCATTCTTTCCTGTCTTTCTAATGATCTTTTGCTTTCTTCATGTACAGTGTTCTTTGTTATTCCAAAGCCCCTTCTGTTATCAGCTTTCAATGTGTCAAATGTGTTTGTTGAGATGTTCTCCAAATTCAGGTAGGATGTACTCAGGTCATGCTTTGTTCTTTCTTGTGTACTTGCTTTAATATTCTTCAACTTCAACTTGAACTTACATATGAACAATTGATGGACTCTTTCTCAGTCAGCCCCTGGCCTGGATAGTGAACTTCTCGATTATCTCTTCCCACAGATGTAGTCAATTTTGTTTCTGTATGTTCCAACTAGAGAAGTTTACTTGCTAATTCAACTTGTATAGGTATTGGCAGTGAAGAAGTTGTTGGTCATGAAAAATTCTATCATGTCACCAAGGCCCTATTGTCCAACGACTGTTCTGTCATTTTTGCTTCCACCTTTCAGATGATAAACTTTTGGATAATAATTATCAGCACATCTCACTCACATACTTGATCACTTTCAGACTAAGAAGTTGGTAGAATACCTCAGTTTCTGCATCATGAGCTTTATTTGTTAGTGCATACATTTGAATAATATTTATATGTACTGACGTTCCTTGTATGACTGACAGCATTGTACTTCAAGTTAGATCTTGAAATGTCCTTTTTGATGATAAATGTGACACTATTCCTCTTGAATATGTCATTCCCCCCATAGTAAACCATATGAATTTTTGCTTCAAATTGGCTAATACCAATCAATTTCAGCTTACTAACACCTGGAATATTGATATTTATGTGTTATATTTAATATTTGATAACTTCCAATTTTCCTGAATTCAAACTCTGTTCCTTTCATATTCTGATTATCAACCAATGACTGTAAATGCCTCTTCTCATTTTTTTCCAAAACCATTTTGTTGGGACCTTTTACAGATTCATATCTTTCCATAGTTCAATCATGTGAAGCAGTAGTTTAGAATTGCTTCTGCAATCAGTTTCAAAACATTCCCTTCTTCTTGAACTCTCTTTACACTGGCCGGCCTCTCCTCTGTACCCCCTCAGGAACCCTTATCCTCCTTGTTGTCTCTGCAGATTCATCGTTAGTGAGTTTCATATACCAAAAAACAGAAAAACACCTAACAAAGGCTCAAGAAAGCTACCTGCCATGACAAAATGCAACAGAGATGCACTCCCATTAAAGCAAACATACAAACAAAACACAGAAAATATTGAAAACCAGATCAGACCCAAAGTGTGATTCATGCCCCGTTAGCAAATGAAAGACCAATGGCTTTACTCCCAAGGAGTTTATTCCATGGCGCCATGATGGTTGATGTCGCTTTGGGGAGGCAGCTCCTCCTCTGTCACATTTTCAGTGTCTTACAGTCTGAGGGTAGTCTAGTCTAATGGGCCCTGCCTCTGACAAGGCTGTACTGCTATTTATGATGTTTCCCACATCTGACCATGTTCTGCTGCTGTCCGCAATCCTCCTCCGCTGTCTGTTCTTAGGTCTGGAAGCTCCATGGAAAGCTGCTCACTTTGGGTGACCCTGCTGGTAAGCGGCATCGCTTCTAGCATCACAGCACCACACAAGCCATCACTGACAGACAAGTGGGTAAGATCTACCTCAGAAAATTAGCTTATTTAAACTCTATGGATCAGAGAATATTGCCCAAGACTGCTTAGGTCAGATTCATCATTAGGAGAAACCAATTACGGGAGACAAACATCATGTTTTCTAAAGAGGAGAGCCGCGCAAGCCAGGAAACCCGCCATGAGATGGATTGACACCAAGGTCAAAGGGTGAATCCAACATAGCAACCGTCTGGGGGAGGGAACAGGACTGGGTACTATTTCAAGCTTTTCGATATAGGGTCCCTGTGAGTCAGAGTCAACTCCGAAGCAAGTTACCACAGCAAGAACGAAGGAGCAAGGCACGCAAATTTAGACTGGGCAAGATTATTGACTGTCCTATGTGACAGAGGTGAAGTGTGGTTTTTAGTCCACACATAATGAAAGGGAGTAAAGCATCCAAAATAGGTGTATAAATGAAGTTTCTGTTTAATCGAAGGAAAATTCTCCTGGCCATCTCTCTCAAGTTTGTTTATTTATTCATTTATTCATGTTTTCCTTTTTGGTTCTTGTACCAATTTATGTAATATACTTTCTGCAATACCTTAAGCTCATTGAGAGAAAAACGAATGTATCTTTCTCATTCTTCTTTCACTACAACAGTTAACAGAGAGTTTGGCACATAGCAAGAAAATTAAATAACTGTTGGGAGAATTGAAGTAAATGTCAGCACTTGTATAACGTGTATCAAGAATGCTATCTTCTGTGATATCATAAACCAAGGACTTAGGTATGATGATGTCCCTCCTTTTGACACACAAACTGGAGATCAGAAATGACAAGTAACAGTCCCACGGGGACACATAGAGTAAAAGCTTGTGCTAATACATGGAAATGCCAGGACACACACTTGGGACCATGTGATGACAATGTGTTTTACACTACGGGGCCATATGTTTTAACTCCAGTTAGCAATTGTGCATTCAGCACGATCTGGCAGATACTCCTCCCCAACATCACAGAAGTAAGCCATCAACACAAATGGATTCCAAGTGCAAATTAAATGAAAATAAGCTGTGTTCCACAGCCGGGTCCTCTTCTCAGGAAAGGCCTGAGACGTGCTGGTGCTGGCTGTGGAGAGAGCCTCCATGCTGACTACCTGTGCTCATTTCTTAGCACTTACCACAGGGTCACACAAACGTAGTGATGTAAAACTCAGCAAATATAGTCTCTTACATCCCTGAAGGCCAGGAGTCTGGAATCAGTTCCTCTTCGCTTAAATCCAGACAGCAAGAGAAATAGTTCATTCAGGAGACTCAAAGAATGCACTTCTTTGCCCTTCCCAGCACTGGAAACCCTAGAGCTTCCCGCTTTGTGAGCATTCACCACATATTCTATTACTCTGCACTTACTACCTTCTTCTTATAAGGATTTTGTGATTACATGGGGCTCACCCAGATAATCCTGGATAAGCTCCCCATGTAAAGATCTTTAATTTAGCTGCATCTGCTGGGTTTTTTGGCCATGTAAAAAGGTTCCCAGGCTTCAGAGATTAAGGTGAGAAGTTCTGTGTTGTGATTGGTGCTGTTAGGTGTTGGCAGTCTGCTCTAACTCATAGTGACCCTTGGCACAACACAGAACGAAGCCATGCTCATGCCGTGCCAACCTCACAATCGTTATACTTGAGCTCCTTGTGGCAGCCAATGTGGATTCAGCTTATTGAGACCCTCGTGCTTACGCATTGGGCTGGGACCGGCATGGTCAGCAGCTTGAAATCGCCAGCACCTCCACAGGAGAAAGACTGGACTTACTACTCCTGCCCACAGGTACAGTCTCAAAAAACCACAGGGGGTCGAGATGAGTCAGCATTGATTGGATGCCAGTGGGGTTGGTTTTTTTGGTTCTGCATTACCAAGCATAATGCCCTTCTTCAGAGACTGGTGTCTCCTGATAACTTGTATAAATTATGGGAAAGGAAGTTTTGCCATCTTTGCGAATAAGGAGCATTCCGTCTGTACTTTACTAAGACAGATTTGTTTTTTCTGACAGGCCATGATACTTTCAATATTCTTCACAAATACCATAATTCAAACACAATTAAATGTTCCAGTGTTCTTTATTCATAGTCCAACTTTCATATGCATATGAACCAGTTATAAATATCATGGTCTTGAGCAGGCACATCTTAATCCATGAAATTGCATTTTTGCTCTTTAACACTTTTAAACAGTGTAGTGCAACTGACTTGCCCAAAGCAATGTGCAGTTTGATTTCTTGACTACTGCTGAATTCAGTCTATGCACACTGATTTCAGATACAAGGAAAATTAAGTCCTTGACAACTTCTATCTTTACTTCGTTTACAATGATGTTCTCTATTTGTCCAGTTGTAAGATTTTGTTTTGTTTTGTTTATATTTCATTGTAATCCATACTGGTTTTTGATCTCTGTCAGCAAGTGTTTTAAGTCCATCTTGCTTTCATTAAGCAAGGTTGCATTCTGTATCTCAAATGTTGCTAATGAGCATTTGTCCAATATTGACACCACATTGGCCAGTTGCTACTCACCGAAGTAGAATGTGATACATTGTCTGTGTGAACCGTGTTATGTGAACAGACGCTCCTGAGACTCGGATCCTGGTCCCCAGGTCCAGAGACACAGTCCCCCTAGCTTCAGTGTTACGGCTAGGGGAGTTCATACCTCTGTAACCTGTGTGCTCTACCATATGGGTACTTTTTGTAGCATAGATAAGTACATCTGTAGACATGTCCTTGGTCAAACCTATACATATTCCTAAATCTGGTCCCATTCTCCTCCCCACACCTGCTCACCATCCACTTGTAGAAGACTCTTATTACAGGATTGTGTATAGAATAGTATTTACCTCTGTTGCATTTGATTTCTTGATGGCTGCGTCCACAAACATTGATTTGGGTATGTAGGCAACATGAGATCCTTGACAACGTCAAACTTTTCAGGATTTTCCATGACATTTCTTATTAGTCCCGTTGTGAGAATTTGGAGGCTGTAGTCTGTTTTTTATCAGGAGGTGCTTCAAGTATTCTTCACTTTCAGAAAGCTAGGTTGCGTCATTTGCATATCACAGGTTATTAATGAGCATGTCTCCAATCCTAAGGCTGTATTCTTCTTCATATACTCCAGCATATAGAGTGAACGATATGGTGAAAGGATACAACAGGGATTTTCCTGATTCTAAACCTTTCCTGATTCTTAACCATACAACATTCTCTTGTCTGTTCTAATGAATGCCTCTGGTCTATGCACAATTTCTGGTTCCACGTGGGCCTAATAAGGGTTCTGTAATTCTCATTCTTGGAAATGTTATCCATAGTTTGTTACTATCCACACAGTTGAATGCCTTAGCATACTCAATAAGACACAGGAAACAGCTTCCTGGCCTCTTCACTTAAACCAAAATCCAATAACAGGATTATTGTTTTTGCTGTTGCTAGGTGCCATCAAATCAGTTACTACCCACAGTGACAGTCCGCACAACAGAACAAAACATTGAATGGTTCTGTGCCAAACTTACAGTTGTTCCTGTGACTGAGCCCATTGATGCAACCACTGTGTCAATCCATCTCCTTGAGGGCCTTCCTTTTCGTTGCCCCTCCATTTCACCTACATGATATCCTTCTCCAAGGACTGGTCTCTCCTGACAATATGTGCAAAGCATGGAAGACAACATCTCTAAGGAGCACTCTGGCCTTACTTTTTCCAAGACACATTGAGATGTCCTTTCAGCAGTCCTTGATACTTTTAATATTCTTCTCCAGCGCCACAATTCAAATGTAGCTATCCCCCCTGGTCTTCCTATGCACGTGATGGGATGCTACAGCAATGATAAGGTTTGTTTCACATCTTCTGAATCAGGCTTGAGTTGCTGGCAGTTCCCTGTTGATGTATTGCTGCAACCATTAAACAACAACAACAACATTGATCAATACTTTGCACATCCTTTTCATTCACTTTGGAATGAGCACGGGTATACATATCTTCCAGTCAGTCAGTCAGGTAGCTGCCTTCCCCCTTTTCTGGTACACATGCATTGATGCTTCCAGCATTGCTCTTGCTTGTCTCTTTCACTGGTATCCCGTCAATTCTTCGGAGCCTTGTTTTTCTCCAATGACTTCAGTGTGCTTCCACTTCTTCTATCTATTTGTTTGTTGATGGTGAACTTGTTGGTCACTAAAACTCCAGTCCATTTCAATTTTATTGTTCCTCCTCTTTTCAGCCACATGTCTTTTAATACCATGATAGATGCGTAGTAGATGACCCAATTCTGAAAGGACAGGGCACAGAGTGGAGGATGAGGGAATGCTGTACAAAAGAGGCAATAACTAAGCTTGGGTTGAAGGATGATTAGGAGTTCGTCAGATGGACAGCTGGGGAATAATACAAATTTGCCTCATTTGGCTGAAGACTTGGTTATATAATTCCATCAATGGGTCTGTCAAGTTATTGATAATTTTCAGTATCTGAAGATGATCAACCCCTAACGAAATCTTGAATAATTTGGATCCCATAGTATTGGGGTACAAATTTCTTTATGATCAGAATGTATTGTGCGTGGTGGATGTGGTTGGTTGCTGCATATATGTATGGGTAAGTGTGTCAGTGGTGTTGTTGGTTGGTGCATATATGTATGGGTAAGTGTGTCAGTGGTGTGGTTGGCTGGTGCATATATGTCTGGGTAAGTGTGTCAGTGGTGTGGTTGGTTGGCGCATATATGAATGGGTAAGTGTGTCAGTGGTGTGGTTGGTTGGTGCATATATGAACGGGTAAGTGTGTCAGTGTTGTGGTTGGTTGGTGCATATATGTACGGGTAAGTGTGTCAGTGGTGTTGTTAATTGGTGCATATATGTTCGGGTAAGTGTGTCAATGGTGTGGTTCGTTGCTATTGAGCTGCCTTCATCTCATAGATATTTGATGTATGACAGAATGACATGTCTGCCATGTTGTGCCATCTTCTAATGTCATAAGATTTCTGAACTTATGCAATGAATAAGCTCTTGGCTGGTAACCACAAGGCTGGTCATTCAAATATTCCCACTTTGTGGCCATTTACTCCTGTGAAGATTTACAGTCTTGGAATTGGTTAGGGAAAAGTTTTGTTCTGTGGTATAGGACCAAGATCAGTCAGATTCTGCTCAGTGGCAACATTATTTGTTTTGTTTTGTATTTAAATTAGCCAGACACATAGTTGGGCCTCAAACTATGTACTGGAGAAATGAATAGCAAAAGAGAAGTGGGGCAGGAGATACATAAAACAAAGGATGAGGTAGCACAGAAGCAAATACAGAGACACTTCTGGAAACTGAGCTATTTGATCAAGACAGACAGATAGAAGGAACTCATATAAGAGGACATACAGAGAGTTGTGGGAACATAAATTAGGGATGAACATATTTAGAGACATCACAGAGTCATCCTAGGGAAAGTGAAGAAGTATCTTTAAAAGTCACCCTTGCCCGGCAGGACAGATGCTTAGAGACTGCATGACTCTTCAAATGTAAACGCTGACATTGCCTAATAGAACAGAATATATTTAGAGTTATTTTTAATCATTGTTTCAGTTGGCAGTAAAGTAAGAATTCTGCAGAGGTTAAAAGCAGGGGTGAGAGTGGAAACTCTGCAGGATGGCCTAGCACCAAGTCCCCAGGCCAGTGCATGAATCTTCTAGCCTTTGGCAAGGCCATGGAGCGGCAAGGACTTATAAATATCTGCTAACACGTAGACAACTAGACACATTCAAATGGTGGTGCTGCAGAAGAATATTGAAAGTATCGTGGTCTGCTAAAAGAACAAACCCAACTGTCTTGGAAGAAGTAAATGCAGAGTGCTCCTCACAGACAGGGATGACTTCGTCTTTCATACTTCAGACATATTGTCAGGCGAGACTAGTCCCTGGAGAAGGACGTCATGCTTGTTAAAGCAGAAGGGCAGCAGAAAAGAGGCAGGCCCTCAAGGACATGGATTGATGCATGGCTGCAACAGTGGGCTCAGGCAGAGGAACAACTGTAAGGATGGTGCAGGACCATGCATTGTTTCCTTCAGTTGTGCATATGGTCTCCATAGCTCAGAACCAGCCTGATGGCACCCAACAATATCAATATCCCAACATGTTTAGGGGAATGTCTAAGTAAATAGGCATTCTCCAAATTGATTTTCATCTAAAATACAAACTCTATTAAGGATAACTTATATATATTTATATATCTTAATATAAAACTTAACATGGATATTGCATATAATATATAGTACATACATATATATTGTTAACAATCATCTGGATACATGGCAATTGCTATGAATTTACACCAACAAAATTTTGTTCACCCACACCCACCCTACGGGAGATTGTTATCTTATTGTAAATAGGGGGGGGGGCGTCAGTGCAAGGGTGTATTGTCTACAGAAAAATCACATGTCCTTTTATTTTTTAGTATCACCGTATTGTAGGTGACTATATACAATGTAAGAAAACAACCCATTCTGGAGATAAAATGTTATTGGTTTAAATTCCCAATAATTTCTGTGGCTAGTATTGAAATTTAATAATATATATGCAAGCAGTATATAAAACATGTGGTATCATAACATGAATTTAAAACTACCAGTATATACATTTATATTAGGATTTGTATTATCCAGCCTTTAATAATTGCAGCATTTTACATGAAGGTAGTTTGGAGGACTCTCATTTACACAGCGAGCACATGAATACAATTCTACCTCCATGTGTTCACCTGGAGAGTAAATTCGCAATGCTTAGCACTTTTTCAAGTCTCTGGTCATATAGTTTGTGCCTCCGATCCCTTTGGCTCCACTCCAGCCTGCATTTAAATGGTGTATATAAACGAATCAATGACAGCTTTATGAAGATTTTCTTCTTTGACATACATTTAAATTTGCTGTGAAGATTTAGATGTAGTTAATCAGACTCAAAATAACGTCAAGGAGCCAGAGCAAATATAGCTGGAACCACCCAGCTTTCATGGTTTCCCTTGAGGAGCTTCACATAGGAATTTTGTTTTAGGGGAAACACCAAGGAAATGGACATTTACATGAAGAGAAAGATTATAAACCTTTGAAGTAGAGTGCTAAGAGACGTGATCATAGAGGCTGGAAGGTGCTGGTCTTACATTATCTGCAGAAATCAAAAGAATGTTGTAATAATTCCAACAATTCCAGCCAGAGCTGGTCACCTGTCGATAGAAGCAAATGAAATAGTCTCATTGTTCACTGTCATACGGTCCTTGCTGTGATATGTCCAGAAGAATTTCTTTGGAAGTTTTCATTAAATTTTATAAAACTAACAACTTTGACTTTTTATTTTAGGGAAACCATTTTGACTGTGGAAACTTTTGAAAAACTCAGAATTTATTGTAAAGAAATAGATGTGGCCAGTAATGCAGTTGTCAACATTTATTATTTATGAGCTTCTGCCAAATGTATCCTTAGCTTTAAGACATTTTCTATTTTTATATCTATTACTGTTTGTGAAATAATATTTTAGGAATTAAAATTAACAGCAAAGGTACTACAAACTCTGAGTGAAGTTAACCAAGCGCAGCTACATGAAAATTTAATACAAATATGCAAAGAAGATAAATTTGGGTGAGGTGATTGATGAACTTACTTAGCTATTTGGTACACCAGTAGTCGTGAACAGTAGCATACCCATCTTGTCATTACTGAAACAGTAATGAAATCTAACCTCTAGCCCTCTTTTGCATTATTAACTCCATTTTTGTTAATATGTGTAGGCTCAAAAACTATATTCCTAATCTTATGTAAATAAAATGCACTCTAAATGTCTACGTAAACTCTTAATTCAATGATTTTAATTTTTTTATTCCACAATCCATCTTTTAGTTTGTGAGACTATACAGTTACTTGTGCCTTGTTACGATGCTAGAAGTTATGGCACCAATATTTCAAACACCAAAAGGATCACCCATGGTTTCAACAGTTTCTAGACCAGCGGTTCTCAACCTGTGGGTCGCGACCCCTGGGGGAGGGGGGATAAAACCACCTTTCACAGGGGTCTCCCAATTCATAACAGTAGCAAAAGTACAGTTATGAAGTAGCAACGAAAATAATTTTATGGTTAGGGCGTCACCACTACATGAGGAACTGTATTAAAGGGTCACAGTATTAGGAAGGTTGAGAACCACTTTTCTAGACTAAGAAGAAAAGCCAAAAGATCTGTTTCCAAAAATTGTTGTTGTTGTTGTTGTTGTTGTTGTTGTTAGGTGTTGTTCTCGAGTCAGTTCTGACTCATAGAATCTTCTATAAGAGTGAATCACCGCCCGGTCCTGAGGCACCTTCATAATAGTTCATATGCTTCAGTCCATTATAGCAGCCACTGCTTCAATCCATACCCTCAAAAACCTCCCTCTTTCCCCCTAAATGACCCATTGAGAATACTATGGATCAGAAGAGATTGATTCACTTGCTTTTCACATGTCTAAGGAGGACTCATTCCTCTGAGGAGCAAATCCTGTTTGGTTAAATAGAGGGCCAATAGGTCATGAGGAAGCCAGGGAAGCGGCAGCATTTTATTTTATTCTCTATAAAACTGAGATGAGTGGGAGTTTGAGCTCACAGTAGCAGTCATTCTGTCCACACTTTTGCTTCAGTGTCTTCCTCTTTTTCCCTGTCTGCTTTACCAAGCCTGATGTTCTTCTGCAAGAACTGATCTCTCCTGATACCATTTCCAAATTACTTTTCCTTATAAATTAATATATTTAGATATACATGTCAAAACTATACCTCTATAAATTGCTTTTGCGTCCTAATTCTTTCCAACAAAGTCTCACCATCCTCACTTCTCACTTGCTAGATGGCTGCTCATTTAACTTCAAGCCTTTAAGACCCCAAATTCTATATCATTTGATAGCTGGGCATGATCCACTTTCTTCACCATATTTGCTTATGCACCCGTTTTGTCATCAGCCATCCTGTGAGGAAGGAGAGTATTGGAAGTAATCCCACACAGCATCTGTGGAACCCTACATCAAACGGGTACCCCACCCTGCTACCTTGAGAAAGAGTTGGAACCCCTCCGGCCTCACGGACAGGTGATCAAGTCTCAGTTATCTCCTTACCTACTACTCTATTTCTTCTCTCTCTATTCATTAGCCCTTCTATCTTTCCCACCACAGTCAGTCTCAATGAGCTCAGGTTTGTGTTGGGGTTTGTTTGCTTTTTTCTCTCTCTCTCTTTCTTCTTTTTCCCTCTTTTTTTTTTAGCACTTTCTCCTCTTCTCTCTCACTCTCTCCTATCATATGCCACTACTGGCTTCCAGGCAACTACCCTCCGCTTAGGGCA
>NW_022111371.1:3649581-3652473 GCF_000313985.2 Echinops telfairi
GAATTTCATTTATCACGGTAGGGTCTAGAACCCATTAACCGCGATAAAGGAGGGTTCACTGTATACCCACACGGCCTCCTCAGCACTCCAGTTGCAGAGGAAAACACCGCAGGCCAGCCGAGGTGCTCCAAGAAACGTGAAGCCTATTTAGAGATTGGCCAGGGAAGCAACACCCTCGTGGGCCCACAATAACACAACCAGTGTCACATGAGAGGAATATCCAACACACATTCCAAGTAACGGAAATACTGGATGGCTAGAATAAGAGTGAAACCACAAAAAGATATAGCGATAGCCTGACCCCTCAGTACACCTACTGGCAGGTAGCTCATAGAAGTACTCATACGAATCCCCCAAGAGAGAGCCCACGGCTCTTCGACTCAGGAAGATGGCTCCAGGCTCCTCTAAAACAACACATAAACAGCAACCAGTTCCAACAGCTTCAAAAAGCTGGAGAAACAGAAGACAATGCCAGAAGAAGTCATGAACCTAACGATGGGCATAGAAGAAGCAGATATTGACCTGCCACAAAAAGAAAATTTCAAAATGCTACTTGAAGTCATAAAGGATATGAGGGAAGCAAGGCAGAAAAAAGATGAAATGATAGAGGAGATAAAGGCAATGCACCAAAGGGAAATACAAGAATTAAGGGATGAAATAACAAAATCCAGTGACAAATTGACAGACCTTGCTAATAGGCTTGAGGAGGCAGAGAATTGCACCAGTGATCTAGAGGATAACCAAGCAGAACTCAGCAAACTTGGAAGGAGAGTATCAAAAAGTGCCACGTTAATAGAACAAAGTGTTCTCGTGTTTAGGGAGGCCTTGATTAGAGGCCCGAGTCTGTCTGCTATTTTAATACTTAACGTATAAATGTATGTACATTGGCCTCTATACTTTTCATTATAAATTAATATATTTAGATATATACATACCCAAACTATACCTCTATAAATTGCTTTTGCCTCCTAGTTCTTTCCTCTATTTCCTTTCACCTTCCTTCTGTCCCACTAACAGCTCACCCTCCATTTGACTCTCAGTAATTCCTCTAGGATACATTGCACTTGTTCAAACCCCACCAGACAATATACGCCATCAAATTTAGATCTCTTCTTGTTGCTTTATCCCTGAGTTTGTTGGCTCCCTTCTCCCCTCGCTGCCCCTTCCCACCCATGTCCCCCAGGACTCCCACTCCCCTTGTTTTCTCCTCAAGATCGTTTGCCATACCTATCTTATATAGATAGACATAGAGAGTTGAGGTCTGTCTGCTCACCCTTAAGAGCGAGTGTTTTCCAGTCAGGTCTGATGAGGCTCCAAGTCCTGTCCCCCATGTAAGAAGTCTATTTTCAGGATTCCTCAGGCACTTTGTTACTTTACTCCATTCACTGCCTTGTTGGACTCCCTTCACATTTTGCCCTGGGCATGGGGCAGACCAGGCACGCTTTCTGCTTCTAGAGTGCTGTTCCCGCAGCTCTATGAGTCAGCAAAAAAATGTCATGTCTCCTCATGGGGCCGGTCCTGTGGTCCTGGAGCAGGGATGTCCTCCCCCGGGGCTTTGTGGGCCATGATGTGGTCCACTCTGCCTTTCTCTCTTTTTATCACCACCGTAATTCAAATGCATCAATTATTCTGTAGCCATCCATATTTGTTGTCCAACGTTCACATTCACATGGAACAATTCAAATTATCATGGCTCAACTTTATGTTAAATCTTTATTCATCAACACTTTAGAGTTTTCCCAGGGCAATCATTTAATTTCATTTACTGAAAGCTGCTTCCATGAGCACTGATTGTTAATCCAAATCACATGCAATTTTTGACAATGTCAAACTTTTCTTCCTTGATCATGGTGTTATCTCTTGGTCCATTTGTGTCTATTGGTCCATTAGGCTGTGATCCATATTGAAGGTAGCAATCCTTGGCCTTTATAAGCAACTGCTTCAAGTTCTCCTTACTTTCAGCTAGCAAGGTTGTGTCATCTGCATATCAAAGGTTATTAATAAGTCTTCCCTCAATACTGATGCCAAATTTTTCTTCATATTCTAACTCTGTGATTGTTTGTCCCGAATACACTTTGAATCAGGACGTACATCTTCCCTGGTTTTTAACCATGCACTATTCCTTTGCTCTGTTTGAACCAGTGCCTCTCAGTCCATTTAAAGGTCCTGTGGGAACACAATAAAGTGTTCACGTCTCCATTTTTCTCAGTGCTATCCATAGTATGTTATGATTCATAGAGTTTAATGTCTTTGTAGTTTGTGGTGCTAAATCAATTATTCGCATATTTCATTAAAATACTTTGTTTTCTCATGCTGCCTACTGGTTTTTTTGGGGGGGATCCCCAATATCAGAAGATGAGCAGTGAGTTTATTCAATCATGGGGTCATATAGCATTGAGGCATGCAAACCTCCATTTTCACATACACAATAGCATGGACATTGTGTGGGTCTTGGGCACCCTGAGCTCCCTAGGGGAAAACCTCATGATAAGCAGTGGGCATTAGGAGATAAAAGAAGTAGATGACTTCTTGAGTGAGATGGGACAAAGGAATCTGACTGTCTTAAAGATAGGCATCCTTCAGCTCAAGGGTTCTCAACCTGTGGATCGCGACCCCTTTGGGGGTCGAATGCCCTTTTCACAGGGGTCACCTCAGACCATCAAAAACACGTATTTCCAATGCTCTTAGGAACCGAGACACCATTCCTCTATCAGTCTCCAGGCAGGTCCCCCTACATGCAGATATGCTGATCTGGTGAGAAAGAAGCTATCTCAACCTTCACACTGACGTTGGCTTGTTACTCATACTGTCGCAACATGTAGCAATGTAGTTTACTGCTGTTATATTAAGACTGTTACCCATGCTACACCATGCTTCAAGACAAAATTTCAT
>NW_022111371.1:3652821-3653777 GCF_000313985.2 Echinops telfairi
TTTATTTTCAGTGTGGCTAGTCCCCCAATACCAGTTACCTTTTCTATGTTTTTCATTTTATTTTCAGTGTGGCTAGTCCCCCAATACCAGTTACCTTTTCTATGTGACTTCTTCTAGGACTTGTTATGAGAAGATTGAGTTTTGCTCTCAGAAAGTTGTCCGTATTGCAATTAAATTAACCTCAAGGCTGGCCTATACCTGAAGTTGAAAGATTGCTCTATTTCTCATCCCCAATTATGGGTAAATGCATTTTCTTTCATTCTTCTAAAATTAATCATTTTTATTGGGGGCTCTCATAAGACTTAAAATAATCCATCATTCAATAGTATTAAGCACACTTGTTTCATATGTTGCCGTCAACATTTCCAAAATGATTTCTTTCTACTTGAGCCCTTGGTATCAGCTTCCCCTTTTTGCCACTCCCTCCCTAACCTTCATGAATCCTTAATCATTTATATACTATTATTATTGTTATTTCATATTTTATACTTTTCATTGTCTCCCTTCACCCACCTTTTGTGTTGTTAATCCTCCTGGGGGAGGGGTTGTTATATATTCAACCTTGTGACGGTTTTGAAATTTTTTGTTGAGCTCTTTTACTTAATCATTTGTTCCATTTGCTTTAGCTACTCTACAATCAGGAGCAAATTTCAAAATATTTTCTGTTATACATCTTCATCTTTTCTTTCTTCCCTATATTTTGTTTAATCATTTTATTGGGGGCTCGTACAACTCTTATCACAATCCATCCATCCATCCATTGTGTCAAGCACTTTGGTACATTTGTTGCCCACCACATTCTCAAAATATTTGCTTTCTACTTGAACCCTTGGTATCAGCTCTTCATTTTCCCCCTCCCTCCCCACACCCCCCTCCCCCATGAACCCTTGATAATTTATAAATTATTATTATTTTGTCATATCTTACACCATCTGACATCTCCCTTCACCCACTTC
>NW_022111371.1:3654674-3655611 GCF_000313985.2 Echinops telfairi
AGACCCCTCTGGAAGGGGATTTCCAGTGGCCTACAATGGGCTTTGGGTCTCCACTCTGCACTGCCCCCCTCATTCACTATGGTAAGATTGTTTTGTTCTGATGATGCCTTATACCTGATCCCTTCAACACCTCGTGATCGCACAGGCTGGTATGCTTCTTCTATGTGGGCTTTGTTGCTTCTTAGCTAGATGGTCACTTGTTTACCTTCAAGCCTTTAAGACCTCAGACATACCTTTTGATAGCCGGGCACCATCACCTTTCTTCGCCACATTTGCTTATGCACCCATTTGTCTTCAGCGATCGTATCATGGAGGTGAGCACACAATGATATGATTTTTTTGTTCTCTGATGCCTCATAACTGATCCCTTTGGCACCTCATGATCACACAGGCTGGTGTGTTCCCTCACCTTCCCTCCACCCTCCCGGTATTGCAACTTTCAATAACCTTTGACTTTCTTTATGAACAATGGTCTTAATGTCACTGCCAAGCACACCAAGTCTTCTTTCATTAGAGATTATTGAACAAAATTTATTCTTCAGATGGTCTCAAAATTCAGGTGGGATATACACATGGTCAAATTTTGACTTTTTTAGACTTGATTTAATTTTCTTTAACTTCGACTTTGATTGATAGATGAGCAATTGATGAACTGTTCCATAATTAGCTGCTGTCCTGGGTCTACCTGCTGATATTGAGCTTCTACATCACCCTTCGCCATAGAGGTGTTCAATTTCCTTTCTGTACATTCCATCTGGAGAAACTGGCATGTGTAGTTGTGATAGTCTGGATACTTTAGAGAAACAAATCCACAGAAACTCATGTATAAGAGAGAGTGTTATATAAAGGTTAAGTGCGCATCAAGAAAACATCCCAACCCAGTGCTGCCCAAGCCCACAAGTCCAACATTAGCCCATATGTCCGACACCAATCCACA
>NW_022111371.1:3656891-3659101 GCF_000313985.2 Echinops telfairi
CTGTAAATCATATTATAAATCTGCCTGAGCTCTTCCTGGGTGCTTTATTCTGACTCATTGTCAATGTCCCTGTAGCAAATTTCCTTCTTACTTAAATCATCTTACCTTATCATGCTTTCAGATATCTGGGAAAGTCAAGGTCACCCAACCTTTTATCCTTCTATTACACTATGATTGACCTTAGCATTTCCAAATAGATTGTAGGCTTAGCTTGTCAAGTCCTATGAAATAACCTGTTGATATTTTCATTAGAAACACATTAGATATAAAACTCAATTAGGGTAGATGTTCAATGTATTTATAATACTGACTATCTCTGTACATTCAGTTGGGTCTTTAATCTCTATAAAAATATTTGTATAATCTTTACCCTAATGGACTTACATAAAATATATTGGACCTTTCCCTCAAAGGCTTATGTTGCTATGCTAATACACATGCATAACTACTATAAATGTTAGAATTTGAAAATTCTACCTTCAAACTCAAAATCGCTGGCATTGGGGCATTCAATTCTCTTTAGTATATTGATTTTGTATTCAAGAAAAACTCACTACTTCTCTTACTAATATACATAATGTATGTACTAAGTTTTTTACAATAGAGAACTATCCCATCTGTGAAGAATGAAATTTCTCCTATTGGCTTTTCCAATATCAATACATTTTGCTTCATCACCTTGCCATGTAGTTTGCCTCAAATTCTAAAGTCATGGCCACTGATTTGATCACAACTGATGATGACTATATAGGGCAGGAAAGAACTTTGCCCAGGAGTTTCCAAGGTTGCAATTCTCTCCAAAACCCAAGCTCACTGCCATGAAGTCAAAGCTGACTCGTAGTGAACCTCTGTGGTTTTCTGAGACTATAACTGTTTGTGGGAGTACAAAGGCTAGTCTCTCTCCTGCAGGGCTGCTGGAGGTTTCTAACTGCCAACCATGCAGATTGTAGCCCAATGTGTAACCACCAGGCCAGCAGGGAGCAGAAAACCTCATCTTCTCCTCTGAAGTGGTTGGTGAGTTTGAAAAGCCAACCTTGCAGTCACCGGCTCAATGCACAACCCACTATGTGACCAGAGCCCCTATCCATAGAAATAATGTTAAATATATTTGGTGATCACTCATCTATTGCTTAGATCCAATGGCTTCTAAAATATAGGTAGGCCCCCAGGTGGTAAAAATGATCCTTGACTACTTACCTAAACATATGTTATTCAAATCTACACAGTCGTGCCAAACTGTTTTATATTGTATCTTAAGTATACAGAGATTCATTGTTTCCTTAAATTGTTCATGTGTATTACATGTACTTTGGGGATGTTTGGTAGGCAGGGGGAAGTGGATGGATGGAAAGAAGTATGTAGTCCATTTGAAAGAATGTTAGCTAGGAGACCACCTGTTAAGGGTGTAGAGTAAGGAAACTAGTCGATGAGATTGCTAAGGTGAGCAGGGGAAGTTATGTGATCAGCCATTGATAAATATCACGTCCTATTCATCTTCTACACTTCTGTTAGGGTACAGTGACCCCTTTTCCTGAGAGATCCCAGCACCCAGGCTTCTGGAAAGGACTGGGGGACATGGCCACAAATTGGAGACTGAACAAATAGATAGGAGGAGGCAGCACAGCAGGTGTATTGAACAGTAAATTTAGGATAAACTGGGAATAGACCCCCCACTGAGTCTACACTACTAAAAGAGAGAATGTAGTGAGACAGTGCCAACAGCTGGCAGATCCTTTTGTTTTTTTTAAATCATTTTATTGGGAACTCACACAACTCTTATCACAATCCATACATGCATCCATTGTGTCAAGCACATTTGTACATTTGTTGCCCTCATTCTCAAAACATTTGCTTTCTACTTGAGCCCTTGGTATCAGCTCTTCATTTTTTCCCCTCCCTTCCAACCCTCCCTCCCTCCCTTGTGAACCCTTAATAATTTATATTATTATTTTGTCAAGTCTTACACTGTCCAATGTCTCCTTTCACCTACTTTTCTGTTGTAAGTCCTCCAGGGAAGGGATTATATGCAGATCCTTGTAATTGGTTACCCCTTTCTACCCCACCTTCCCTCCATCCTTTCCTTTATCGCCACTGGTCCTGAGGGGTTCATCTGTCCCGGATATCTGTGTTTCCAGTTCCTATCTGAACCAGTGTACATCCTCTGGTCTAGCCAGATTTGCAAGGTAGAATTGGGATCATGATAGTGGGGG
>NW_022111371.1:3659780-3661855 GCF_000313985.2 Echinops telfairi
GCTTCTGAGGTCTGGTTGCATCCATGTGGCTTGTCTTCTGCAATGTCTCCCAGGGAGTAGCAGGGAGAGAGAGGTATCTTTTTCCTCCCAGGAGGAAGTCCCAGATTTCCCAGAATTCTCAGTAGGCCATCCCCACAGAAGTCTCATTGCCTATCTCCAGGTTGACAGCCTAGATTTAATCCTTAAATCGACATCAGATTAGGTGACTACTACAATCACATATCCCCAAGTGTCAAGATTGTAAGCACCACTTGTCCGTCAGTTTGTGGTATGGTGGTGACTTGTGTGTTGTTGTTAGGTTGGGAACTGCCACTGGTATTTCCAAATGCCAGCAAGGTCACCCAAAGAGAAGGGATTTCAGCACAGCTTCCAGACTATGAACAGACACTGGAGAAGAAATCCACTTCCCACTTTGGAGGAAGCAGCCCCTGAAAAGCTTATGCTTAGCTTTAAAACATTGTCAGATACTAAACATTTAATGAATGGAGAGAGAAAATGGTCAGAGGAAGTGGCAGAGGAATGGGCCCTGTAGGTCAGAAGGTACTCGAAACTGATTGAGGAGGATCTGATTTCTCTGAGTGGAGTTGACCATGACCCTTAAAACCTGGGGGAGTGCCATCTTCTGGATCTTCATTTGTTGATGGGGCATAACACAAGGTAGGAGAAATGGCTGCAAAATTCTGCTTATGATCTGAGACGGATATGTGCAAATTATAAGTCTAGGAAAACTGCAAATGGTCAAAAATGAAAAGGAATACATAAAAATTGATATCTAGGGCATCAGTGAGCTGAAATGTATTGATATTTGTCATTTTGAATCAGAAAATCATATAATTTACTATGCTGGGAATAACATAGTCCAAAGGAATGGCATTACATTCGTTATAAAAAAGGACATTGCAAAATCAATCTTGAAGTACAAGGCTGTCTGTGATAGGATTATATCTATCTGTCTTCAAGGAAAACCAATTGCTACAAATATTATTCAAATTATACACTAACCACAACTTTACACAATTGATGTGTGTATGGATTGGGATAACAGTTGTATGAGCCCCTAATAAAATGTTTAAAAAAAAAAAAAAAAGCTAGTGAGGAAGAAATTAAAGGTAGTGACAAATACTTCAGTCATAAATTGATCATGCATGCAATCGAGATGCATTTATAATTATTGGCAATTTGAATGTAAAAATTAGACATTGTGAGGAAGGAACAGTAGTTAGAAACTATGAACTTGGTGTTAGAGTCAAAGTTACATATTACATGATAGAATTTTCCGATATTAATGACTTGTTCATAGCAAATACTCTTTTCAAAAACACAAAAGGTGACAGTACACATGGATTTCTCTAGACGGAACACACAGAAAGCAAATTGACTCCATCTGTGGGAAGAGACAATGGGGAAGCTCAATATCAGCAGTTAAAACCAGGCCTGATACCATGAAAGAGACCATCAATTGCTCAGAAGTAAGTTTTCAGTACAAACCTGAAAAATAATTAAAACAAGGCCACTGAACCAAAATACAACCTGGAATCCGTCCCACCTGAAATTTGAGAATATCTCAAGAGCGGATTTGCTGCATTGAACCTTAGTGACAGAAAACCTGATGAGCTGTGGGAAAACGTTAGGAACATGATTTATGAAGGAAGCAGAAGGTCATTAGAAAGATGGGGGGAAATAAGAGATCAAAGTGGAGATCTGAAGAGACCCACCCTGAAACTTGCTATGCATCATAGAGTAGCTAAAGCAAATGGAAGAAAGGAGGAAGTCCAGGAGCTGAATAGAACATGTCAAAGGGAAGTTCACGAAAACAAAGTTAAATATCGTAAGGAAATGTCCCAGAGTTAGAAAACCAAAAAGAAAGAGAACTTCCATCAGATCTTAAATGGAAAGAACACGCGAAGAAATTCAAGCCTCAAGTTGAAATCTTGAAAGAGTCTATGGTCAACACATGGAATGATAGAAAGAATACACAGTCACTGTACCAAGGAACTAATTGACATTCCCCCATTCAGGAGGTAACATATGAGCATGGATTGGTGATGTTGAAGCATTAGCCAAGAACAAGGCTC
>NW_022111371.1:3662616-3663890 GCF_000313985.2 Echinops telfairi
CACATGAAATCCTCAAGGAAGCAGCAGTCAGGGCATCAAGAGACAAGTTGTGTTAGGTATGTCTGCTGCAGCACACCTCTTTAAAGCAAGGACGTTACTTTGAGGACTAATGTGTGCCTGACCCAAGTCACGGTATTTTCAATTGCCGCATATTCAAGTAAATGTTGGATATTGAATAAAGAAGACCAAATAATAATAGATGCATTTGAATTATAGTGCTGTGGATGATTATGGAAAGTATCATGGGCTGCTAAAAATACAAACAAATCTGTCTTGGAAGAAGAATGGTTAAAATACTCCTAAGAGACAAAGAGAGACTTTGTCATACGTATTTCGCCCATGTTGTCAGGAGAGAGTACTTCCTGGAGAAAGATAATTTGATTGGTGAAGTGGAGGTGAAGCAACAAAGGGGAAGACCCTCAAGGAAGTGGATTGATGCCATGGCTGTAACCATGGGCTCAAGCATAGGAGTCATGGTCACAATGCACAGGACCAGGCAGTGCTTCCTTATGTTGTTTACATGGTTGCTTTGGGTTGGAACGCACTTGATGGCACCTGTCAACAGCAGCACAATAATAAAGAATGTGGCTCTAGCTTACAGGCATTTTCTATGCAGGGTCATAATTGGAAGCATGATCAGTTAATGATCCAGTCAGAAGGAAACACAAGAAGAGTGTGTGAGGGACATGTATATATCAAGGATGGACCGAAGTGTGGAGATCTTAGTTTGCATTCTGATCACCTTGCAAGCATAATTTCCCAGCTGGTGTTCTCCTCCAGGTTAGATGCTGGATCACCCCAAGGCACTAGACTCTTTCAAAACTCTTAACTTTGAACAGGCTCTACCTTCTGATGGCATATTCTACCCTATGCCTCTAAACTCTTATAGGCCGTGCATGGCTCAGCTTAGATATTATCAGGTCTGCAGGCCCTTTCTTTATCTTTTCCCAGACTCTCAGAGAAGGATCAAGTCCAGTCCTATCTGAGCTTCCTTTATGTCTAGTGTTTACCTCTGTGATTGCATTTATTACTATGTTGTTGTTCCTATTTATGTTTTCAGTGATTATTGTGATTACATTGGGTCCCCCCAAATGTAGGTTGAAGCCCCAATCCCAGACATCTCCGTACATGGCCTTGTTTGGAAATAGGGCCTTTCGAAGTATTGCCCATTAGTATGAGAACATAATGGAGTAAGCTGGGTCCTAATCCACATCAGGGGTTTCCTTTATTAAAACGGTTGAGAAACACAGCAACACAGGGATGGAAGATCACTA
>NW_022111371.1:3671517-3672619 GCF_000313985.2 Echinops telfairi
TATAAGTGTCCTTTGCCTCCTCCTTCTTTCCTCTATTTCCTTTTCCTTTCTTCTTGTTCCACTATCATGTTTGGCCTTCATTCAGGTTTCAGTTATTCTCTTGGCTACATTGCCCTTGATCAAGCCCTACCAGGCATGCTATGCCCTCCTCACCATCAATTTTAGATCACTTATTGTTCCTTTGTCCCTGAGTTTGTTGGCTCCCCACTTCCTTTCCCCCACCTCTCCTTCTCTTGTGTCCTCCTGGAACTGTCTGTCCCGTGGTTTTCTCCTCCAGATTTTTTATCCTGCCAATCTTATTGAGATAAACATGCAGAAACAATAATAAGCACACACACACACACACACACAAAATTACAGAGAAAAACAAAACAACAACAACAAAAAAACAATTAAAAAGTAAAAGAAAACCCCATGAATAGTTTCAGGTCTGTTTGTTGACCGTTATGAGTGTTTTCTGGGTCTAGTCTGATGGGTTGCCATGCCCTGGCTCCAAAGTCTAATTTTGATCATTTAAAAGAAATTCTTCTCTTGTTCTTTTTGTTGGGTGTTTTGTTTGTTCAAGTCTAAGATTTGGAAATGCTGGTCCTTCATTAACAAGAGCCAACAGGAACTATAGGATCCCTTCCCTCCCCCGGCCTGCTGTGCTGAGCCACGGCTGCCTCCCGGGTTGGATCTTGGAAGAGTCCTCCAGATGTGTGGACTTAGGATGACAGGGCAGCCTCCATCTGTGGTTGCTGGGCTTGTGAACGCTGCAGTATCTTTTGGCTTTCCACGTCTCTAGAATGTTTTTCAACTATTTTGTGTACTTGGCTCAGTGCACTCCCCTCTTTACAGTTTTCCACTTGATAGGGGGGTGTAATAACAACTTCTTCCATGACTATGATGTTTTTTTTCTTGCCATTTACAGTTTTTAATAGTCTTGTGAATGGTCTGGATGAGCTGCTGGCCCTCTAGGGAAACACCAGCACTGATTGCATAGGCCTGGCTCAGCTTCTCCTTCTCTGTCCACACTTTGCTGGCAAGCTTCCTAACATTGAGTGAAGCTAGAGGAGAAGGGGTTTCTGTTTGGTCATTAATTATTTCCACTTCTAAAACATAC
>NW_022111371.1:3673207-3685241 GCF_000313985.2 Echinops telfairi
TTCATGATGGTATGCTGCATTCATGTCTTGGCACACTGGGTTGAAGTCTGGTCCCTCTCTCTCTATCCTTACACAGTTACCTCTTGATCTGTGTACAGGTTATGTGTGCACACAATTAAGTGCTCTGTTATACTCATTCTTCTCAAGACCACCCATAGTTTATTATTGTCCACATGTCACAAATAGCTGGTGCATAATCTATGTGAACTCTTGGCATCCAGTCTTCTGATCTGAGCCTCTTTCATAAGCTACTATTAGATGCTGGGCATTTCTGTCCCTAGTGCTTTTAGAATAACAAGTCTCCCTCAGCTAATATAATCCACATCTCTAAGAATAACTAACTCTAAGAACACTGGAATCCAGGGGGCATAGGGTGAAAGTCACAGAAAGTCAGCTAGTCGTACTATTAATAAAAGTAATGGGAAATGGTTCCTTAGCTTACAAACTCATGTGCCTCCAACAGTTTCCTTTTCTCCCTCACTTTATTAGCATTTTTGCCAAATTAAGAGGCTCATCAACCATTGCTCTGTCACTGTGAGTGAAAGTGTGTGTATTAATATATAAATGTTCTTGTTCACATGTGTGCACTGTGTGTATATTCCAATCAGTGCCTTCAATAGAGACAAAGCCAGTTTTCAGACGAGCGAAAATTCACTTATTTGCGTTCTTCTGAGGATCACTGAAGTTCAAAGGTGAAGTAGCTTAGTCTGCATGGATAGTGGTAACTGTAAATATTGTGATCAGAAGTAAAGAAAACTTGTATACCTCTGACAGACCTACTCTCAATTGTTTGACGTATTTCAAATTATGATCATTTTTTGGAGACTGAGACCTAATACCTATGATCGTGTAGACAATTGGGGGAGGGGTCTAGAGTGAAACTGTTCCTCATAAAGCAGGGAACTATTGGTGTGTTCCTCTTCTTATTAGAGCTGAGTCTGTGCCATGTGGAGGGCTAAGCATGCTAGCTGGATGTTCTCAATCCTGAGGTTCATTTCTCATTCCAGATGCTGGAAGGTGCACTGCACTTTCCCAAGTGAGCAGAGAAAGGAGAGTTGACTTCGGTCAAATGTTCTGATGTTCTGTCTTTTACAGCTGCTGCCGCTAGTGTGCGACAGGGTTGTATCCTCTCACCCTACTATTCAATCTGATGTAGATGCAGCATTGCAGTCGTCTGAATATGAATTATGACTCAATGTGAAGATCAAAATCCTCACAACTGGAGCAGCATCATAAAAAATGGAGATAAGGTTGACGTTGTCAAGGATTTTCTCTTGCTTAGATCCACAATCAATGCTCATGGAAGCAGCAGTCAAGAGAACCAAAGGTGTGTTGCGATAGGTAAATCTGCAGCAGAAGACCTCTCAGAGAATTCAAAAGCAAGAATGTTGCTTTGAGAGCTAAGGGGTGACTGATCTAAGCCCTGGTACTTTCCATTACTTTATATGTATGTAAAAGTTGGACACTGAATAAGGAAGACCAAAGGGAAAAAATACATTTGAATTGTGCTGGTGGAGAATACTGAAAGTACCATGGACTGCTAAACGGACAAACAAATCAGTCTAGAAAGAAGTAAGGCCAGAGAACTTGTGGTAGTTATATGATCATTTATCAATTTGAGAGGATTAAGAGTGAAGGGGTGGAGTCTAGCCTCTATCAGGTCATAGCCAATGAGGCTTCTGCATGGTCATGGGCTTCTCCTGAGGATTCTGGGAACTGTTTCAATCCTCGCTGGAGGCGGGAGACACACTCTCTCTCTGCTCAGTCCCTGCAAGGGACAAGCCACATGGAGACAGGCTGATGGCAGCCAGACCCTTGGAATTAGAGAAGCCATATGGAGACCCCTGCCAGCACTGAGGTGCTTACACCACCACTGGATCCACAAGATTTTCCACCCACTGGTCTGTAATCATCCTGCATTTGGCATCATTACATGTGTTTTGTGAGTCTGAAGAGGACGTAATAGGTTGATATCAGACATATGGGCTAATATCAGACTTATGGACTTGATCTGGACAGGGCTGGGATGTTTTCTCAATATTCAATTGCTCTTGTATATAAACCTCTTTCATATACACATATGAGTGTCTATGAATTTGTTTCTCTAGTCCACCCAGACTAACATAGTGCTCCTTGGAAGCAAGGATGGAAAGGCTTCATAGGACATCCTTTGGACATGTTAGTGAGTAACTAGAGAAGGATGATGAAAGTGGAGGGGTCCTCAGTGAGATGGATTCACAGCATCTCACAGGTTGGTAATGAGCTTTCCTTCTATCTTGCTGCTATGTTCTTCTTATAAACTCATTTCTTGGATTAATTCTCCACATATAATTTGAATTAAGTGTGGTGAAAGGATGTAACTCTGAGACATGCTTTTCCTGACTTTAAGCCAGATAGGATCCTCTTATTTTGTTTAAATCATTGCCTCTTGGCCTATGCAGAGACTCCATGTGAGCACAAAGAAGTCCTCAAGAATGACCATTTTCCCAATATTTTCCATTAATTTCTATTATCCATGTATTTGACTGTGTGGACATGTCATCAAGAAGGACCAATCCTTAGAGGTAATAAAACAGGCAAGTACCTGGTAAGTATTCTGTGCTTTGAGTCGATTCCTTAGCTGTCAGCAATGATATCCCTCATTCCACTTCCTCTTCCTCTGAAGTGATATGAATTTCTAATTGTTCCCTGTTGATGTATTAGTGCCTCACCTTCTACTTATGCCTTATGACTATCTCACTGTCTTCTTCCTCCTCCTTGACGGTAGTCAGCTCAAATTGTTTCTGCTCAAGGGCTCATTTGTCTGCCCTTTTCCTGGTTTAGATCGTCTCTTTCTGTGTTTGTTTAACAAAATTGAGTTGGTTAAAAAGGATTCCAAAGTCCAGGCAAAGCCCAACATGGAGATATTGGCTCAATGCGTCTGAAGTTGAGTTCTCAGAATATCTGAATGTCAACCAAGATTAAGACCATTGGCTTATTTACCCAGCTAAGAAGTACAATGCTGCTTAGAGGTGTTTGAAGAGAAGCTGGGAGATATAATTAAGAGTGACTTGCAATTTTGAGCAAGTAACACTACATTACATTTCATGTCCTGAATTACTTCCTTCCTGCTTCTCTCTGTGGGTCCTGCTTGAAGTCAACTCGCTCTGACATTCTGTGGCCCCTCTGTTTCACTATCTTTCATTTGATACCCCTTATCTGCCTTAAACTACAAACATGTTTTATTAAATCACTTGTTTCAATGTGTCTTTGATTTAGATCATTCTTTTTACCTCCAGACAGGGAGAAACCAATAGTTTCACCTTGGATGGATTTTTCACAAGCTCTGAGGCCCCCGTTTCTACTCAGCAGAGTACAATAGAGAACATTGTCTTTGTGAATTATGTTTTGCCAATTGACTTTGGTGCCCCCTAAGATTATGGTCCTGAACTCAAGGCCTAATCATTCCCTCAAGGCCTACGGTTCATATCTAAGAAGTTTTTAATAGCTTTGTTCCCTTGTGTGCTCCACCCCATGTGTGGACATATGATAGCAAAGGTAAGCATCTATGTGCAACGACCTTTTGTCAATCTTTGCCATGGGTATACTTTTACCCTTCTTCCAACATTGATCCAGGCCGAGTGAATATGTGTCAAGCATTTCCTTAGGTGAAGAAGGAGTCTTGGATGGAGTAAATGGTCAGATTACTGAAAACCTAAACATGGGAGGTTTGAGTTCACTTAGCTTCCTTGGGATAAAGCTCTTGCAATCTTTCACAACCTTCTATGTAAGGCAATTAAAACAAGTGGATTTCTCCATTGTTGCAAGTTGGTCCTGGGAACTACTAGTTGCAAATTCTACCTTCTGCAGGATGAATTTTAGCTGTGTTTATTTAAAATTCAAATGAGATATCTATGGCATGTGAAGAGGTATCCCCCATAACCAGAATTATGCTAGGCAGAGAGGAGTTTTCATAGTTTGCATTTTTCCCTAGGCGAGCATCTAGCAACTTGCTCTGAGTTAGTGCACCCAGTGGTGTCGCCTGGGAAGGGTCTCTCTGGTCACAGTGAATTTTTTCTTAAAAGCAGTTTCATTCAAACCTCATTTTTTCGTGATGGCAGATTTATGAGAACAGCATGTGGCTGTGGAATTTTGTGTCCAGTTTGGGAAACATGACACAGAAACTGTTGTGATGTTGAACGTAGTTTACAAGGACAGCACCATGGGAAAAACTCAACTATAAGAATGTTTTTGTCATTTCCATAAAGGTGAAATGTTGATTGATGACAAACCTTATCCTAGACATCTGTCAACTTCCCAAATGAGCGAAAATGTCAACTCCTAGGGCATTTGGATTTTGTTCCACCAGGTCAGACTATTAATCAAGCTTTCTAGTTAGAGATTCTGAAAAAAAAACGTATAACAGTGTGCGACAAATAAAGGCCTGATTTGTGGCAGATGGGGTACTGGTTTTGCCACCACTCTATGCACCTGCTCATGCAACCATTTCAGTGTGCCAGTTTTGGGCAAAAAAACAGCATGCCTATCTCACCCCACACACCTGATCTCACTCACTGAGGCTTCTTCTTGTTTCCTCGAATGCAAAGGGATATGAAAGAAGAGCAATTTGATGACATAGAAGCGGCGAAGGAAAAAATGAGGAAGGTGCTGTCAGCCATCCAAATGAATGAGTTTAAAAACTGTTTCCAAGAATGTAATTGCAAATTTGACAAATGTAGTAAGTATAATGGAACATACATTGAAGGTGATAAGGTTGTTTCATAAAATAATTTAAATACATAGCTTTGAAAACACATGTTGCGGTACCCCCTCATATATATTTATAGATACATGCAAAGATTCACACAGTGCTGTTTTGTTGTGCTTTTAAAGAGAAGTGGCATGCCAGAAGAGAGTGCCCACTCACTGGAGTATTCAGGACCTACTGGGTTTGAGCGGCACCTGAATCATTTCATCAGTAACTCTTCACTCTCCCCGTGTGGAATGACAGTCAGGCCAGGGCTGGCATGGCCTGTGCCTGCCATTCTGCAGAGAACCATATGGAAATATGCTTTAGCCATAGAATTGCTTTTGTAAGGGCTTTCCAGTCCATCCTGGCTCCTAGTGACCCTCTCAACAACCGAAGAAAACACAAGCTGGTCTTGTGCCTTCTTCACAGGCATTGCTATGGTTTAGCCTATTGCTGTAGCCACTTTGTCAATATACAATTGCATTAGAGTTTTATTACCCTGTAAGGGAGTGCTTGGCAATAATGCTATGACCCTGGGCTTTGGGAAAATTAGTTGTTAGAGCAGAAAACCGACTGTCAATTGCTCCACCAGTGACAACCACATGGGCTTCCCAGGGTAGTTTTGGATGACTATAAGTGTGTCCTGTATAGATGTTTGTGGCTCTTTACTGCACATTCACAGAGAGGGAGCTAAGATAACCTTGCACTGACCCCTACCCCAGCATGCTCTGCATCCCACACTATCAATGAGATGTGCTCCTTCAGAGATGTTACTACAAGGTCCAATGTCCTCCCATTTGCCAGAGTTTGCTAGTAGCAGGTCATCGTTGAAGGTCTAGTTCTTATAAAGCCCTTGTTTTTAACATCCATCCACCGTTTGTTTCCCTGCTTCAGTCCTGACTCGTGTGTGTGTGTGTGTATGTGTGTGTGTGTGTGTGTGTGTGTGTGTCTACCTTGTGGCAAGAACAAGTTCCTCAAGTTGCCTGAAACCCCACTTTCACCCCTCCCCAGCCAGGCCTGTGTGAACACGGCTGTGAGAATATGCTTGCTGTGGTTGACGACCATGAACTGATGGATTATAGTTTACAAGAAGTGTTCATCGGTGGTTTTCCTGATCTGAGTCAGAGGATCATTGTGGAGCATCTACCCTCTTCCTCGTGAAATGACCCCAAAGGAAGCCCCAAGTCTATGAGACAAATAAAGAGTCTTGGAGAAAGAGGCAGAAGACGATGGTTTAATTTGATATCCCCAGTGATGATTCCTCCCCACCAGGCCCTTGCGTGTGGTACTTGGAGGGACAGAAGGAAAGTATCAGTCTGAGTTCTGACTGAGAACAAGTGCTGGGTTTGCACGTGCTTTCTCAAAGTCATGTACGCACACCAACTTTTGAGCTTGAGGTTTCCTTGTCTTTGGTCTAGAGTTAAGTTATGTTATAAATAAAATGTGCTCACAACCATAATGCCACCAATACATGAACGGATTAACCAGCAATGATATACAAGGGAATAGCAAATTATTCACGTAGAATCGAATTGAAAGATAAATTATTACCCATGCAGAAAAACTGACAACATGGATTGGACCTGTCCACAACATAGAAAATAAACTGGATTTTCAGGGGAAAAATTAAAAATTAAATATGGAATACAGTCTTCCATCCACAAAACAAAGTATTATGGATAAAGAAGTTTCAAAGGGGCAAGTCCATACCAGTAAACCTGAAGTGAATGAATTGGAGCTCCCTGTGAGGTCTCAGATACATCTCTGCAAATCTGAAGCAAGACACCTGGTTGCAGGTGTGGGATCACTGATCAATAGAATCAGCACTGTATCGGAGAGCTACCACAGAGCAGGGAAGGACATGAGCAAACTGGGAGATGTTGACAGCCCTGCACTTCTCTCTCTCACCTCTTCTAAATCTAGATAACTTTCATAGCAAACCAGTTGCCCCCTCACTTTTGCCTTCTAAACCTGGTGTAGATTCATCCTGAACTATTGTTAATCCAGATCTACATCCAGAGCAACCAAGCGGAAAATGCTGCTTATAGCTTCTGTCAAGTCAGCTCTGCATCCCGGGAGCCTTATGCATAACAGAACAAAATACTGTCCAGTCTTGCGCTAAATTCCTGATCATTAGTGTGTCTGAGCCTATTGTCTCGACTATTCTGTCAATCTATCTCATTCAGAGTTGCTTCATTTTTACTGACACTTTACCAACTATCATGTCATTTTCTAGGGGTTGGTCTTACCTCATGACATTTCCAAAGCAAGATAGGTCTCATCACTCTCATTTCTAGGAAACCTCCCAATTGCAGTTCTCCTAAATTGATGGCAGATCCTAGAGGCTCAGTTGTTGTTGTTGTTGTTGTTGTTGTTAGGTGCCATTGAGTTAGTTCCAACCAACAATGACATTACGCACAACAAGCGAAGCACTGCTCCGTTCGGCTCTGTGCACAGCCTATTGTGGCAGCCTTGGGGGTCAATCCATGTCTTTGAGGGCCTTCTTATGTTTTTGACGCCCCTTGTTTTTATCAGACATGATGTCCTCCAGGGACTGGTCTTTTCTGACAACATGTCCAAAGTGTGTAAGACAAACCCTTGCCACCCTTGCCTCTGAGGAGCACCCTGGCCTCACTTCTTCCAACACAGATCTGTTTATCGTTTGTAAAATGAGGATATTTTAGTAGAGAACATGTTCATTCATTTGTTCATCAAACAAGCATATATGTTTGCCTATTGTGAGCTAGGTACAAAGGGAAGGGCTGAGGACACAACCATGACAAAATAAAATATGATCTTCAAGATGTGCACGATCCAGTCAAGATAGAGTCCTAGAAGTAGAAAAATTCTGTGAGAACTAAAACGTTTGAGTGTGTGCTGTCGCATAACTGAAATACTGAAGATCTTTCCACAATGATCATGAAATTAGCACAAGACAGGACAATATCTTGTTCTATGTTGCAGACATTTCCTGTGATTTGGAGATGATTTGACAGAAACTAGAAGTAGGTTTTTCAATTTAGTTATTTCTCATGCAGTTTTGGGTTAATCGCTCAAGTTGAATCTGTACCAGAAACTGGGGGATCATCTGTTTTGTTGTGAAAGTTAGCAGTGTTTAGAGGAGGTGAGAGACGGATAAGGGGCTCTCAAAATCTCTCAGATTGCCCATGTCCTTCCCTGCGGTGGGTCCTTCCCAGCTCTGCTTTCCAATGCTTATCCTGCTGACCAGGGATTCCACTTTATTTATTTATTTTCTACTCTTATTTGGGGGAAATTTTACAAAGCAAATTACTTTTCCAACCAACAATGTATGCACATATTGTTTCTTGACGTTGGTTAAAATAGCTTCAATATAATGACGCTCTTCGCACTTTCCCCTTGAGATCACTCTTTCCATTGGTTCTTTGTCACTCCCCCTTCCCTCATTCTGGGCTTTGTGTCAGTCCGAGAACTGGACTTTTGGTCTTCTGTGGTTAGTTGTATTGAGAAATGCATCCATCCTTGGTCTCATTATCCTCTTCCTGTGCCTATCTGTTTAGCTAAAAGTTGATCCACAGGGGTGAATGCAGTTCCAGATTGGAAGGGCCTCTAAGGTTCTAATTTTGGGGATTCCATGAGTCTCTATCAGACCAATAAGTCTTTCCTGTTTTATGCATTTTAAATTGTGACATATATAATTTTCATGACCACTTTTCATTCCAACGTTTTTGGAAGCTGCAAATCGTTGCAGCTATTTATTGTTGTTCTTTTTGGTAGGCAGCATCCAGTCAATTCTGACTCAGTGACCCTATGTATAACAGAGGAAAACACTGCACGACCATGCACCATCCTCATAATTGTCATGTTTGAGTCTATTGCTGCTGCAATTGGGCCAATCCTTCTCTATAAGGATAGCCCTCCTCTTTTTAAATGCTACTTACTTCGAATTCACCTTGAGCTATCTGCCAATGTACTGCTGCAACGATTGTTCAAAGCTATTGAGTAAACTTTCACTTGTATGTGATATTAAGGATACTGCCTTGTAATTTCCACATGCTGTTGGGTCACCCTGTTGTGAAATGAGCATAGATATCAATCCCTTCCAGTGGGTTCATCTTTTTGGCATAGGTAAATGAGTGCTTCCAGTTTTGTATCAGCTTGCTAACGCATTGTTGATAAGGATATTGATCTTATTTTCTCCCTTTCATTTTGAAGACCCGATTTTCCTAGATTCATATTTGTACATTGCAAGTTATGATTTCTAATAGATGTTTACAGCTGTTTTTCTCACTTTGTATTGTATTAGATCAACAAATAAAGGTTCTTAAACCTTTACTTATCACTATGATTGACTCTACTTCGAGAAAGTAGCTCTTCCTCGGTCATCTTTGAGTGCTTCTGACCTGAGGAGCTCATACCCCGGCATTAGTTCTGACAGTATTCTATTGCTGCTCATGAGGTCTTCAGTACCTGACAATGTTCTACTGCTATTCAATAGGCTGTAAGACTCAGTGGTACCAAAGGAAGAAGTTCAAGGTGATCTAAAAGCATTAGTCAAAAGCAAGGCCTCCCAAATTAATGGAATCCAGATAGAAAAGTTTCAACAAGCAAGCACTGGAAGTATTCACTCATTTATGCCAGGAAATTTGAAAGACAGCTACTTGGTCAACTGACTTTAAGACAACCATATTTGCCCCTATTCCAATACAAAAGTGACCAAACAGAATGCTAAAATTATAGAACACTATCCTTTATATCACATGAAAGTAAAATGTTCCTGGATATCATCCAAAACTTCTTGCAGCAATACACTGACAGGGAGCTGCTCAGGCTGGTTTCAGAACAGGATGTGGAATGAGGGATATTGTTGCTTATGTCAGACAAATCTCCACTGAAAGCAGAGAACACCAAGAAGACATTTATTTGTGTCATATTGACACAAGGTATTTGCAAAGGCATTTGACCATGTGTATCATAACAAATTATGGATCTCCTTGACAAGAATGGGAATGCCAGTGCTCATGCAGAACCTGTATATGGATCAAGAGGTAGTCGTGTAAACAGAACAAGAGAATTCTACGTAGTTTTAGATCAGAAAAGGTGTGCGAAAGGGTTGTATCTTCCCATCATGCTTATTCAATCTATGTGCTGAGCAAATAATCAGAGAAATGGAATTATCTGAAGAAGAATGCAGCATCAAAACCGGAGGAAGGCTTATTAATAACCTGTGATATGTAGATGACACGTGCTTGCTTGCGGAACGTGAGAAGGACTTGAAGCATGTGCTGATGAACATCAAGGATTGCAGCCTTCCATATGGATTACAACTCAACGTAAAGAAAACCGAAATCTTCACAAATCCAAACAGGGAAGATCATACTGAAGGATGTTATCTTGCTTGGAGCCACAATCAATGATCATTAGAACAGCCGTCAAGAGATGAAAGGGTGCATTGTATTGGGAAAATATGTTGCATAAATCTTTGGAAAATATTGAGAAGCAAGGATGTTACGTTGAAACTTAAGATGCACTCGACTGAGCCCTAATATGCATGTGAAAGTTGGCATTGGACAATGAAGACAAAAGAATAATTGATGCATTTGAATTAAGGTATGGGTGAAGAATATTGAAAGTATCGTTAACTACCAAAGAAGAAACGTGGGTTCATGGATAAGAGAGGTGCATCCAAAATGCTCCTGAAAGGTAAGCCTAAGGAGACCTCGTCTTTTGTATGTGGGACATGTTGTTGGGAGAGAGCAGTCCCTGGAGGAAGACATTATGCTTACCAACATAAATAGGCAGCATAAAAGCGGAAGACCCTTGATGGATTGGCACAGTGGCTGCAACAAGGGGCTCAAACACATGATCAATTGTGAGGTGAGTGCCAAGAGCAGACAGTGTTTAGTTCTGTTGTACACAAGGTTGCTATGAGCCAGAACCAATACGCTAGCACCTTAGAACAATAATTCCTCGGAAGTGGAGAGCTTATTCCTTCTTTGTAGTCTGTTCTTTGCCTGGAAGCTCTATGCAAACCTGTTCATCTTGGATGACCCTGCTGATATTTTAAATATCGGATCCATAGCTCCAGAATCACAGAATATACACAAACCACCAGAGTATGACCAGCGGGCAGACAAGTGGTGTCAGCATCTTTTTAAACTACTCAAAATGGACAGAAATCAGAAAGAGGAACATTTTCCTACATGATACAGAAAGTTTGGGGAAAATGTCTCCAAATCAAAATACACAGTCCATTCTGGTCCTGCAGATGCCGTGCTCCTCCGGTGCACATGCCGTGTTCTTTCACCTTCAGTGCCTCAAATGCCTGCATGCCTGGAAGTAGGATGTGCTTCGCTTCCACCAGTTAAGTAGTGACCAGCACAGGGCTAGTGTTGTGTGCTAAACAATCCTAACACTGGCCCACAAGTGACATGATGAACTAAAAATGTGCTCATATATCCTTCAGAGTCCTTCACCGTCCCTGTCTGTTCAGCCTCGTGTGCTAATGACTTGTGAGTCATCAAGTTCTACAGACATGGAAAGATTCGTCTTTGTCTCCCTTCCCTTGGGTTGCTATTAAAGTATACTATCAACTGGATGCCTTTTAAAGTCCCAGTCAGGGACTGGCCAATATGTTTCTTCTGAGGAATCTGAGAGATGAATTGTTTCGTGACTCTCTAAGAGAAGCTGGTTCCCACACTCATGAGAGTTCTTTCACTTGCCGCTATATCTGCCGGCATCATCATATCACACTGCTTCCTCTGTCTCTGTCTGTCTCTTTATCAGTTCCTTCATATGACGCTGCTCAGATGAATACTGAAGACTATTGAAGACATCTTGAAGGGACCTGGGCTACCAAAGGAAGAAATACATCTGTCCTGCAATAAGTGCAACCAGAATGCTCCCTAGAGGCAAGCCTGGGAAGAGCTGGTCTCCCATACTTAGGACATGTTGCCCGGAAATGTTGACCAGTCCCTAGAGAAGGCCATCATGCTTGGTAAAGTAGAGGGTCAGTGACAAAGAGGAAGCCCCTAAACAGGACTGACTGACCCAGTGACTGTAACAGTGGGCTCAAACATAATTACAAACCTGTTACACATTGGGTTCCTATGAGTCAGAACTTACTTCATGGTACCTAACGGCAACAGCAACTCAGATGAGACTAGGACCCGGGTTTGCTCTCTGTGACCTCATGTTTACTTAATAACAGTTCCAATAATCATATTCCCAAGCAGGGTCATACACACAGGGTTGGGAGTTAGGACTTTAATCCATGGGGGGTGGCGGGGCATGTCAATCTACAACAGCCACTTTCCAAATAGAGCA
>NW_022111371.1:3686404-3689221 GCF_000313985.2 Echinops telfairi
TTCCCTTTTCTCTTCTCTGCTCTGTCCATAAACAGGCCTCTCTCTGCTCTTCAGCCTCTTGCCCTGACCTCTGCTCTGCCTTGGCATTGTTACAAAATGATTTTAGTAGTGTCAATACATGCCCTCAAGCACCCCACTTTTCTTTGGGAATAAATCCATTGTATGGAAATGAATTCACACTATGGGAATAAATGGAAACTATGCATACAGAGGCTTCCTGCAATCACAATGTGTGAATATAAATCATCATCTCATCTAGGCTGTGTCTTGAGGGCTCACCTAATCCAACGGAGCAGGATTTAGAAAACCCAAGGAACCTTCATTGTGCCAAGTGGAAAACCCGAGCACAAGGCAAGGCGTTTAGAGTATCCCAGTCGGCAATCCAGATGGGAGTGGGGAGCTGAAGGGTTTTACAATCCAGCAGGTTACAAAGGTAAACTTTAAGACAGCTGCTGGAGCTGAATTGAGGGGGTGGGGTGAGGGGAGCAGACAGAGAAGCGAGTATATACAGGGTTATGAGCATAAGCAGTAACATCAGAGGGTACAATTAAATCCCAGCCATAATCCCCAAACAATGCCTTAGAATTGCGGGGAAATAAAAATAAACTGAATTTCTGATACTCAGGTAAGCAGTTTTTACTACCATTTACCAGCAAATCAAGTCTAACTCAGGATGACCACTGTGAGTCAGAGTAAAATGACTCCACGTGGTTTTAATGGCTGATGTTGTAGAAGATGTTTGCAAGGTCTTTCTTCCAATATGCCTCTGGGTGGACTTCAACCTTCAAACTTCTTTTAGGAGCTGTGTGCAAAAATGATATCCACTATCCTGGAACTCTAAATAGAGTCGTGTGGTTGTTGTTATGAGACGCCACAGGGTCCATTTCAACTCACAGGGTAACCCACGCACAATAGAACAAAAGACGTCCCACTTCTGTGCCATCCTCACAATTTCGGTTATGTTTGAGAAAAGTATTGCAGTCCCTGTTTCAATCCATCTCTTTGAAGGTCTTCTTCTTGTTCTCTGCCCCTCCGTTACAAAATGTGGTTTGCTTTTCCCAGGGATGGTCTCTCCTGATTACATGTCTAAAGTCCTGAAACTAAGTCTCATCGTCCTCCCTCCTAAGGCTCTTTCTGACTACACTTCTTCCAAGACAGAAGTGATCGTTCTTCTAGCAGTCCGGTCTTCTTTCAGAATTCTTCTGCAACACCTTCATTAAAATACAGCAATGCTTGGGGACTCTTGAACATTCATTGACTGCATTTTGAATGTATCTGAGGCTACTGAAAACAATACTGCTTACATCAAGGACACCTTAGTCTTCAAGATAACACGTTTGATCTGTAAAATATGAATAATTCAGGTACCATGATATGGAATTAGACTACATTGGGCCCAAACACCTCTCTCAACAGGGCTTTACAAAATTAGTTCCAAGGGCTAAGCAATGACAATATTAACTGAAGATCATCATGCCCTAGGGGGATGATCGATAAGACGCTGTACCATAAATTAACAAGGAGGTTTTGAAAGGAAGCCAAAGGCAGATAAAGAAAACAATAACAATCAAACAAACAAAAACATAGATCCAAGAATGGGTTTGGGGCTGGCACCAATTCCTAGCTCCAACTTAAGAACAATTAGTTCGTACATCATGGCCTTGCTTGATACTCTCCCTCAGGAAGGGGACTCAGAAGATATGGCTGTTATAGCAAAAGGTGGCCAAAAAAATTTGATGGTTGCCTGCTATCAGAAAGACTAGCATCTAGGTTCTTAAAGGCTTGTCTGTCATCTCCAAATAAGCAGGCATCTAAGTGAAATGTCCACTAAATCCACATGGAAGAAGCACACCATCAAAAGGCGTCAAAGATTTGTAATTCATAATATCTGAAATAGTATCAGAAATTAAATTGTGAGGAGCCAGTTTGCAGAGGCCATGGATGACAGTGACAGCCCAAGATACATTTGTTGTACCTACATAGGAACTAAGCCTCTGGTGATCTCCCTGTCTCCATCATTGAGGGATGGGAGGAAAGTGGCTACTAAACAGAGTGCACTGGAGGGAGGGATGAGTGTAGAAAATCAAAGGGATAAACCTGATTTGAACAGTTAAAACTTTGTTAATTAATTCCCCATCTGATATAACATTGGACCTGACCTGGTTTTCAACATTTTCTATATTTTTGTTTTGTTTTGTTTTATCACACTAGTGTTTATTTCAGAGGTGCTATGTCATTGGGGTTCACGCTCTTGAAGTTGTGTAATATGCTTTTCATTTTGGGGTATATGAAACCCAGGATTCATGAACGAACCTATAATGACAACAAGTAGAATGGGTTTTGTGGCAGGGGGTGAGGGACGGTGGTGGGTGGGAGTGGTAAGAGGGAGATGATGTCAAGGAGTCCAGGAAGGAAAAGAATGTGTGGAAACTGTGGTAGCAATTATACAATGCTACTTGATGTGATTGAACTGTGGAATGAAATGATATATGTATTAATCCCAATTAATAATAGATTAAAAATAAGTATACATTTCAAAAAAAGTCTTATGCAACAGATTTGCCCAAAGCTATATGATCTTTGATTTATTGATTGCTGCTTCCATGAACATTGATTGTGGACCAAAAAATGAATCCTTGGTGATTTCAATCATTTCTCTGTTTATGATATTGTCTGTTGGTACAGCTGCAAGGCTTGGGGTTTTCTTTCCATTGAGTTGCAATCCATACAGAAGGCTGCAGTCTGATTTTCATCAAGCAATACTTCAAGTCCTTCTTGCTTTCAGCAAGCAAAATACGTGCCATCTGCATATTGCAG
>NW_022111371.1:3690307-3697049 GCF_000313985.2 Echinops telfairi
GTCAATGTATCAATCTGTTCTTGAGATGTTCTCCAAATTTATATGAGGCATACTCAAGGTTGTATTTTGACTCTTGTGGCCCCTAAATTGCTCAAATTCAAGATCAGGTTGAAGTTGAATGAAATTATCATATGAGTGATTAAAAATAACATGGCTTGGGTCAGGCATACTTGGGCCTTTAAAGGGCCACTTGGTGCTTGAACACGTTAAAGAAGTTTTACAGCAGATACCCCCAGTGAAATGTGTTATTGTTGTTGTTTTAGGAGCTGTTGAGTCAATTCCACCTGTATCAATCGTCTCCATGTACAACAGAGCAAAACTCCACCCACTCCCGCACCGTCCACACAATCACTCTTATGGTTGAGCCCACTGCGGAAGCCACTGTGTCAGTCCATCTTGTCAGGGGCATTCCTCTTTTGGCTGCCCCTCTATGTTACCAATCGTGAAGTCATTTTCCAGGGAGCGGTCTCCCCTGATAACAAGACCAGGAGGAGTGAGCCACGTGTTTTAACCGCTCTGTCCAGGAGTAGTCATTTGGAGTCCAACTAAATGGAGATGCTTGACAGTTCCAACCTTTTCTTTCCCGTTTCTTATCATTTTTTCCATCACAGTGAGCATTTTTGTTTTCTTTACAATTAGTTCTAATCCATTCTGAAGGCTGCAATCTTTGATCTTCCAGTTAAGACTCAAGCTACTGTATTTTGGATATTAAGTGAAAATGTAACCTTATTTTTGTGTCTCATGTATGGTGATAAAGGGTGTTTGAGTTCTATAACAAATGACAGATATCATTAATTTTTCATTCACAGAATCTGAATAACAGAGCCGTAAAAGGAAAAGACAGAGATAGGTCGATATAAAAATAGCAATTCTGAGTGCTATCAGCTAGATAAGATGCTATGGTAGTGGTGGCTAACTGCTTAGCTGTGAACTGAAAATCCTGTGGTTTGAAACCACTAGTCAATTCACGGGAAAAAGATGTGGCAATTTACCTACATAAAGATATTTGCAAACTAGAGATAAAAAATAGTACCTACCTTTTAAGGTTATTGTAAGTATTAATTGAGACCTGTAACTTGCTTTAAGTGGTTGCCTGGCACATAATAGGGTTCCATGACAGACATCAGTCATGGTTTTGTTAGCCTCAGTGTTCTTGTGTGCGAAGTGGGGATGATTTGTGAAATACCAAGCTGCTTGGGAAGAAGAGCAGCCAGAGAGCTTCTTAGAGGCAAGGATGGTGAGACTTTGTCTCACATATTTTGGACATGTTGTCAGGAGAGATCAGTCCCATCCTGGGAGAAGGGCATCATGTTCCATAAAGTAGAGGGGCAACGAAGGAGGGGAATGTCCTCAAGGACATGGACTGACAGCATGGCTGCCACAACCAGTTCAAGAATAGGAACTCATTTTGGAAATGCACATGGCAATATATGTACAAATATGCTTGATATAACTGATATACGGAATGTCAGAAGAACTGTAAGGGGCCCTAATAAAATGATTTTTTTTAAAAGAAAGAATAGGAACCATTGTGAGGATGGCACAGGACCAGGCAGTGTCTGGTTCCGTTGTGAATTGGGTTGCACCATACTTGATGGCACTTAACAATCTTTTCCAGACGTTTCCTGTGAAGCTCAAATAAAGTGCTGCAAAAAGGTTATATAAACTGGGTGGAGGGGGAGAATTACAGTCTAGAAAACCCCTTATGAGACTATTCGACTCTGCCCTTTGGAGCACTATGACTCATGGGGTAGGTTTGGTTTTATGAGCAAGATGAAGCACACTGACGGATTAGTGATTCAACACTCTGATGCTAACAGAAAGGTGGTCAGTTTGAACCCACCAATTGCCTCACAGGAGAAATATATGTCGGTAAGCTTCCATAAAGACTGGGAACCTTAGAATGTCCTGGGGGAGTTATCCTCTGTCCTCTAAGCTTGCTGTGTGTCAGAATTGACACAATGGCAGTGAGAGAGAGAAAGAAGAGTGTGGTTTGTGTCCACCGGTAACCCCCACTCTAGAGCGTGCATTTCATTGAATCCACTAACAACCACAAGGAAGGCATCACGATGCAGACGTTACTGAAATGGAAAGTAAAGCTCAGCGGTACCAGTCAAGCTCTCAGAGGAAGCATGTCGCAAACTTCACAGCTTCTAATGGTTGTAAGAGACGAGTTTCCAGCATTAAGATTCCTCTTCAAACTACAGGAAAATAACCACAGAGAGCCTCCTTGGTTTGGGCCATTACCAAGCGCCATAGGCTTTTAGGAGCCTACTATTATTTCTCAACATCATTTTCACAAGTGTGTTAGTCTAGGTACTTTAGAGAAACAAATCCACAGAAACTCATGCATAACAGAGAGTTTTATATAAAGGTTAAGTGCGCATCAAGAAAACATCCCAACCCAGTGCTGCCCAAGCTCACAAGTCCAGCATTAACCCATTAACCCATATGTCCAACACCAATCCACAAAGTCCTCCTCCATCTCACAAAACACACACATTGATGCAGACTGCAGGAGGAAAGCTGAATCAGTGACCGTGTAAGCATCTCAGGACTGCCAGGGGACTCCACGTGGCTGCTCCAGCTGCCAGGGTTGCATCAAGGTAAGTCCATGTGGCTTCTCCTCAGGGATGTCTTGCAGGAAATGAGCCTTGCCAGCTGAAGCAGGGAACTGGCTAAGGCAGCTGCACCCTGGTCCAGCCATCAAAAAGCAAGACACCCGAGAACTAGAAAGGTGAGGCTCACCAAGCCATTTATTTCTCCGCCTTTCAATTAACCCCACATGTGTTTATCGTCCAGGTTGGCACAATAAACTTTAACTATATCAATAAGTATTGTCAAATCTTATTTCCCATCTTCCAGATGACTCCAGTTATGGAAGATGGTCAGATTTAAGCATTTCAATAGCTAATGGAGTAGTTGATTGGTGAGAGAATCAAATTAAAACATGATTTCAGGGAAGATTCTCTTTGGCATACTTCAGAAATATTGTCATGTGATTTACATAGCTTATCTCATCCAGTATTCACGACAATCTTGGAAGAATGTGACTTTCTACCCACATTTTGAAAGTGGAGAAAGAGACTTAGATAATTTATTTATTTTCCATGTGACACAGTTAAGTCACAGAATCTGTTATTAACTCTAATTCTGAACCCCCTTATCTACTAAAAGTGGCCAGAGATCAAATTGTAAAGGTAGTTCAATAAACTGCTCATTCCTTGATGGAAAGACTTTCTGGTTATTTGTTGACAGCTCATGCCTGGTGCTCAGAAAAAATGTCTGGTGCATAAAGGGTGATCAATACATTTTTTAAATAGATCAAATCATTCCTCAACAGACAGAAGCTCTCTATGGCCTGTTGACATTGTTCTGGAAATTCCTGGCTGCTTTGAGTTCTATTTCTAGATATAAGACCCCTAATGGGATGTTTATCACTAGTTTCTAAACCAAGCTTAGGTCTGCATGACCTAGAATATGGGCAATCTGCCTTTGAAAGTTAAAACCAGAACATCTTGCACTGATGAAATGATGTGTTTGCACAAATCCTTAACTTGTAAAAGTACCCTGCTCTTGGGTGGCTGGTATCAATTTTTATTGTAAAAAGTTTATGTAGGAAATAAATCTTTGCAATTGCTCCCCCCATCAAACCATATCCCCCACTTTTCTAGACAAATTCAGGAGGACTACTAAGCAAATTTTAGTGCAGATTCTCTGATAATGAACGATAAACATAATTGCTAGGGCTTTCTTTAATATAGCCCTACTTTGGTGATTTAATTTTATCACTTCAGTTTAAACCCATGTATATGTGTACAGTTGCACATGCACACACAGACAGAGATGTCCATAAACATACATACACAGCACTGCCCCAAGTCTTAGGAGGAAATAGAGCCCCCCAAAAGGATCCAGTGTATTATAATTTATTTCAGATCTAATGTCCTTCTCAAAGAAGAGAACAGGTATAAATGATTAACAATATACATAAGGGGGCTTCAAAAAGCTTCTGAGAATATTCTAATATTATTTTTTTAATTTTAGCTCATAACATTAATATAATTGACACATACAGTTCACACGTTTAAACATATTTAAAAGGGTTATGTAATCAATATTACAAGCAATTACAGATCAGTTTCTTCTTCCTGGTATTCATTATTGACTCCTCATTCCACAACACCCCTCGACTGGTATAACTCAAGAGACTATTAATGAAGATACCACCTCTATAGGTTTACCTAGTCTGGATTCCATATAGAGAAAAATATACAAAAGCAAGAAAACTACTTCTGCAATACCCACTTTTCCATGAGCTCTGCATGATGACAAGGCTATTCACATCCCTGGCTTACCTACCATTATCATTTAATTCTACTTTTTCTATAAACTTTTGAAGTGTCCATATATGTAAGAAAATCAGTCAACCATTGTAAGATAAGGTGTACGTAATTCCAGATTTAAACAAGGAAAGGTCAACTTTTCGAACTTTAAAGTCTCATGGGTATAGAATGAATACAACAGATTATATAAAACTAATGCAAACAGAAATGGGAAAATTGTGATCAAATGGAACTTGAGTTAGCTGAGTCCTCTACCAAGCAGGTGTTGCTGTGGCTCTGTATCATTAAATTGCTTCTGACTCAGAATAATCCTTTTTAAAAAGATAGAAAGAAAAGAAAAGAATTCCTCCAAGTCTTGTCCATCCTCACAACTATTATAATGTTTGAATCCATGTTTGTAGCCACTGGGTCAATCCACCTCGCTAAGGCCTTTCCTTCTTTTTCACTGACCTAGTTTCTTAAATGTGATTTCCTCTCCAAGGATTCGTTACTTCTAGTACCATGTCCCAAGTACATGAGATGAGGGTTCATGTTTCACATGAAGAAGCATTCTGACTCTACTCCCAAGACAAGTTTTTTTCACTTTTCTGGAAGCCCATGCTCCATACTTAATATTCTTTGATAAGCCTATCATTCAAAAGTATTCATTCCTATTTGGTCTTCCCAATTCAGTTACAACATATATCTGCATTTTTAATTATTGAACATACCATGTCTTGGCAAAGGTGACTCAAGGCAATGCTCAAACTATAGAATGATTTCATTGATCTAGCACCCAAGTGAAATTTTGCTTAAGATCATTCAACAATGGTCGCAGCAATATATTGACAGGGTACTGCCACAGTTCAGGCATGATTCAGAAGAGGATGTGGAACAAGGGTTATTGTTGCTTATGTCAGGTGAATCTTGGCTCAAAGCATGGAGTACCTAAAGATGTTTACTTTTGTGTTTCATTGACTATTCAAAGGCATTCAACTATGTGGATTATAATAAACTGTAGATAACCTGGAGAAGAATGGGGATTCCATTGTGCTCTTTTGGAACTTGCACATTGATAAAGAGACATTTGGATGAATAAAACAATGAAATCCTACGTGATTTACAATCACGAAAGCTAAAGGTGTGTGCATCAGGGTTGAGAAGTATCTTCTCACCATACTTGTTTAATCTGTTTGCTATAGGAGGTCATTAGAAAAGCTGGATGATATGAAGAAAAACGCGGTATCTGTATTGGATGAAGGCTTATTAGCAACCTGCAGTATGCAGATAACGCAACTTTGCTTGCTGAATGAGGAGGACTTAAAGCACTAGCTGATAAACATTAAGAAATGCCGTCGTCAGTGTGGATTACAACTCAATGAAAGGAAGACCAAAATCCTTACAACTTAACCAATAGATAACATCAAGATAAATGAAGAAAAGGTTGAAGTTGTCAAGGATTTTTTTCTTACTTGGATCCACAATCAATGCTCATGGAAGCAGCAGTCAAGAGATAAAAAGACAAATTGCATTAGGTGAATCTGATGCACAAGACTTCTTTAGAGTATTGAAGAACAACGATGCACTTCGAGGACCGGATCAAAGCCAAGGTGTTCCGCATTGCATCATATGCATGTGAAATTTGAACATTGAATAAGGAAGAATTGATGTATTTGAATTGTGATACTGAAGAAGAATATTGAAAGTACCATAGATTGCTAAAAGGACAAATAGATGGTCTTGGAAAAAGTACTGCTTTACTTAGTGCTCCTTAGAGGCCAACATGGCAAGACTTCATTGTACATACTTTGGATACAGTGTCAGGAGAGACCAGTCCTGGGAGAAGGACATCATGTTTGGTAAAATGGAGAGGCAGTGAAAAAGAGGAAGGCCCTTGACAAGATGAATTGAGACAGTGACTGCATCAATGGGCTAAAATTTAGATATGATTGTGAAGATGGAGCTGGACTGTGCAGTGTTTTGTTCTGTTTGCAGAGGGTCGCTAAGGGTCAGAGCCACCCAATGGAACCTAACAGGAACAACAATATGGGTTGCAGTGGGCATACTTTTTTCCTCAAAGTTACATCTTTGTTCTTTAACATTTTAAAGAGCTCTTTTATAGCAAGTTTGGCCAATGTTTCCATGGACGTAGATTGCAGATACTCGTCAAATGAAACGCTTGACAACTTCAATCTTGACAACTTCAATAACAGTGCTGTTTGCTTATTGGTTGACTTTTGTGGATTTCTGATTTTTGTTTACTTGCTTTTATTCTGAGATATAAACCATCTTGAAGGTTATCTGTGGTCTTTCAACATTCATATAAAAAAATCTTCAAATATTCCTCACTTACAGCATGTAAGGTTTTGTTATCTGTATATACAAATCTAATCTCAGGTTGCTCTGAATCTGTCATC
>NW_022111371.1:3697149-3704931 GCF_000313985.2 Echinops telfairi
TCATGTTTCACATGAAGAAGCATTCTGACTCTACTCCCAAGACAAGTTTTTTTCACTTTTCTGGAAGCCCATGCTCCATACTTAATATTCTTTGATAAGCCTATCATTCAAAAGTATTCATTCCTATTTGGTCTTCCCAATTCAGTTACAACATATATCTGCATTTTTAATTATTGAACATACCATGTCTTGGCAAAGGTGACTCAAGGCAATGCTCAAACTATAGAATGATTTCATTGATCTAGCACCCAAGTGAAATTTTGCTTAAGATCATTCAACAATGGTCGCAGCAATATATTGACAGGGTACTGCCACAGTTCAGGCATGATTCAGAAGAGGATGTGGAACAAGGGTTATTGTTGCTTATGTCAGGTGAATCTTGGCTCAAAGCATGGAGTACCTAAAGATGTTTACTTTTGTGTTTCATTGACTATTCAAAGGCATTCAACTATGTGGATTATAATAAACTGTAGATAACCTGGAGAAGAATGGGGATTCCATTGTGCTCTTTTGGAACTTGCACATTGATAAAGAGACATTTGGATGAATAAAACAATGAAATCCTACGTGATTTACAATCACGAAAGCTAAAGGTGTGTGCATCAGGGTTGAGAAGTATCTTCTCACCATACTTGTTTAATCTGTTTGCTATAGGAGGTCATTAGAAAAGCTGGATGATATGAAGAAAAACGCGGTATCTGTATTGGATGAAGGCTTATTAGCAACCTGCAGTATGCAGATAACGCAACTTTGCTTGCTGAATGAGGAGGACTTAAAGCACTAGCTGATAAACATTAAGAAATGCCGTCGTCAGTGTGGATTACAACTCAATGAAAGGAAGACCAAAATCCTTACAACTTAACCAATAGATAACATCAAGATAAATGAAGAAAAGGTTGAAGTTGTCAAGGATTTTTTTCTTACTTGGATCCACAATCAATGCTCATGGAAGCAGCAGTCAAGAGATAAAAAGACAAATTGCATTAGGTGAATCTGATGCACAAGACTTCTTTAGAGTATTGAAGAACAACGATGCACTTCGAGGACCGGATCAAAGCCAAGGTGTTCCGCATTGCATCATATGCATGTGAAATTTGAACATTGAATAAGGAAGAATTGATGTATTTGAATTGTGATACTGAAGAAGAATATTGAAAGTACCATAGATTGCTAAAAGGACAAATAGATGGTCTTGGAAAAAGTACTGCTTTACTTAGTGCTCCTTAGAGGCCAACATGGCAAGACTTCATTGTACATACTTTGGATACAGTGTCAGGAGAGACCAGTCCTGGGAGAAGGACATCATGTTTGGTAAAATGGAGAGGCAGTGAAAAAGAGGAAGGCCCTTGACAAGATGAATTGAGACAGTGACTGCATCAATGGGCTAAAATTTAGATATGATTGTGAAGATGGAGCTGGACTGTGCAGTGTTTTGTTCTGTTTGCAGAGGGTCGCTAAGGGTCAGAGCCACCCAATGGAACCTAACAGGAACAACAATATGGGTTGCAGTGGGCATACTTTTTTCCTCAAAGTTACATCTTTGTTCTTTAACATTTTAAAGAGCTCTTTTATAGCAAGTTTGGCCAATGTTTCCATGGACGTAGATTGCAGATACTCGTCAAATGAAACGCTTGACAACTTCAATCTTGACAACTTCAATAACAGTGCTGTTTGCTTATTGGTTGACTTTTGTGGATTTCTGATTTTTGTTTACTTGCTTTTATTCTGAGATATAAACCATCTTGAAGGTTATCTGTGGTCTTTCAACATTCATATAAAAAAATCTTCAAATATTCCTCACTTACAGCATGTAAGGTTTTGTTATCTGTATATACAAATCTAATCTCAGGTTGCTCTGAATCTGTCATCTCTGAAATGGTAAACTATATGATTTTCTGTTTAAAAATGGCCAATACCAATCCATTTCAGTTCACTAACACCTAGAATGTCAATTTTTATGGGTTCCATTTAATTTTGATGACTTCCAAATTTCCTAGATTCATAATTCCAATTATTAATAGTTATTGTAACTATTCCTTCTCATTTCAGGTAGGGCCTTATGTTAGACAGGGTTCTCTAGAAAAACAAAACTAGGACACTAATAATTTTATATATATTTATATAGATAGATAATGTAAGAAATAAACAATTAATCTATAAAGCAGGACAAATGGCTCAGTGCAACTCACTTCCACGAGATAGCTAGTACACTGGCAGTCCTTCAAGTCTTGAGGGCCACAGAGTAGTCCTCCATGGAGAAATTCAGGTTATTCAACCACTGGCAGCAAACAGCAAGCAGGTCACCAACAGTCAGCCAGATGACAGGGTCCGACAGTCCCCAGCTCAAGAGATGTACCTTCCAGGAGCATGGCGAAGCAGGTGTTGAAGGAACCTCAAGTTACAGTGACACAGTCCATGGGTTAGTTGCCCCACAGGTAGTGAGACTTGCAAATGGAGGCACAGAACAAGCAAAGCAGCCGCACACTGGTCCAATGATCAAAGAACAAGAGTTAGAAAGAGGCGAGGCTCACCAAGCCATTTATCTCTCTGCCCTTCAACTAATCTCATATGGGTTCATTGGTCATGTTGGCACAACAAACCTGCCTATCACAGGCCTCATAACCAAATGAAGCTCCAAAAGAATGTATTTGCTGATAGGGCTTTATTCCATCCACATAATTATGGCCAACTCTACTCTCAAAAGGCAACTCTTTCTCGGTCATATTTCAGTGCCTTCCAACCTAAGAGAATCATTTTCTGGCACGTTTTCTGACAATATTCTGTTGGTATTCATTGAGTTTTCCTTGCGTGACATGAAATTCTTGGCAACTTCAATAGTTTCTTCATTCATCACAATGTTGTCTGTGGACCCAGTTGTGAGCATTGTGATTTTCTTTACATAAAATTGTAAACAATTCTTTGATTTTCATTAGCAAGTCTTCCTTGCTTTCAGTAAACAGAGTTGTGTCGTTTGAGCATTTCAGGTGGTTAATAAACCTTCCTCCAAACTGATTGCCTTGGATTATTTGCTCATCATGCACATAGAGTAGGTGTGGTGAAAGATGCAAGCCTGGCACACATCTCTCCTGCGTTCCAGCTACATATTCCATTATTCTGTTTGAACAAGGCCCTCTTGATCCAAGTACAGGTTCAACAGGAGCACAATGAAGCATTCTGAAATTCCCATCATGCTCAGTGTTATCTACAGTCCACTATTATACACATGGCTAAATGCCTTTGCCAAGTCAATATTCAATATTGTCAGCTTTAGACTACAGAAGTAGATGAAAATCTTGATTTTTTTCATCCTTTGCATTAGTAGCTAGTACATGGATTTTAATAATAATCATATTATACTGGTCTTCCTTTAGATATATGGATATTTTCCTATCACAGACAGCATTGACACTTAGGACAAATCTTGAAGTGTTCATTTTAACAGTCAATGTGACATCACTCCTGTCCAATTTATCATTCCCACCATAATAGATCATGTGATTGCGTGAATCAAGTCCATTTCAGCTAACTAATGTCTCAGAAAATTGGTCTTTACGCATTTCATTTCCTTTTTGATGACTTTAAATTCTTCTAAATGTCACCCCTCATATGCTCCACATTTTGATTCCTAATGAATGTTTGCAGCCACTTCTTCTTATTTTGAGAAAATGAAGGTCCCAAAAGTTTTCTCTATCCACGTCACTAAGATCATCTCCACTTTGAAGAGGCAGCTCTTTCTCGGTCATATTTTGATTTATGTCCTAGTTTAAATACTCAACTACCAATATTAAAGCGAATGAAGTTCTGCTGCTACTCATAAGATTTTCACTGTGCTTTGGGTTTGTTTGTTTTCAAAAGCAGAACACCTTCTTCCTAATCTGGCTTAGTGTGAAAGCTCCTTTGTAACCTCTCCATCATGCGTGATCTAGTGGTATTTAAACTACTAGTATCATAGCTGTTAGCATCTCAGAATCACATAAATGACAATAATTTTAAAGGAAGAAGCAGATAGCGAAATTGATTAAGAAGTGCTAGCGACCGATTGGGAGGTAATGCTGGTAAAGCAGGCTCTTAAGTGGGCTACAAGTTGGGGCATTAAACACGAGGCTACGAGCTAGAATGCACTGGACAGGATGAAGTGGGAGAGGATGTCAGTAAAGGGCAATTGAGTGAAGGCACGGGAAGAGAAAGTTTTCAGACTGTCATGTAGACCCAAACTTTGTGATGTTAAATAAAAAAAAAGCAAACTTTGGCATGTTGAGTCTTAGCCAAGACTTCAGATAAAGCACTAGAGGATGTGAGCAGAGATTGTCCCTCAAAGAAGTCCTATGTTTTACAGAAATGGCCACCCTCCATTATCCCACAATGCTCGCTTACTAGTTAACAAATGCCAAGCCAAAGCATGGAGCATGATATGAGGAGACGATGGTCATCTTACTGCAGTCGGTCTTGCCGCAATGTGTACCCATCATCCGGATCTCCTCTATGCATTCTGAATTGCCCTTAAGCTCAGCTATCACATCGGATGTTCTTTGGGGCTAATCTTGCAATGTGACCCAGGGCCTGATGGCTGAAAGCTCTGAGCCCCTGGAAATCATTTCTGACCATGTTACTGCACTAGATTAGTCACATTTAGCCACCAATATTGCCTGGGACTTCTGTGCCCATAATACAAAAGCAACCATCACATACTCCACTAATCAGGATGAATTACCTCTGTCCGAATGAAAACCCCTTTTCTCTGCTGGATCCTAGATATAAGAATTACATATATCCAGGCAGTTCAGTGGAAACCTTTGTGACCCCTTAAAGGACTGCATCCTCTTTGGGATAAGATCTCTAACCCCAACAAACCCTGAATTTCAGAGAAAAAAAACACTAACCCCTCCAATTTGTGAGGGAAAGTGGTGGCTATTGAGTTCACTCTGTGATGCTCGGTCTTAGACAAATTTTCCTATTGTCCATACAGTGCCATGTATAGGTCTTTGATTCAGTATGCATATTATATTCTGATGGATTGAGCCCCATACTCAAACCATTGCCTCTGAGCTAATTCAGTCTCTTGCCTGAGCCTTCAGTAGAATACTCCCATTCTCAGACAGTCTTTGATTCTGTATGGCATGTGTCTGATGGAGCCATGAATCAAGTGCTCATGGACTCATTTGCACATCTCCTTTGCTGTGAATGCGTCTCCCCGATCAGATGCCCTTTGGGGATCAGACACTTTGTGAACCCTCTGATAACGGTATTGGTCCAGGCTCTGTCAGCAGGAAAGGCAATACCAGCAATAAATGTCCATTACTATGGAAATGAAGCAACAGATTTTCAGGCAAAAGGAGCCCAAAGTAATAAACTTGTCATCAATGATCAATTGCTCTCAAAGAATAGGGCAAAGTCGGGAGCTCAACTTTGGGCTCTTCTGATGGTAAATTGCATATGCAGAGGTGGCCAAGATGCATTAGCTGGGTTACAGTGGTGAGCGGCCAAATCAGGATTCACTCCCAGAAAAAGAAGCTCTACAGCTCGTGCCTTTACTGTACTGTGGTGACTAGAAATGAGCCTCTCAGATATTTGTTACATTGCCCTTTGAGATGTCTACGTACACAATTTCAAGCTGAGAACAGTTTAGCATGATTGATTCAGCGGGGTTCTATCATGATCCTGTTGAGTGTGGTCAGTAGAAAGATTACATCTGAAATCTTTTGTGTAATGCATCATCCATCTCACCTCCATCATGGGATTTGACAATTCTCAAAGACAGGGATTCCTGCTGAAGTCTGATGCCTGGTAGGCTTCCAAAAACATATTCACCATCATGCAATACAGTCAAGTGCTTTCTTAAGCATCCACTACCTACCGTGGAGTCACTTCAAGGTCTTACAGAGAGATAGCCGAGAAAGAACTTACTATGGAATGTGATTGGCTGATGTCTCCATTGACGTTGAGCTCCACTGTGGCGTTCATGTTGAGTTCACAGTCTGCTGAGGAGGCACTCATTTAGTGACTGAGTTAGCAGGGGGACCAGAGCCCGGTTATTCCTGTCTGATGCAGGACTCCTCTGTCAGCCAGTTCCTGCTTTGGGGACTGGTTGTTGGTGTTGTGATTAGGTGCTGTTGGGTCAGATCCCATCCACAGCAACCCTGGGGCTCCTGATAAGTATGAGTAAGTCTTGCTAAGAGTACCAATGAACCTTCCTCCATCTAGGCCTTCACAGATGCCAAACCTGCAATAAGATCTGTTCCTTTATCTACTTCTGCATAGTCTGCACCATATCCTATACCTGTGCCACACCCTCTCATTCATTTCTTCTAACATCATGTTCGCATCTGCTTTCCAGAAGACCTGCAATGGTTAGGCTTATTTTTAGAGGGAGTTGTGTGTACCACCCTCCCTCCAAGCTAGGCATTGTATTCCTGGCATCTTTAAATGGAGATCATGTTCGGTAAAGAACAGGAAATCATGTTTGGTAAAGAAGAGAGCCAGTCAGAATGAGGGAATGTCTCTGTGAGATGTATTGACACGACAGCCACACACTGAACTCAAACTGCTCTTTTAAAAAACATTTTAGAAACTTTTAGAAACTTAAGTAGCCACAGCCCATTCAAAGCTGCTGTCTTATTCCCCACCCCCTGTGTCTGATGTAGTACTGCTACCTTTCCCTCTGAGAACTAGATCTTTGCTTTCTCGAGTGAAAAAGCAGCCGAGTTCCAGGACAAAGTGCAAGTTTCCAATAACCATTCTGTTTGACGGAGATTGTCTGGAAAGAACTGGGGCTTTATGAGGAAATAGAAAACCACTCCAAGAAAGAATCCAGCTACAGTGAGATAGTGGACATCAGAGGCTAAGCCCGTTCTCCAATCTCTGTTTGTTGTGAGTCTGCATCGTACCCCAGCACAGATTTACTCATCACAGACTAATCTCGTGGCTTCCATCTTGAAGACTCATTTTGTATGTCAAACCACTAGCCTTTTCTTTCATCCTATGCTATTCTTAGCCCAAGGTTGCTTGACATCCAATAAATATTAAATGTGGCAATAATAATGATGATGATGACCATGTAAATAAATAAAAAGAAATAATCCTTTTAAAGCCTTGCCAGATTGTCTGCAGTTATGATTTCAGAATAATAGAAGAATCCTTTTCAGAGGTCAGATGATATGTCTTTTAGCTGCAGAATGGGCCCGCCACCAATATTATTAAGCCTTATTCAATTTTCCAACATCAAGCTCATTTGGAGACCTTATTGTTAGTGTTCTTAGAGAGGGAACTAATACATTTGCCATCCGTGATTTCCATATAGGATTTTGTTTTCTCTCTACTACAAGCCCCCAGGGCTGTAGCAGTAAACCCAGGAGAATTGCTGGCTTGGGTTTGTCACCGGGCTCTATCTCTTTTCAGGGTAATGCCAGTTCATGTATTTGTACATCTCTCACATTGGCACAGTTTACACATTGTAGGTGTTCATTGCTTGCTGATTCTTGAATGAGTTTCTTCTTTATTTACTTGCTCAAATGTGAACAAACTGTACATGTATCCTCCCAGCTGGGGATAGCAGGCCATATGAACACTGCCATGTCTAGCGTGCAATTTAGAGCTAAAATAAAATAAAATAAAATAGAAAAAAACATTGCCAGCGAGTCCGTTCTAACCCATAATGACACTGTCAGACAGGTTAGAACTTCCCTTTGGGTTTCTGAGACATTTACTCTCTAGGAGAGCAGCTAGCCTCATCTTCTTCCCTGGAAGGCAAGGAATGTCCGTGTACACGAGAGAGAGGAACAGCCT